>NC_068962.1:15841141-16148174 GCF_026419915.1 Harpia harpyja | reverse complement strand
AGAAGTATCTTAACTCTGAAAATTTCCATGCCTTACTTGTAATCCTGCTGTTTTTAACTAGTTTTGTAGCTTGAAAGATAAATTTACTGTAACCGTTATGGGGAGAAACAAATGCTTATATCTGCTTTTAATCAGAAGGATGCATATCAGGTAAAGCATGTTGAGTATACCATGATATGGCAATCCATTGATCGATAAAAGTTTTAGAGCTAAATACTGATCCTTCTCTGCAATGACAGTAGAGCCAAATTCACAGCAATAAATTGCTGTCTCAGTTCTCAAAACTTGCTGTATGGTTGAACGCTTAGCTTATGCATAGTGAGATATTGTAATGTGGTAATTATGCGTGCTCTGAATTTAATATACTTGTAGTATTTTTAAAAATCTGAGTGTTCTTTATTTGTGTGCCTGGATTTTCTTTGGAAGCATAAAAAACATTTGCAATTCAGTTTCTTCAGGAATTCTGAGATCATCGTTTTAGCTGGAAGTCTCACTGGTAGAACATGCACAAACAACTGTCATGGGGGATGGTGATGATTTTACAGAAATAGGGAGAAAATGCAAAACCATGGCAAATGGTCAACAAACATAAGAATAAATCTGATACATGTTACAAACTCCGGTTGAGGCTTAGACTCTATAGCTTAGGTTTTATAAGGGACTCCAAATTTGAATTGACATATTTGAATTTTTGCACAAAGTTGAAACTTGAACTCAGTAAGTGTTGAAGCATAGCATATTTTTTAGTAGCTTAAGAATGTTCATTACATCACTTGCCTTGAAATGACTTCTTACACTTCATAGGAAACTACTGCAAGTTGCACATGCTTGTTAGTCTCTCGCATTAGGAAGCTTTCATCTTGAGATATCCATAGCTTCAAGCAGGCCAGTTTTCATCCTTAGAACATGCATTAAGTTTGTGTTCAGATTTAAGATCTAGCTGGGAGTTAACTTGGACTTAAGGTAAAAAAAAAACAACAAAACCCGCAACAACAAAAAACCATACTTTATTCAGCTATACTAATTATAGACAGTGGAACTAGTCTCACAAGCTGATGTTAGCTGCTTTGTGGAAATTGTCCATGTGTGCAGTATTAATCAAGGTAACTCCCTTCAATGCAAGGAGAAAAACTTGGTTAAGCTATCTCTGTGGGTAAGTGTCCCCATGGGCAGTTCAAGGAGTAACGTAAACCTCGGTGCCGTGTTTGTGCTGCAGTAACTTGTTCTCAGGTCTCTGCCTCTTTCTTGGGTGGTTAGTATGATTTCATGTCACTGGATAAGCTTAATCACTCAGCTTTTTGAAAATCCTCTGAAGATTCTCTGGAATCAGTTAAAGTATTTGAATATAATTGAAGAAATATTTTTGTCCAAGAAAAAGTATTGTATTGGTGCCCAGAAGAACTAGCTGTCCAACTGACAAAATAACTTGTATGTAAAGACAAGCAGCTATCAAAACCAGGTAAAAACTAGAAATAAAAATTGCTTCTAGCTTTGTTTTCTGAACTGTTGACTCACTTCCAAAGAGTCTGCGTTAGTAATGAAATAGCTCTACTTCCAGAAGTCTTGAATATGAAAGTCTTTAATTAGACCCGATCAGCTTTTCAGTGTATCTTGTCTTCAGAATTGATTTCTGAATAATGTTTTCTATAAATAACTGTGAAAGTCAGCTCTGGAGTATTTTAATTTCTCTTTTATAAGATATACCGCTTACCCTTTTGAGTAAGGATTATCCGAGTTGCTCTAATTGCTAAACAATCTAACAGTGGGTAAAAATGAACAGGCTTCTACTTTGGGTTATGTTGTTAAGGTGCTGTTTATGTACTGAAATTATTCTCGAAAAAAAAACCCTCCTTGGATTTGCGGGATAAGAATTTAGGACTTCCCCTTACATGTAAGTATTTGGGGAATATTAAGAACAGCACGCATCCTGTCTTCTCTAATGAGTTGCTTCCCTGAAGAAGGGGTTCTAAACCAAGAGACTCAAAACTTAGTGGAATCTGAATGGTACAGACAATTAGAAAGATTTAGATTTGGCCATCTGAGACTGCTCTAGTACCAGAAGTGGGAAACATCTTGTCTGGAAAGACTTAATCCTCTGACCTTGGTTGGTCCTGTGACTGAACTAGAGCTATTTTTCCAAACGTCTGACCATTGTTGTCTTGTTCCATCTCAGGACGAGTATCTCCTCTCTGAGAAGCAGGTTTTTTTTTCCTTGGCTTTTTTTCCCTCCACTGCTGATTGGAAGCAGGTAAACCAGTCAGTTAATTTGCTTCATCTGTCATTCTAATGTTTGAAACTTTTTTTTTTTCTCATGCAAACAGTTGAGATTAATTTATGAGTGCTGTTCCCAAGGTGGTTCTAACAAAGTGTCTCTTCCAGAGAGGTAAATGTGCTGGGGCCAGAAGCATTATGAAAATTTTAGCGAGTACACCGCAACTTCACAATACAACCAGAATGTCAGGGTCTGAACAAGATTCATGGTGTCTGTAAAGTGCTGAATAATTATGATCCCTTCTGAAAATGATACTGCTTCTGGGAGGGACTGTTTGTTTAATTCCATACCTGAACAACTAGTTCACATGAGCAAGTCTCAGGGATATCTTCAAGTACTGACTGTATTTAGTTCATGTCTTTGGCCTGGGGCTGAGCTCCAGTTACAGCTTCATTTGGTTTAATACCACTTGGAAAGATTGGATTATTAGCTTTCCCATTCCTCAGACAGGTAACAAAGTTGAATCAAAAACCAAAATTTCAAGCTAAAAGAGTTGAAAGAAAACTAAATTATACAAAAAAACCCAACAAACAAAAAAACCCCACTTTCATAACTATCATATGAATCCCAATTACCAATGGCATTTGAACTTTCCTGAATTCTTCATTGTGTGGTTGCTTTTTAGGAAAGCTTTACAAGCAGTAAGTGTGCGGTTTCTTCATTCACCGCTAAAGTAGGGTTTCCTATTCCTCAACTTTCTTAGCATCATCACTTTTTGGTTTGCCTTTTTCTGGAGATGTGCTTCAAGAAATTACTCAAGAAAATGTCCAGGAGGCACTTTTTCTTGGTTTGTCTGATAAGAGCAGAAGTGGAAAGCAAGTTCCACGGTCACGGTCCTTGACAGATATGGAGCTTTTAAAATACTTCATTTCCAGTGACTTGTCCTGGTTAACCTTTCTTCCTTCTGTTCAAATGGGTTTATTCAAAGATCTGCTCGTCCTTCAAAGAGAATCTTTGTTGGAAAAAGTGTCCATGTGCATATAAAGCTCTTGCTCCTTTAGTTCATCAAGTACTTTAATTTTAAGAAGTGTGCCATGAAGAAGTAGAATTCAATTACATTAACATACTATGCTAATGCATTAATACGTGCATTAATTAGAAAAAGTAATATGAACAGACTAGTGAGAGAGGCTGCACGGACATGGTGGTTTTATGGACTGTTTCAGGAAGTACGCAAGGCAGTTACTGAAGTGCCACTGGTAGTTAATGGAGGCAATCTGAAAGTGAGCTCTGTACTTTTGAGATGTTGTATACTTGAGACAGCATTAGAATGCAGTTTATGTGAAAATGCTATTTCTTGAAGAGTAGCTTCCCTCGTTTTTCTAGCTAAATCTTACATTAGACATCTCCAGAGTTCACAGTTATGTCAAATACCTGTGCCTATAAATACTTGACTCAGCTGTTCAAAGCCCATACCTGCTCCAGTTAGGAAAAAAAGGCCTTACTTTTTGCATGCTTCCTATCTTCTTGTTCTTTAGCACCTGCATAGAGACCACAGTTGACAGTATTTTCCTGCGTAAAGATGGAGGAGCAGAAAAATGAAAAAGCGAAGTTGGCATTGCTCTGATTCCTTGCTGCAGGTCTGTCACCTTAAAGGTAGCCAGCCTTCAAAGCAAAATTTCCCTCTTAAAATAGACTCCACTAAATGAAGAGGGATTCAGACAGGTTGCTTGGTTTATTTGGTAGGAGTAAGTTTAAACTTAATTGTATCTTAATTGTTGGGTGATTCGATGGATACTTCTCATCAACTGTCCAATAAATCGGGGGGGGGGGGGGGTCGCTTAGCTGTTACTCAGTTATCATAGTCTCTTCATTTCTGTTGTGCCCCTTTGAGTGTATCCATTTTACAGCCCTGAGGTTGGGTGATCTGTGGAGTACAGACAAATATTGTTGTTGGACTTAACCCTATCCTATTCTAGAAATGCTGGCCATGCTGTGATACAGCTGTAGCTTTAGAATGCTAAGTTGTAGATGAGGAAACACGTGAACCTAACTGTCTCCTTATTTGAATGAAGCTGTCTCCTCATTTGAATGACTGAGATCATGTGGTCTAATGATCCTTTTTCCTCCTTTCCAGTTAATACAATTGCTTTCTGATAGCTGTAGAACTGAAGGGTATCATTGAAATGACTGGTTAGTGCAGACTGCTGAAAATTATTCTTAAGGTGCTACATTGAGCTCTGTCTTGACTGTACAGATGGTTTCGTAATTACATATTCTTCAAAGGTCTTCCAGTAACTTCTTTTTTTTGGGGGTGGGAGGGCATGACAATATGTGAAATGCAAGGCACAGACTTTATAAAGAGATACTGCATGCACTAAGTCCAGTGTCTGTTTTAGAATTGCTAGAGACATGCCTTTTTTTTTTTTTTTTTTTTTTTCAGTCAGGAAAGGAAATCTACCAGAAGTTTGAACTTCCATCTCAGTTTGCATCTCTTTCAGCAGTTGAACTTTTACTTTAATGTCTTACTTGAAGCTTAATGGCTTCTGTTGTTTCAAATACTGTCAGGTAACTGAAAGATAGGGTGCTTTATGGCTTAAACCTCCTCTTTTATACTTTGTCATCTTCCTCCTCTGCCCCCACTCATTTGTCATAAGTGAGTCAAAAGGAAATCATGTTGGCACTGGATGGACCTGAATACAGTGTTAGTTCCAGAGTCAAGCGTTTTGTCAATCTGAAAAGTGAAGTAAGAGCGTGATCGAGTTTAGGATGCAAGCAGTCTGTACAACATGCGATATGGAAAAATAGGTTTCAGCTAGAGCAAAGTCCGGTCAGGCTAGTAGGGAATCACCGGAAAGTCAAGTTCGGAGCCCTAACTGAGTCTGGGGCACACTTGCAGCCAACAGGCATACTGGTCAGTGGAAAAGTGGGCTAGACTTTTATTACGCCAAATAATGTGGCAGAGCTCATTATGCAGTAATGTGGCAGTGTCCTAAAGCAGCTCCTAGCTTCGTGGGCTGGTGGCTTCTTAGCTGAGAAGGAGGCAAAGACCTGTAACCAGGAAAGTTTTCTTAGGAAAGTTCTCTTAGCTAGGAATTGAGTTTTTCTTTTCTGTTAGAAAACATAAGAGGAAGGTGAAGTGACATCAGGACTGCTGCACAAAGGCAGCGGGCTGGTAGATGTAAGTGGGAGCAGAGGATACACGGTGCTCTTGCTGCATGCTCTGTTAGATATGTCCAAGTTAGCTTTCTTAAAGCATTTTGGAGAACACATTGGTTTGCATTTCATTCCAAAATGTCATGGCCAGGCTACCTGATTATAGATCAGTGCAGAGATGCCAAGCTACCTGTATGCTACATAGGTGTGTGTATATATAAAGCATTACCGCGTGCTCTTGGTGAGTTAAGGAGTAACTATACAAATGACAAAAGTTGTCATGGAGAAAGAGGAAGTTAGTACTCACCTTGCTCATTGCCCAAGTTTGGAGGGAAGGTCAGAGAAATGTTTGAGTGTACTGCAGTCTGGCTTTGTCATGTCTTCAAAGATCTTAAAAAAGCTTTTTGCTTGGGCGCTTCAGAGGTTAAGAAGTTTGGCTAACCAAGCTGTAATAGTGTGTGTATATATATGCTTTAATTATGTACCACCACTTAAAGTAGTGAAATTGGCTCCAGAGTGTTGTACAGCAATTAGATATTTAGGGCTGAACTTCCAAACCCAGATGCTGAAAGAAGCTTTGGTTTGCATTAAATTCCTGAATCCCTGTTTGAGAGCCGAAATGGAATTGCCAGTCTCTCACTAAAACCAAGTTGTTAGCTTCTTTTTTCAGGATTTGGAATTTTTCTTTAAGGAATTGTAGATAATTCAGTAAGAAAAAGTCACAAATTACTCAAAACACTAGGTAAAACAGATGTTTGGTACCTGCTGCTTAAGTTCTGTTACTTCTAAATTACTGTCAGCCTTTGTTATTGACATCTCCATATTTAGTTGCTAACTTCAGACTGAAGACTGAAAAATTCAGCTTGGACTGTTCTTTTAAAGACAGTGAAATTGCTGCAGTTTACCTAGATTACTGTACTGGGATTTCCCCTACACCCACTATGTTTATGTCATTCTAGTGACACCTTGCCAAAAATACGGGCATAACTGAATGTTTGTTTTAAAGAAATGACAGGTAGTGTAGTTACAGGCTTAACTTTTCATGAGTTTGAAAGGTGCATTTCAGTACCATTAGAGACAATCCTTCATTGTTTGTGGAAGGGCTGGACAACGCACAGGCTTATGGATCTAACTGAACATTTACAGTGGTGCCAAAAAGATTAAGCTTGTGGTGTGAATGGTTCTGGTGGTCCATGTTTGCAAAAACTTTATCTAGTGAAGGAACCGTAGTTTTTAAAGTCAGAAGTGAGTAGGTGTTCTATTAAGTGTGAAAATCACTGAAGAGTCTCAAAAGTTACTGGTAACAGAAGCCTGTGGAGAGACCTGCTTTGCTGGACATCAGGTCAATTATTTCCTTACGGTTTTCTCCTTGTGTTCCTTTTGCTTCCTTAAGGTGCAAGGAACAGTTTCACTAAGTTGAAAGATTGCACATTACGTTTGCAAGAATAAAATTAAATAGGACCTGGCCTCTTGATTTCTCAGTTTTCTGACAACGTGGAGTTAATCAGCGATGACAAAGATGGACACTAACATGGAGGTGCTCTAATTTCTATGTAAATCATCTTAGCCTTTTGTGCTAAATGCCTAACAGATGGTGTGACTCCAGAGATGCTGTGAGATTACTGCTGATGAGAAGGGTCTTTCTTACCTTACTTCTGCTGCTTACCTTGTACAAGCACCTGTGTTGGATTCCCTGCACTTCCCCTTGCTCCCAACCCCCAAATTATTCATCGGGTGGGGTGGGTTTCATCTTTCTGCAGGGGCGGAGAGGGGAGAAAACAGGTAACTCAATCTGGTAAGTGCTGGAGCCCCTGCAGCAAAGGAATTGAAACCTTCTTCCCAGGGCAGCAGTAACAGTCCTATTAGCTCAGTTGCTAGCAGGACTGTAAGAGGTGTGTTTTCTTGAGCAGTATGACCCAAAATCTGTGGCCTTGTTTTGGTTTTGCTGGGTCAGTTTTCAACACAGATGAGCAAGCAGATCTGGCAGACTGCTGTAGGCAGCCACACTAGCTAGTTTGGAACAGGGGAACAGATCCTGCTTGTAGGAGAGGAATGGTCTCAAAAGAATATTTTAGTTGCCTCCAGTTATTCATGAAACTACAGACGTTATAACTTTGGTTAGATATCTAGCAAAACATTAATCAACTTTCAGACTTAAGAAGGGATTTTTTTGAAAACAGACTTCTGGGATCCTGCTGTTCTTTTTGAGGAATGTTTGTTTGCTGGGAAGAGGTTGGTTTAATTTTCTTATACAAGTCTCTTTGTGATTCGTTGTTTAGCATTTAAGTGTTTCAGAATGAGAAAATGCATGCTATCTCCTCTTGGATAATTGTTTCTTATCAGTAGTAACTGTTAGCTTTACTATAGCAGGGTTTATTCAGTATTTCTTTATGGGAGAACAGTAATGAGGTAGAGGAAGTACTATATCTGATGGTTTGCAGCATTTTATTGTAGCTGCATTAAGAGTTGATAGTTTGAAAATGGCCACTGTATTAAAAAAAGTTAACCAAGCCCTTCTGTCAAACCCTGCTTAGTGAACTGGATTGTGGTGTCATGGTTGTACTTTCTGCATATAGATCAAACTTTGGGTCAGCAGATAAAAACTTTGGATGTTATTTCAAGGAAATGACAACAGAAATAAAGAGGTGCTGTTGCCTAAAGAAGTTTCCCATTCTGGTTTTGGTGGTTGGTGGTGGGTTGGGTTTTTTGTTGGTTTTTTTTGTTGTTTTGTCAGCATGCTGATGCTTTCAGTTCTTCAGAGGAGACTGGAGACACTTCATGCATGTCAGTTCATATGAAGAAAATCATTTACATGTGTATATGTGTGTGTATATATATATGAAATTAAAAAAACTTGTGTGATAGGAAATAAGTTTGCGGGATGGATGAGGAAAGGATGTAGCAGCTGTGACATTTAAGAAACATGTTTTTAGAATTACTGTATCAGTACCATAGGCAACAAACATTAGCAGCTGTTTACCTGATAAACCTATTCAATACTGTGAATGTTGTGGCTGTAAAACTGCAAGCTCATTAGGCACCTGTGTGGCTCTTGGGAATATTGGTTTTGGTCTGTTGTTGCAAAATATATAGTGGAAGCAACTTCTTGTGAGTGAATGGAAGATCTTGAGAAACCTGTGAAATACCTTAATGCTTGCTGTGACTATAGCTATAACTAGAAGGGATTTTTGTCAGTTTCTGGAAAATGTTATGAGATGAACACACCTCACTGGTTGGTATGCTGTAATCCAAGTAATGGGCCTATCAATTGGAGTAAATTAATTTCTATGCCTGATTCCTTCTTGCTGTAAATAAAGGAGATTAATCCATCCAGAGGCCTCTGTGGAAGTGATATGTGCACATGGGTGTGAGCAGTTCTTCCAGATACTTGTGTGCTTTCTTTGAAACACCTGTGATATTTTGGCAGGATCATGATACTGAGGTCTTTATTACAGAGAGTCTTAATCTGTTCTTGCCTTTTCTCTAAATTACTGTTTCATGGGATATAAAAATCTCCATTTTAAAAACTTTCCAAGTCTGTACTATCTTAATTATGAAATTAGGCTAGATAACACATGAACAATCGTTCTTCTTTAAGTGTTAAAATCCTGGTAACGAGAAAACATTGGAGGCACTTCATTTGTGTGAGATGAAAAAGTAGCATTGTTTAGCAGTTACTGTGTCTTGAATAACAGTCTATAGTTTCCATATTGTGTAATAACTAAAGTGACATCCTGCTTAGGTTATGCCTGGTTATAATAGTGTATCTCCTGCATTTATCAGTTGATATCAATATTTAACTGTTCATGTCTTGTTATGTATGCAATCTTACAGTGGATGTAGTAATGCTAAAATAGTTGACCTGTTGATCAAAATGGTGAATAACTTATTGTGTGTTTTTAGGTATTGAGGGTGATTTATCTCTTGCATCATGCGTGAATACAAGCTAGTGGTTCTTGGTTCTGGAGGTGTTGGAAAGTCTGCTCTGGTAAGTACTCTGTGAGGCAGTTCAAGTACGTTTTCTTAGGCTTCTCGTGTCTTTTTTTTTTTCTAATACACTCTCTACTAACCCATATTTCTTTTATGTAGGTGTGCACAAATAAACATAAATTTAAGTAACGACTGCTGAGGGTTCCTGGCTAGAATAGGTACATCCTTTACTGGGTATATCCACATCCATTGGTGCATTCTCGCCTGCTACTATTTTTGTACGGGGTTGGTTGATGGTGCTTAGTCAGATCTGTGCCTGTCTTACACAGCGAAGTGCATAGCCACAGCATCATCAAGGTCTCTGGCTTCACTGGGTAACCCAGCCACAGGTTTGCCTGTGCCTGGCCTTGGTAACTCCTGCCTCTAGAAAGGTCTTCATGGTGCTGTTTGCTTAATGTTTGATAGCAGTCTCTAAAGCACTAATCTTTTTATGCAGATACAAATATATGTTTGCATGTTTGTAGGAACTTTAACATGTTTTCTACATCTTTCCCTGCAAGTAGATGTATAGCTGCAGCAGGCAGATGATTGTAAATCAAAGAGCTTGCGCATTTTAGTTAAACGATTACAGAAAAGTTTAGTCTGACCTAGACTAGCACTGAAAAAGTTCACAGAATATGATGTTCTCAGCCCACCTAAGAACTTTACATCTTTCAGTTTAATTGTGCACCTTATCATAAAGTAAGGTCTAGAGGTCCATTCTATCAGGTAAGAAAGAACTATTGTCTTACAAAGCAGTTCCCAAAGGAAAACTTAAATGTCAAATCATGTTAGATTGTGAAAGAACGTTTTCCTTCACCTCTGAATTCTTTATCTTACTGCAGCATTTCTGGATTTGATCCTGTCTTCTCAGACTTGGCCATTGAGTCTTAAAGTTCCATTTGACTTGTGCTAAAAACATCCTACGTGCTAGGTACACAGGAATATCCTACTGAGTCTAGTTAAGACTAGTAAATGCTGGCAGTCGTTTTTTGACTAATTCCTGTGCTGGCAGATAAGTAGCAGAAGTTGCAGTAGTTCTAAATGCAGATGTAAAAGCCATGCAGCTGTCTAGTACCCTATTCAACTAAAAACTAATAATGATTCTAAGAGTTAGACAAACCTTAAATCAATGCATGCTTTAATTCTTACGCTCCAAGTAAGAGTGGATAAAGGAAGGTATACCATTGCTTCATCTAACAGTACTTAGTTAAATAGGCATATACATCTAACTTCCTGTTGTTTCATATAGTTCTGTCAAGCACTTAATTTGCCTTCAAAAATGTAATGGATAACTGACTATACACCTAGAACAGTAATTTGTGTACAATGTTTACAAAATGTCACTACAAGAAGAATCTTACAAGAACTTCTGTGTTGCAGACTGTACAGTTTGTTCAAGGAATATTTGTTGAAAAATACGATCCTACGATAGAAGACTCCTACAGAAAGGTATATGCAAAAGACCTCTCTAGTGTTACAGAAACTTAAAACTGCAGTACATATTGTCAAATATTTGAGTTGTTGCTTGAAAAAGGGTATGCCTGGTAATGCCGCATAATACCGGGTAGCTTAACAAGTTTGAAAGGTAAAGGTGCTCTTAAAGTCTGTCCGAAAGGAATAATTCAAGACTAGCTTTTTAATGTTTAAGCATAATACCTTACTAGCTAGTCAGTTAAAAAAATGGTAATTTCATTGTCAGCATTGGGAACATTGATTAAAAAAAAAAAGTAAGTAAAATACACTACCACTTTTTTATAATATTTATTATCAGTTTGTGTGTGTGTTAGTATATGCAGGTAGATTTGGATTTGTATGTTTGAGGTTCTAAGCTTCTTTGCTACTAGGAAAATCTGCTAAAAACAACTTGGCTCACCTTTAGAACACTGGAGGCATCATACTGTATTCCTAACAATTTAACTGATAGCTTGATATGCTTCCATTAGGTGGGTTGTTGTTTTATTAATAAGTTAACACAAACCTATCATAAATGAACAAACACTTACAGTGGCCTGTTAGTTTCTCTTTTCCCATCTTCAGCATGACAGGCTGAAAGGTCTGACTCTGCTTGCATGATCTTGAATCTCCATATTGCTCACTCTTCAGTTTCAGCTGAGACCATGATTAATATTCCAGGCTAAGATAGTTTACGTCTGGACTGCTACCAAAACAGTTAACCATTTGGTGAAGCAGATTCATTTTCAGCTGTGTCAGTTTCTTAATCTTTCTTTTTTTAGCTGAATTACTTTTCAGATGCATTGATACTCTGATGTAGCTCACCATGTGGCCACAAAAATGCCAGTGTCTATACAAAGAAGGCAAGATGCACAAACCCTAGCTGGGAATGGGCAAAAACTGCAGGGCCTCCTCTTTCAGCACTGGACTACATTTATATGGAATAAAGAGGCTGCATTAACAGCCATTGCAGCTTATAGTCATCAGAATCTCTTCTGAACAGAAGAGGAATTAGTGAGAGCAAAATGATAATTTCACACTTGTTTTCTTTGACCTCATAGAAATCTGTATGCTGGCGAAATCCTAGTCTGTTTAAGCATGTAGGCTTCAAGCCAAAGCTAGAACTCTTATTAAAGAGACAACAGCAACAACAAATTCTACATAGCCACTTACTTTTTCTGTATTAGATGAGCAGGAATTTTGGACCCTATCCCAATGTTTGGTGCAGGCATTTGCTGGGTCAGGCCCAATAAATGACTCCAAAAATATTCACAAGCTGTGCTAAAGTGAAATGTTTCCTTTGTTACATATTTACATTCTTCAGGTCATACTAGATTCATGATGTTTGCTGGGTGAATTTTTCCAAAGACTGTTTCCATGGAGCATGAAAAAGTAGAGCCATCTTAAGAAATTTTGCCCTTTGCTAATTAATTTTTTTTTTTAGCAAAGATCTTACAATGTTGCTTTGAGATTTGGTCCTGAAATGACTAGGAATATCTCTGTATTCTTTTCAAATCACCCAGATTGTTGAAGTCTTGCTTAAGTCTGGACAACACTTTATGCAGTCATTTTCTTCCCCTCACTGTTAGAATTCTAACTTGCTTTTTGACTTGTGTGACTTCAAAATATATTGGTTTGGCAGTTGCAATTCTATACCATTAATGTTAAATCTAATTATATAATATTTGAAGTTGAGAGGATGTGGCTTGAAATATTTTAAGTTTGTCTGGAACTAAATAATTGAGCATGAAGTCTTGAAACTTGATGCCTTGGTTTACTCCCCAGATATTTCTTCATGAAGAGAATAGATGCTGCTTAATTAGCTGAATAACTTTGTCAGCAATACAGGCTAAAATAGTGGTTATTGAAGGAATCTCCACCCTTAGGGGACATGAGGGAGGTGTGAGAAGGGTGGAAATGCTCCTCTTCCCCTCCCCCCAAGCTCAAATCTAGTTACAAAAGAAAAGCTCAAAGTTAAACTAGTGATAATGCATGTATTGGGAATAGGGGGCACAAAGTTCTCTGAGTCCTGAACTGCCAACTAGGAATTTTACATGCAAATGGAAACAAGGGAAGTGTACCAATAGCTTGAAAGGGGAAGGAAAAAAAAAAAAGCGGGTAGCCTGCTTGAAGGCATGTCCATGTCCTTTGCCCTCACAGCTACTTTCTTTTTTTTTTGAGGTAGAAACTAGACAGAGGAACTCTGAAACAGATACAGAAACTGATCTGCCTTCTTAAACCTTCTATTTTTTGAAAATTTCTCTAAGCTGGATCAGTTTCCTGATTAGTGTCACTAAAGGCTTGTTTAGGGGACACCACTCTTAATGGTTTCCTTGGTTTATTGTTTGCTGTTTACTACTTATTCTCTTGTTGATCTAAATTACTATCAAATGAGCATTAATATGCCAGTCCAACTTTCTAGCTTTCACCTGTACTTTTCTTTCAATCTGTGAATGATCCCTGAAACAAGTAGAAATTAGTTGTGGTAGTTGCTGATAACCATCATTACAAATTTAGCAGCCTCCTTTTAAATAATCAAAAATCCCTAATCACTTTGCAAAGTGGTACTTGGCTGCTGATGCTGCTTTTGAAAATGTCACTAGGGCTCTTTGAAAGGCTTCTTCCTGCTGTTTTCAAAGTGTATATCCATATAAACTTCCTAAGCCATTATGTTGCTTTATGCATTATGAATTTGCTTATAAAAATCACACAATTCCTGGTGTCTTTGGAGGGGAGAGTTGCAAGAGGAAAAATTCTAACCACATTGTTCTCTCTTGACAGCAAGTTGAAGTAGATGCACAACAGTGTATGCTTGAAATCTTAGATACTGCAGGAACGGTATGTAAACCCCAACTTTCCTAAGTACTGATGTACAGTATTAAAACCATCAAAAGATGTAGGGATGTAAATGGTGACATGTTTCCCTCCTCATTCGTTAAAGAGTAGCTGTGGTCAGTGCATTGGATTAAAGGATGTTTTTTAACATACTAGTATTTAAACAAAACTTGAGTATAGCAGCAGAAAATTACTTACAAGTTTCCTGTGAGTTCATGTTCTGTAATAGGGGAAACATGAGACTGAGCATTTTAAAAAAGATTGTGCTGCTGTTTTGAGTTCATATTGCCTAGAGGAGAATTTAGGCCTGATGGTTACTCAGGTTTGATTTCTGTTGCTGTAGAGAATACGTGCTTTCTTCTTCTTCCCTTTTTCTTTTGTGTGTGAGATGTACTCTGACACTGGGATAAAAATACTATTGCTTTAGTCAGCTTAGGGGAACTCAAAGCACAGGGTTTATGCTGACCCTTTGCATATTGGTCAGATTTTTCTCTGACTAGTTCCAAAATTACTGAAACCAGTCATTTCCTTCATTGATTCCAGTGAGCATACGCTCAAGACCCTTGGAGTGTAATGTGTTCTCTGAACTGTAATACTAATCTGGTCCAATAATAACTTATTTAAACTCCATATTAGAGTAAGGCCATGTAAATCTACAGAAAGATGGAATGGCTGTTCTCTCAAAATAAATTGTGCTTTTTCACTGACATATAGCAAGGGACTTGGTGAGTGATTGATCAGGCACAAGATAGCTGGAGTCACTGATGTGAGAAAGGCAAATGCTATTCCACAGTCATACTGGTTAGAGTTTTCAAAGAGGGAGAAGTCCTAATGCTGCTGTGCAGTGCACCAGCAAGTCTTCATATGCAATATCGTAGTTGTCACCGAAGCTTAGGAAATGTGACAAGTCTATTGAGCGTCTCCATCCTCTAGCCAATCTCCTTGAAAATTAAAGTAGAATTTAACATAGACGACAAAATGGAGGCTGAAAAGGGATGCATTTACTTTACAATGCATTTTAAAGAACAATCAGGAGGTGGGAAAAAGTTGGTACGTAAGGAGCGACTGGGGAGGAATGTAACTTCTGTAATCTACAGATTACACTTTACCTTCTACTGTACCTCTTCTCTCTTATGAAATTAGTCTAGTTTGTCACTTTTTCCCAGGGTGTAGCCCTTGGCAATATCTAGATGTTGCTCAGCCACCCCAGATAATGTTCCAAACTTCAGTTTTCTTTAAAAGCAGTTCAGTTTACTATAATGCTTGTAGTCAAACAGTAAAATATTGTTCAGTTTAAAGGGAGGGGAGAGGGTGCAAATGCATCATACTTGCGAACCATTTGTGACCTGAAGTGTATAGCAGTTTGTGCAAGGAAAGCGCAAACTGAATCCAACATCTGTATCTACTTTTTAATTACAGGAACAGTTTACAGCAATGAGAGACCTATACATGAAAAATGGACAAGGTTTTGCATTAGTATATTCCATCACAGCACAGTCCACGTTTAATGATTTACAGGATCTAAGAGAACAGATTCTTCGAGTCAAAGACACTGATGATGTAAGCATCTCTAAAAATGCTTAATACTTATATTTAGAGTTTTCATACATATGTTGTAATGTATACACTGTGATCAGATAGCTTCCAAGCTTTAAAAAGAGACATATCAACCAGTAGATGCATAGTACAAAAATGCAACTTTTAAGGCAAACTGGAGAAATTGTAACTTGTCATGTGGCATGTAGCAAATTGTCTTTTTAATCTCTTCCTTTAAAATACTCTATTTGAAACTGTATATAACCTTATTCACTAGTACTGCAGAAAACATTTCTAAGGCAACTCTATTCTTACCTCAATTGCTACCAATGAAGGTTTAAAAAAACCCTACAGTTTGTTTTCTCTTCAATACGGTATTTTAAAAGAGCAAAATTCTAAGTTCTTGCAAAGGACAGTACTGTAAGCTTTAAACTTGCATGTTATGTAGCTTTTATATTTTGTGTGTTTGTGCTTGCAAGTAAGTTTGGTCATGCTATTTCCACACAATTTCAATACACACCTCTCAGCATTATAAAAGTGATAAAGGAGGCTAAAACATTCCAGTTCATAATTGATTTTAAAAAACTTACTACGGTTGTAGGAAGTGAATACTCAGTCCCTTAATAAAAGAAAGGAAGGTTATTTCAAATGTGAAACAGCAGTAAGAGCGTGTTTTTAACAGAAACACCTTGTAAGTTGTAGCCATCAGGCAGGAAAAACTTCCTTGAAAAAAAAAAAGCAAGCAATGAACGGTTTTTAAGTGTGCTCTTCTCATTTAAACTGTGCTCATGGAAACTTTGATGCCTTTCTTGCTGTATGTATCCAGATACACTTCTGCTGTCAGCAGACAAAATATATTAAATGCTTCAATGTCAGGAAAGCTCACTGTGACTTTTGTAATACAAACCACCTTGTACTTTCTTAACCGTAAGCATTTGCAGGCGGGTCTTGTCTATGTTCAGCAGATTTCTTCTAGAAGTGATTTATTACCCGTTATCACAAATGTATCTCAAAATGGTAGTATTTAAATTGCATGTACCTTTCCCATTCAGAACCTACCAAGTTATAGCCTTGTTTAGCATCAATTTAATTTTGTACACTAAAATCAAGATAAGTGTGATGATATTTGAAACCTTAGTTTACATGGTATATTTATGCTGACTAGCATAAGCTTTCTTTGGTAGTATTTTGGTAGTATTTCCTTGGAATTATATTTCTTTTTAGAACACTCCCCTCAGTCTTGAAAGCCATTCCATAGTATCAGGAGAAAGATAATGAGCTTTAAGATGCAACTTTAGTTCTCACCAAAATTTACATAAAGTTTTTCCTATGCCAAAGCTTAAGCATGACTTGCTTTCTTAGTGGGGGGAAATTAAATGGTCAAAATATTGTAATCCGTTTTTTTCAATGCTTGAATTTGGGAGAAACTTAGCTATGTCCTTAAATTAGTAAAAGGAAGGGGAAAAACAAACAAACAAAACCAACTTTGTATGATTGCCTTTTCTTGCCACAAAGGTCAATTCAGCGTTTTTTTGTAGTTTGTAATTTTGATAAGGTAGCGTGTTTCTTTCCTCTCTGTGCATCAGCTTACTAATAAGAACTATGTGAGCAAACTGCTCTTGAAAGGAGTGCAGATATGCTGGGAGTAGAGGAATGGTGAAAGGAGCTTTAGTGTCCTTCATCACGCTACCGAGTACAGCCTGCTTTTTCCAGGATTTCTGAACATTAAAAATCTTGTAGCAGATTCTTCAGTAGACTTCTTGATGCCTTAAACATCTAAAAATGAAATCTCATTAGGTTATCTAGAAGATGCGAAATTTGCTCCATTGGCAGTGTACTGAATCCTCAAACCATTCCTCCTACTGCCTTGCCAAACAGCAGGCAAAAAATACAGTCACTTTGATTTGAAGATCAAGGTATCGCACAGCTGTAAACTTAAGTTTCAGTTATACCAGAGCTTGATTATTCTGTAAGTCAGGATGCTCTGAGGATTCAGATAGGGTTTTAGGTGTGCATTTACATTGTGCCTTCCCAAAATTTTAATGATTTCTTTGCTGGTATCAAATTGTTTTTTAGGTGCCTATGATTCTGGTTGGCAATAAGTGTGACTTGGAAGATGAAAGAGTTGTGGGAAAGGAACAAGGTCAGAACCTAGCAAGGCAATGGAATAACTGTGCATTCTTAGAGTCTTCTGCAAAATCAAAGATAAATGTTAATGAGGTAAGGCCCATTACCTACAGGGGAGGAGTGGCAGGGAGAGAAGGATGGGACACTGTTCTGGTAACAAAATATTTACCATCTGACAAGGAAAAACTAAGAAAATTATGAGTAACATTACTACAGTGGACAAAACTGTACCCTACTATTGTGAGAAATTGTGAGAATTTGTGAGATGTTTATATTAAGGGATGTATTTAGCTTTGACTTGGGACTTCTTCAAATTATATAAATTTTAGTATAATTAGTTTTCAAATATATTCATATGAATTTGGGATAAATAAAGACCTTTTGAGTTAAGTCCTTAAAACTATTTTATTTATTTGGTATTAAATTATTTGAGATAAGAACAAAAACTCCTAAGGGTTTTGTCAAAATTAGCAGTTCTGTGAAGAAAAAGGGGGGCAAAAGTCTCTTTACTATCTAGCTACTTACTTGTTTAGCAGGAGCTAGGTGACTGATCAAACACATGCATTTTTGGGACTTGCCATAGCGCATGCCTTCTTATCCAGTGGGGGCAGCAGCATAAAGGGATGCAGAAATTTTTAGAGAAAAAATGTGTTAATATTTACATTTCTGGAACAGCTTGAATTTTATGATAAACCCTGCAGTTCATTGTGTCTTCTGGAAAACATTGCTGGCAGCATCAGTCAAGTTGAAAGGGCCTCTGTGCAAGACTTGCATGTCATCAAAAGAGTATGGTGGTTTTAAGCACAGCTGATTTTAAAAATAAGTAATGTGCGTTTAATTAGCTGAGAATTTCTGGAAACTATTCAGTTTTTCTTAAATACAAATTAATCAGCTTAACTACATAAAAGTCATATGTTTAATAAACTAGAACTTACTTCCATCAAATACTAAAAGCCCTTGTTGGAATGTTTGCTGCTTTGCAGCCAGTGCTTAGGAAGCTTCTAGGATGGCTTTAGTACGAGGACTTCCTTGATTTAGGAGATGCAGAAATAATTACAACTGTATCGATTATGAATGAAACAGATGCTGTTTAATTGTAGTATGTAGACTCGTCTTAAATTAGCCTTTCAACAAAATCATGTTCTAATTAGAATTCTAGGAGACTCAAAGTGTGAGAGTGTCTCATACATGAGTTACTTTTCTAGGAAATGTTACGCTTATGTCATGCTGTAGTCGTAGAGAGGCTGCTGAATTAATTGTCTAGACTTCAGTATTTTTAAAGTATCTGGAAAAGCATGATCTCATTCAGGTACAAGAGACTATTACTGAATATGCAGTGTACTCAAGTTACCATGAAAATGTTTAGTTAAAACTTACTAGAACTTTCTTTAAAAGAATATCCTTAGAGTGATTTGAGTTAGAAGAAAGCTGTGGCCTGTTTCTTGACCTCAGTGCTAAATTGCAAAATAATAGCATATAGTAGTTGATCACTGTGGCATATATCATGCCATATATCAGATAAATTTGACCCAGAGGTTAAATAGCTGCAGATTGTAGATGCCTTTCCAGTTTGCTTCATTGAAAGTGAAAAACCCTTAGCAGACAATTATCTTAAACAGTAAAAAACCCCAAGTATTAAGTATACAATTTCACTTTCTGGCTTTCTGATAACTAAATATTTACAGGGGTTCTTGAGTATGTGAGTACATTATGTGTGAAGATTCGAGGCTTAAGGTTATGAGAGAAGCCTCTTAATTCCAATAACCAACTGATTTTTATATTCTTAGATCTTTTACGACCTTGTGCGACAAATTAACAGAAAAACTCCAGTGCCTGGAAAAGCACGCAAAAAGTCGTCATGTCAGCTACTTTAATACATAGCTGTACTGTAGCTCTGAGCCAGGTAAACCTTTTAAAATTTTCTGTGTATTATGGCTATTAAAAACAAATAAAACAACAATGACAAAAAAAACCTAAACTGCGGTAGCTGTTGATGCAGAACAGCATTGAAAACTCTTGATTTACATTATCATAGAGATTTTTATGGTCTTTATTTTGCCATTCCAAAGTCAGAACTGCAAATATATGCAAGATACACTGTTCATGCTAGTATCAAATTTTTTTCAAGCTTTAAGGTGTTGGTAGAGCTCAAATTAACAATGTTCATTCTGATACTTCAAAAATTTAGCTTTTGGAAACAGGGTTTTCTTTTTTAAAGGCTGATTAGAATATCCTGCAAGAGCTCAATTATCAGGAATGCACACTGTAAAATATTGCAGTTTGCATGTTAAAATGTCACTTCCTGCTTTGAACTCCTGGATATATTTGCATGATGCCATAGGAATTTAGCTTGCTTTCTTTGGACTATATGGATATTTTATAGGCTGCATTGTAATTAGTACCTTGGAAGAGAATGGTGAAGTGATCGTTGTAACACTCCAAATATTTGACCTCGAGCTATTGGTGACTAGATCAATTTCTTGCTCATTGGCAGTTGGCTAATGTTCTACATGACTAAATCCATGCTTTAAGAATGCTGCTGAAGGCTCAAGCAAGCTCCAGCCTGCTCTTTAAGCAAGCCTTTTCAGAAGTTAGTCAGCAGGCATGAATTTTCTTCTGCAACTTGTTCTTGGGCAGGTTGTTTCCTTCTTTCCACCTCCAGGCCTTAGTATGGGCAGAGGTCTCTCTTGATTGACCTGACATCATGCAAGTTGCCTGTTCATCTCGATTCCCTTCAATTTTACTGGACTTATGGTGGTTCGTTTGCTTCAGTGCTATGATCCATTATTTTGTCATCCGATAGACCTATTTGATATACTGGAGGATCCCGGTAGGACATTTCACTGTCATAAATTGCAGGCTTTTATTAATATTCAGATAGTGGCATGTTTAACTCTTTTTGGTATCAATATTAAAACTTACTTAATTTGAACAACTTGAACCAGTTCAAAGTAAACCTGAGAGGGTTCCAAAAGCATTAACTGAGGATGGCAGAAATGGCTGCCCCATTTCCTTAACAGGGCTTTTGGTTCAGGAGCTTTGATCCTCCAAATGTGTGTTTGTTTTTAAAGCCACTGGAAGTGTCATACTGTAAGCAAAACTAGTCCCACCCATCAAATACTACTACCACAGTTCAGCTTGGATTGCCATATGTATCCCAGATCAGTTTTACTAATTGAGACAGTCTGTTATTTGTATGTGTACAGTAGAAATTATACTAGTAGAGGAGAAGTGATAAGGTTGTTTTCTAAGTCTGTTTGCTAAGAACTTTCCTAGTTCCTGCTTTAGTTATTTGTCATTGCTCTTTAAGTTAAAACAATTGTTACTAATATGAACCTCTTGTTTTGTTACAGGTCTGAAGAACTGTTGCCCAATTCAACAGTGCCAGCATTCCAACTTTATTAAACCTACCAACATCTTAAATGGACTTTCCTGTGGTGGTACCCTTTAAGAAATGGATGAAAGCTACTACATCAGTTTGCACATTCTAATCACTTTCCAGTGTCATGAGAGATTTTTACTTATAAATATTCTAAGTGTATGCAACTGGTAAAACCAGAGCCTACATCCAGTATTACTGATAAGAGACATTGTTCATCCACCAATGTTGTACATGTATGAAAACTGTGTACTGTATACTTCAACAATCCCCACTTTCTATTGGAGAGTACAATAATGTAAATCCTAAAAGCACCACTATTTTAGCATAATAAAAGAAAGTCCAAAGAGCTCCTATATAGACTACTCCAGATAACTTTGCTTCATCGGTATTTGTAGCTTATTGTAACTTTTTTAAAGAAATACAGGATCATCATCATCGTATTGTACAAAAGCGCTTTGATTAACACAACAGCTATATAGTTTTTTAATTTTAGGAAAAACCTGTGGAGACAGTGATCTAGTCTTTAAGAGTCCTTTCAGTATAACGTCTGACTAAAGACATGGCCTTTAATATCTGTTGGGAAGGAAATGTCCAGACTTTTCAACCTTTTATTGTATGTTTCCTTTTCCTTGTTTACATAGGGAACAATGTTTATAGTTGTGTGTACAGTGGGGGTCTACAACAAGAAGTGTATATTTTAAAACGATTTTTTAATGATTTAACAATTTTTTGTAAATCATTTTCGGGCTTCTGCAGCTGTAGATTCTCACTGTGAATTCCCTTGCTTGCTCATGCATTAAGTGTATTTGCAATACCAAATATACAGGTTTAGTACTTTTGCCTGTTAGTGATTGTTTTACATGTGTAACGTTTTGGTTGAGATGTTAAATGGTGGAAGAGTACTGTGGATGTGAATGTGGGAAGTAATTTTAATCATGTGTAATTGGTCACAGGGCCTAAGTTGCAGTAATTAACTTTTGCTGATTTATTTAACAATGCCTTGTTGCTTTGTATGCATTAACGTTTGGGTGTAAAGATTGTGTGTATATCCAACAGGGAGCCACAGTATTTAAATTGACCAACCTAATGTTACAACTGCTTTGAGGTGGCCAAATGTAAACTAAAAGCCTTAATTAAAGTGGTGCAATTTTGTATGACTTAGCATCAGTAGTTCAATAAATTTGGATTGCCATGCAAGGGCTTGCATTACAGTTATATACTACTTGAATGTTTTGTGTTTTAGTAGTGCTAGTAAATATTGATTTTAAATCTCTTGCACAGTGCAGATTCATACATCTTAGGACGAAAAGGAACCATTATGACTTTGTCTTCTGACAAATACGTGCCGTAGATACTTCTTCTAATAGCATCCCATGTGCTAGGGTGGATGAATTTCTGACTGAATGAAATTCCACTTACAGTTTTGGACTTGCAATATTCCAAGCTCTAATGTAAGAGAGAGCATAACAGAAAAATATCTGTCTTCAAAGGTTAGACTATCAGTGGCTGTTTTGGGAACTTGAAAATATGTTGCCTGTTATTTTCCTTCTTTCCAGGAAGAATTCATTGTTAAAATTGACTTAGTGTAGCTTAAAAAAAAAAAAAAAAAAAAAAAAAAAAACCAAAAACCTCTTGGGAGAAAATAAGATTTTTCTGCATGATTAAACCATATTTGTTTGGTTTCAAGGAAATCTGCAGAAGAGCATTCTTTCTTGCAGTACTGAGTGTAGAGTTTTGCAGACTTTTAAATATCTGTTAACACTGTTGGACTGTGAAGTGGAATGTGTGGACTGTGGATGATTTCCTGATCTTGGCTGTGCTGCTGAAAATTAATGTCACACCCAAATACTTGGTACCTCTTGTTTCTCTGGCACAGAATTATCAGAGCTTGTTCTAATCAATTGCTGCAAATTCAATCAGATTAGTTTAGCTAATACCGGTAAGCTTTGAGATAGTTTACGTTGCCCAAAGTAAATTGAGGAGCCCAGCTGATCCTTCCTGCTGGTAATTTCATCAGTCATCGCCATTGTTTAATGGAGGTAATATACTCTTTCACTGTGCAGAGACAGAGTTAAGACTGACATTCCTTTTCATTTATTGTTAAGACTGAAATTCCGTTTCATTTATCATTAGAAACCAGAACATGTGGTTGATGATCCCCATAAATATCTCTTTTGGTACTCCCTGCATCCTGATTGGTCCCCAGAGTAGATGAGACTGGAGCACTGGATGCTCTAGTTCTTTTTTTCCACTAGGTACCTTCCTCCTTGATGAGCTAATCAGTATTTTTCCTCCCTTCATTTTCAACCTCTGCTTATTCAGGTCTCATAACACTTTTATGTCCCAGTTGTCCTTTTATCAGTCGTCTTTGTAATGTGTTTCTTTTCCAGGCAGCTGTACAGATGGCATTGGGTGGGAGGGAGAGAAAATTCTTTGATAACATCAGAGAGGGGGGCCCTGGTCTAGTCTCGGTGTCCAGCCAAAGAGTACCGATTACAGGGAACATCAGGCTTTGTCCTGGAAGCTCTCTACTGAAGCATTCTTGGCTGCTTTGTAGAATAGTAAATGTACAGTTCCTCAGCATTAGAGGTAGTCAGCTTGATCAAACCCCAGGGAAGTAAAATTTTCAGAAATTCTAACTTTACCATCTAAAGATTGTGCTAAAAAAAATGAAGTGCACTGTCCCCCACCCCCCTATATTTAGAACTTAGGCCAGATTTGTAAAGCCAACACATTATAACCCAGGTAATACCTAAGCCCCAGGTTTTTTCTCCTTGAAAACTTAGGCAAGCTTCAAGGGAGCAGTGTCCTGGTTGTTACAGGGAAGATGGATGACAAAATGATGCTGAGGAAGTGATGGACATGAAGCATAAGGAAAAACACATGAAAGAATTTTCTTCATATCTAACTAACTGCGGCATAAGAAGCTGTTCCCGCTGAGGAAGTGAACATCCAGTTCCCCACAGGAATTGGAACTATGTAAGCAGTTACCAATTCTAGAAAAGAATCCTCTGCTGAAATTTTTGAACAAACTTTTACATATCTCCAGGATAACTGCTTTGTGTACCAACGCTTAAGAAGTTCATGCTTGAACTACTTGTACAGAAACAGAGCGCTTCTCCTAAAGCTTTGGATGAAAACATGCATAATTCATATTTTGAGAACTAACGCAGTAATTTTCCAAATTCAGTGTTAATACACATGTATTACTGCTTGTAAAGTTAGCTTATGCTTACAGTGCACACAAAGGTTGTGACTGCTTTATTTCCACCCTAATCTGAAATTGGTATATGTTGGTATTTAAATGTCTGAGCTTTCTATGGAAAAAGTAATATTTATGTCCCGAAGTACAGAAGTATTATTTAATGGAATTGCACTCTTCCTGTTAGGACTCTTTCCTTGCAGTATAAATTTTTCTTATACCTTACCTTGTTCCTAATGCCCTTTTTCATTCTCAAATTATTCTGTGAAATGAATGTCTACTTGCCTAACTTACAAGAATATTTTGAGATATTGCAAGATGTTTTCAGATGTCCAAATGAATGAACTGTAAGCTCAGACTACTGCTCTTCTGCATAAGAGAACGTAACTTCTGGAAAAGTATTGTAGAACTAGATATTAAGTTTGTTTCATAATATGTACTGATATTGCAATGCTAGAAATGGGAGGTGGGAGGAGTTTGGAATTTGGATTAAACTGTGCATTTTCTCCTTTTCTGGTGTAAATAGAGTTGCTGTTTCCTCATGGGTGAACACTAATGATGAGGATTTTCTTCTTTTAAAATGCTCTAAAGAAACTATGGACGAATCAAACTTGGTTTTTTTCCAACACTTTCTAATCTTTGCCAGTTTGGGGTATAACTTAGAGGGGGAGAAATTTTGCCACAATACTGTACTTGTTCTAGATAGACTTCAGTTTAGACATATCAACAATAGAAAGTTATTTCTAGGTGTGAATGGTCAAAAATAGTCTATATACAGCTGTCTATAGTACTTTTTGAATTGTAGTATGAAGATGTAGCCAAGCATCAGTGTAGACAGAAAGCTTTTTGTCCAATTTTAAACTGCTCTCCCAACAGCATTAGGCTATACTTCAATTTACAGCTTTTCTTTTTGCCTGTGTATGGGAAGGAGAATAAAAGCAAAGAAAAAGTTGCTCAAATATGTAACAAAATGCAGTTGTGTGTAGCAGAGCTCTTAATCAAATTAGGTTCTTATTTCTGAGTCTTGAGCACCTTATGCTTTTCTTTGAAAGGTTTAGGAACAACTTGCAGATTCTTAAAACCTAATTTAACTTCTCTGTTCTGTAAAGTAAACTCTCGAATGATGCTTACATTTGTTGCAAACTTTACATTCTTAGTCTGGCACTATAAGTAAAGTTGTTTTTGTAGTCTTGATTTTGTTCTCAATGTTGCAATATCTGGGCTTCAAACAACAGATAAATGTGGATTTTGCTGCTTTTTTCTTTTTTCTGTGTTTGGGGTTTTGGGTTATTTGGGGTTTTTTGGTTTGGGTTTTTTTTTTTAAATACCCTCCAAACCCATTTATTTTCAGAATTTTGAATTGTCAAGGAGAGGGTGGCTTCCTGGTTTTGGTGAGATGTTCTTTAGGGAGAGATTTATGAATGGAGGAAGAAATGTCTTCATAATTCCACTGTACTCATTTCAGCCTCAAAAAATTAGTTCTGCCAAACAAGCTCTACAGCTTCGTTTTAAGAAAGTTCACTGCCAGCAGGATTTTTTTTTTCTTTGAGGTTGTGGCTGGGGTGAACTACTTCATTTGAAAGACATTGTAATTTTTAATTAATTCATGTAACGTCTTTTGGCTGCCGTAAACTTGGAGGGAGGGGGTGTTTCTGCAATCTTGGATATTGAGTGAAATTATTATAGTAGAAGTTATAGTTCCTTCTTTCGTCATTATGCTTTCCTTTTTCATACTATGTGACATTTTTACCTTATACTACTCAATCTAGCAGGGAGGAGTCAGTAACTTCACTCCTGTATGAAGTACAAAAATCTACATGTGAAATCCCAGCTCTCATAAACGGGGTTTACTGCTTGTAACGTGCCCAATACAACAAAGACCTTTGGCACTGCTGTCATGATTTTCAGACACAAATAAAATGACAGTTACAAATTTGTGTCTTTTCTTTTTCCTTTTTAATAAAAAAGGGGTTTTAGCTGAGCTTCCTCAATAGGAGTAGGCATCAGAGTCAATCTGTTTAGGGTAAGACCCCCAGCAAACATTAATTTGAGAGTCAACACGGGTATTTTAATACTAAGCAAGCACATAAACACTTTAATTAAATTCTCGAGATTGGTTTTAAAAAAAAGTTTCCTTACATTTAAATTTTTTTAAAAAGTGGAAAAATTACACACTTCCAGGAGTGTGTTTCAACTAAGAAAAGATGGGCTAAAACATGAGCTTTCTTCTTTTACAAAAAGACAAGGTATAGCGTAGGTTCCAGTTTTCTTTGTAATGAATGCAGTTGTGCTGCTGTCACACATTGCACAAGAACTTTGTCGCGTTCTTGCTTTTGATAGTTCTGAATTAAGACTACGATTTTATATAAGCACATGTGTCATGTATGCAGCTTAGCAATGCATTAGGGCAATTTATTTGATTTGTGAGCTGTCTAAATGTATTTTCTAAAGGGTAGTTGGAGTTTTGAGTTAGTTTACTTATTTAATTTTAATCTGAACTTAATCTGAATTTATCCTGAACTTTAACCTAGTACATCCTGTAAACCCCACTAACTTCACAGAAAGCTAGTAGGGAGCAGAGGAACCTCAGGTGTTGGCGATAGGCATGCCATGTTTCTGTGTTAGTCATGCTAGCTGCTGAGTTGTCTTTGCTTGTCCTGCCTCTAAGTATGGAGCATTACTACCCCTTGTGATATTCTGACAGCATGGCTGCAGTTAGGATCAGTGTTGACACAAATATGTGAAACTTAAGATGGATTTATAGTTTTTAATTAAAAATTTAAATTCAGAGTCCTTTATATCACTGACTGAAAAATTTGCGTTCCCTTCTGCTTCTTGGAAGTGTAAGACACTTGCATGAGACTTTCAGTTCTTTTTTTCTCCTTTTTTTTCCCCTTCTTTCCCCCTCAGTGGATAAATACGAAGTGGGATGATAGTCAAAAAATACTGCCTGAAACCACACCTCCAGGTTTTTGCCCTGTTGCCCTGCCCCTTGTCCCCTTACTGGAGCCAACTTGAAGCCTCTAAGGTGCTTCCCCAGCCTGCGCTTGGAGGCTGTATATACGAAGACAAGTTCTCTCAAGGGCCACGATCTTTTATATTCTTTTACAGGTTGGTTTGGGTTTTTTTTAAAGCATGCATGCTTCCCTCTTAATTTCTCTTCAGCCTTATTTCTTTTGCTTTGTTCTCATCTGTCATTGCTTTGAATAAACTTGAGGCAGCACACAAAGGAAGCATTTTCTCTGTCCTCATTACATCTCTCATTTGTTTGCACCTTTGTGCCCTGAGGAAGGGCTAGCCCGAGAGTGGGTGCTGTTGGCAAAGAACTAACCAGATACTGATTTGTGCATTACTCTGAACTTCCTGCTGCACTACAGGGACAATAATGCCACACTGCTCTCTCAGGATGTGTTGAGAGGTAAGTTCTGTTAAATATGTAGCACTGAATTAGGATATAATGGTTCCTTTACCATTCTTTTAGTTTCCTGCCGTAATGAAGGTTGTTGCCTTCACTTGTGCTTTCATGATAGTCTATGTGATAGAAGGACAACTTTTTTTTTTTTAATCCAAAACTACATCTCCCAAATGACTAATCCACTCTCCTAGGGTCTTCTGCTTGCTTGTGTTCGTGCATACCCGATTTTCATCAGGCTTCTCGGCTTTCTGCTTCTTGTGAAGCCTTCTGAGGTTAGGCTCTCCAGCAGCTTCAATGAGACACTGAGCTTGGGTGCTGTGACATTTTATCAGCATCTTAAGCAAGCTGTGGGACTTCAGGCTGTTGTCTTGCAGTTCTGCTGCCTTTTGCAGCTGTTTCCAGATGTATCCCGCTGTATGAGGAATTTATATGCCAGATTTGCTCAGAGTACCCCCTTGTAGCTGTAGCCCCAAATACACCCGAGTACTTGGCAAGTGCTTTTCAGCACTTGCCCATCTCTGCTAAAAAATGCAGTTTGGACAGTTTTCCTTGTGCTAGAGCACAAGTCCATGAACTATTGTCAGTAGCACAGTCATTTGTGCTGACAGAGCAGCAACAGTATTTTTCTACAGTTAAAAAGTGTGCAAAATCTATTGGGGGGGGGGGTGGTTTTGTAACTTTGAGTAATCCTGCGTGCTGGTTACTACCTTACCTCTTAAAAGTTGGTGCCAGTAGTCCGAGTTGCACTGGGAGAAACGGGAGAGGAAAAGAAACAAACACCACTTCGTGCCCTTCTCCGTGCAACGAAATAACCTCAACAGCACCTGAAACTTTTAAATTAGGGCGTTTTAGTTAGGTTTTGTTTTGGTTGTTTTTTGTTTGTTTTTTTTTTAAAGCTTTGTCGCTTAATGCGGGATGCCGCGGACTGACGGAGGATAGCAGCCTTTGGCGACTGGCAGCTCCCGCCCGGGCGGAGGAGGACGGGGCAGGCCCTTGCCCCCTCACGGCCACCATGGCCCCGCTCGCCTCAGCCCGTCCCGCCTTCCCCGCTCTCCCGCAACGGCGCATGCGCAGCGCGGCGGCCCCCGCCTTGCGCGGGCGGAAGTTCGCGTTTCTCCTTCCGGGCCGCGGGCCGGCGCTGGCGGAGGCGGGAACGCTTGAGGCCGGGCTGTGCCGGGCCGGGCCGGAGGCCGCTATGGAGAGGTGGGAGACGGCGGGAGAGGGAGAGTGGGAGGGGGGACGGGAACGACACGACACACGGTGCCGGGGGGGTGCGGGCTCCGCACCCGCGGGTGTGCTGTGATCTGACACATCCCGCTGTAGCGGCCGCGGAGGAGCGGTGCGCTGATGGTGCGGGCTGGAAGAGTTTCTGAGGGGTATCGGAGGCTTTTTTGTCACCCGCGAGCTTTGAACCTGCCTGATTTCTTCTGGAATGTGTCGACAGATTAAACTGAAGCTGTTAATTAGGCGGGAATCGTTGAGCTGGGCCTTGGCAGGGTGCTCTGCAGGCAGGCCCGCGTAGGCAGTCACGGCTGCGGCCTTCGCAGTCCACCGGCGGCTTCTCACTCGAGTTTTAGTGATTGTTACCCGGTTTTTAGCCCTTCTGCAGGACACGCGAACTTCCTCAATCTGTAGTGGTTTTGTGTATCTGACGAAAAAAACCTCAAACGGTGACGTCCTGTCATTCTTTCAATTTAATTTTTCAATTCGAAATTGCATTTTGTACGGTTGCATCTCTTACTAGCTTCTTTTTTTTTTTTTTTTTAAATAAGATAATGTCTGTTGTGGTGTAGGAGGAACAAAGTGTGGGTTTTCAGACAAACCCATTGTCCTGAGCTGATGAGCAATACTAGACGTTCTGTAGAGGAAACTGGGCATCCGTATGAGAATTAGAGGTGACTTATGCTTTGTTTAAGTTTCCCGGTTGTGGAGTTACTTGAAGCAATAAAAAACCCCTTGTTGTATGTTCTGCTTGGATTCACTTGCTTACTTTGTGTCTATGGTGCTGTTCTCTAGAAATGATTTTGGAGACATGTTATCCCCCCGTGATGCAGAGATGCCCAGACCTGGATGGAAGCAAAGCTCTCAGAAAAGAGTTTCTAGTATCCTTTTTCTGTAAAGACTTTTTATCTTCTCTTTAATCATTCCTCGCTACGTTCACAAGGTGTGTGTATTTTTACCAGTGCTTTGATTTTGAGCATGTTGAGGATAGTTTTTAAGTATACAGCAAGTTACTCTCTGGTTCTTACCCATTTAAAGTGAAGAATGTATGAATGTAACGTGAAATTGTTATTTGTGAGGTATTCTGCGGTCAAAATTTTGCTATTGAACTGTCTCATTTTCCCTTTTTGTAGTTTTTTTTCTTTTCTGTGTGGTATTTTCATGTATTAAGATGGAGAAAATTTCAAAAACAAAACTGATTGCAGTATCTAAAAACTAGTGGGGAAGGATATTAATGACTGACTGAAAGTGTGACTAGGAAATCTGGATGAGTTTCATTTAGAAAAATTCTGCGTTTTCAGCAACGTAGTACATTACTTGGCCTTTACAGAAGAACTTAGGGGTGAGCCAAAAGATGTAATTCTTTGCCTTTTCACAGAGTAGTATTTCCTCTGAGTGGAATTTTCTCTCTCCCTTCCTTTTCCCTACACTGTAGTCTCAAACCACATCAAAGCTGTTGTAGTGATAGCTCAGAACAGATTATTCAATAGACTTCAGGGAAAGTAAGAGATTGTTGAAATGCTTGCATAATCGGTTCTTGACTATATTTAGATGGATTATTTCGATTGTGGGTTAAATATGATTGCAGGGGTGTTGCACTGCCTAACTCCTGAACTTGTGCCGTCACGTTTGTGTAGTATGGTGTTTTACAGTTTTTCATGAGCTTACGAACTCAGGTTGACGTCAGCCCAGAGAACTATGAGAGCCATAGCTGACATCTCTGAGTTTTTTGACAAAATAAAGTTTTCTTCACTCCATTATATCTTAATTTTGTGGTTTTATGCTCTTCTGCATGTATTGTGTTATCAGAGTATTGTGATTATTCAGTATATCTTAACCTCCCATCCGCAGTAATAGCAAGAGGAGTGCACAGACATAGATTTATACTTCCACAGAATTTTTTCCTCCACTTATTTACAATAAGAAAAAAATACCATGTAATTTGACAGTTAATAGAATGGTATTTTTCTGGTTATGACAGCAAAGGAATCCAGTACACTTGCTCGTCCTTCTGGTTTTTGCAAGCAGAATAAAATTGCTGAGATTGTCCCTAAGAATCATGACGTTCTTGGACACTGATACAACATAGGATACTGAAACTTTTACACAACTACTTCTTAATAAGCCATACCTGGAGCACTGAACCTAGTTGCTGACAGGAAAAGGCAAAGTAGAGCAACAGCCTAAAGTCATTAGGATCCTGAAACTGAGAGAACTTTTTTTTAAATACATTCAGTCTCAGATTTTCTTGTTATGGTTTATGCAGCATAAAGCAGTTCCTCGTGGGGCAAAAGTACTCTCTTTGATCTGAGCAGTTATGAGAAGTGAGGAGTCCCAGACCTGCTGCGCTCAGGCTTCTGAACTTTACCTTGCAGTGTCTCTTTTAGCCTACCAGCTTTTAAGCTTCTGGTGAAATGTTTTGTGACCTAACTCAGGCTCATGAACAGGACTTTCTGCTTTAATCTGAAAGACAAGATGTATAATCTTCATAATATTTGAGCTACAGCAAATTATTTTTCCTTTCCAAGTATTCACAATTGTTTTGAACAGAGCTGAAAGCATGTTTAGGAGAATGTTTCTTAACTTGTTTGTTAATCAGTTCTTGCATCCCTGGATGACACTATTGGAAACATGACACCCAGAGGACAGCTGATTTCCCGAACTCCTAGTTCATTGCTTCGCCAGCCAGGTAAGACTATTTTCTTTCTTTAGTATTTAGTTAAAGGAATAATATGCTTGGACTTCATAATTGATAACAATTCATAATGAGAAAGACATGGATGTACTGTAGTGGGTCCAGTGAAGGGCCACAAAGTTGACAAGAGCTGGGATTGTTTAGCCTGGGAAAGAGAAGGCTTGAGGAGGCGGGGGAGGGTCTTGTCAATGTGCATAAACACCTGATGGGAGGGAGTAAGAAGACAACCAGGCTCTTGGTAGCATCCAGTGAAAAGACGAGAGGCAATAAGCACAACAGGATATACAGGGAATTCTGTTTAAACATAAGAAAACACTTTTTTACTGTAAGGGTGATTGAACGCTAGAGCTGGTTGCCCAGACGGTCTGTGGAGTCTCAGTCCTTGGAGATAATGAAAGCTGACTGGACAAGGTCCTGAACAACCTTTTCTAGCTGACACTGCTTTGGGTGGGGGGCTTGGAGTGGTTGATCTCCAGAGGTTCCTTCCAACCTCAACTACTTGGTGATTCTGAAGTTAAACGTGTTTATAAATAGGGAAAAAAACACCTAGTAGCAGTCAACATATATGTTCATATGTTACATATTTATGCTATTGCTGAATGCCAATGGATTTTTGCCTTTCCGTTTTTAGAGGGTGTTTGAGCTTCATTTTCTTTGTTTGGCACAAAAGTATGTCCAGTATCGTTTCAGTTTCTCTCAAGTACCATGTTGAAACTGATTCTTACTAGTCAGCAATCTAGTTTGTTGTGTTTCCTTCTTTTTCACAACCTTCTTTTGGTTTTGCAGTAGCTTTTAATTCTTCGAGATAGTGTGTGGTGTCTCTTCAGGTATTTTTCCATCCTTGTTTTTGTGGCAGTTTAGTTCTGTTGCTGACCTTTCTACCATGTGTGTTTATTGGCAAATGATTTCCCTCTCCACTAGCAGGAGAAGAAATTAGATGGCACACCTCACAGAAAGGCTGTGGAACGACACATGTTGGCTAGGGTCAGGTTGCCCTGAAACCTCCCAATCTCAACCCCTGTGTTCTGCATCAGCTGACACATATTAGGAGTCTGTTGAGGTTTATTCCCAAACTGGCACTGGTGCAAAGATAGTTCCAGACAGACTGATTCTTCATGGTTTCTCGGTGTTCCTGGCAAGTTCTGTGTAGCCCCTGCTCGTTCTCATTTAGTGTAATATCTAGTGGCTTCTGCTTGGGTGGCGAGCAGCAAAGACAAATGCTGTTAGCATCAGCCTTCTTCTCGAGCACAAGCTACTTGTGTGTCAGCATTGGCAGCTCTCACAGTGAAAGTGCAAGTTGTTCTTAGTGTTGACTTGACACTAAACATACTGTGAAAAGGTCTGTAATCCTTTAGAGCCTTCCTCACTAGCTGTGGGTGAAATAAACACGCCTATTCCTTACATTTACATGTCATCACCAGGGCTTACCTCCCTTTTCCTTGTCACAGTCTTTTCCTGTAGTCTTTATTTTGTCATCATTCAGACATTTATATAAGGGGTTCCTCTTTTTTTGTCATCATCTAGCCTGTGTGTTTTCCATCAAGCTCCAAGAGCATGGTTGCACCTTCTGCTGCTCCACATCCTCCTTTCAGGACTGCTTGGAGATGGATGATGTGTTAGTTGTTTTAAAGAGAGGAGCATTGTGTGTCATACTGTGATGGTCAGAGGGCACTTCAAAATCAAGTAACTCTTTTCCCACTTTTATCTTCAAATTAGAACATGTATATACCATCTTGACCATTGTCTGTCTTCAGTGAAGATCTTTATTTCAGTTAGTGTTTTGATCTATCAGCTTGCCATGATTTTGTTGCTATGAAGTTTCTGTTTTGTCTATTTTCAGAAAGCTCAACAGTGAATTTCGTAAGAGGTAGTGTACAGTTTGTTTTTGCAGCAGCCACCCCCAAACCATATAGGGAGTTGATGTCAGGTGAAAGAGATCACAGATGGAAAATACTCTGATCAAGAAGGTTTAATGTTGAGCAGTTCTGTTCATTTGTATGGCCGGTCAGCATAGAGATGTAACGTCAGGAGATGTTACTAGACAGCATATACTCTATAAACCTGCCATCTGTTTTTTAACAGACTTCAGAAGGAGACTTTCTGGTTTCTGAATAATGATTCTCTCTACTAACTTCCCTAAACAGCTGATGGTTATCCATGTGTGTGCCTATGATCTGTGATAAACTTTCTTCAAACAGCTCTTTGAGCGGACAGAGAGTCCTTCCAGAAGGTTTGCTATTTGCCGTTCCTGCACTGTTTAATCCAAAGACTTCTGCGCTTCTTCGTTACAGCTGCATTTCTCCTTGGCATCCTGGCTTTCATCTGTTTTACCTCTGGCACTGCATTGTACAGATTTTCTGAGAGTCACAAGTGTTATCAGCTACACAGGCTAGAGCTACTTCTCTTTCAAACTGTCTGAAGATTCTGCAACAAACAAAGCATCGGCATTTTCACTCCTGTTTCTGTTCCCGTTGTACACTCCCATTCCTACAGTGGAACATTTAAAGTGTTCTTATGAAGTGCATCCATTATCTCCTCTCCCGAGGACAAGGTTTTTTGCTTCCTTTGATGGCAGTTGCTCCTAATTGTGGCTTTGGGAGTATTAGAAACTGTATGTGAGGATTATTCAACATAGTTCTTTTCTGCCACCCTGTGAATTCTTAACCCTTGAGTCCATTGTGTCATATGGGTAGGGGGGGTTATAGCAGTTATTTTCTGGTACCATGGAGGAGAGAAGGATTATCCATTAACAATTTAAATGCTTTGATCTACAACTTCAGAGTCAGACTGTTAATGCTAGTAGCCATAATTCTAGTTCAACAGATTGAAAATTGATTTGTCTCTTTGATCTTCAGTATGCCTGACTTTAATGTCTCAAGAGTTTAGGGAAAGTTCATTGGGAACAAAACCTTTGGTTCTTCAACTTTCTCGATCTGTGTGAAACTGATGCATGGAAAACTAAATCTACCTATTGATACAAAGCCTTCTAAGGTCCCTGTACCTGTTTGCAATGACCTTGCCCCCTTATAATTTGAGGGTGTCGGAGATCTGACGAGATATACTCTTGGCGACCTTCAGGACCAGGGAAATTCCAAGAAAGTTCTTTTTACCTCAGGCACTGAAAAAAAAAAAAGTGCCATAGGCATTTGATTTTCTACTTCCAAACTGGATGGTCTGATAGAAACCCTGGACATTTTATGGTTTTTATTGGCTCTTTATTTTATGGTTGTATATGCTGTTGTGGGCATCTTTGCCTCTGATTCCAGCAGTCCAAAAGGAAACATTAATGATCTCAATGCTGACTGAAGCTGTCTTGTTATCAAGAACTGCTGTTGAGGGTTGTACAAGCACTTCTCTCTCCAAATTTGCTAACAAAATGTTGGGACTATGTGTCATTCCCTCTTTACCACTGTTGACACAGCTCCTGATTTGGCTGTCACTGTCAATGTTTTTAGGTGGCTTCCCAGGCTGTTTGTGATTGATAAGGGGACCAAAGCAGCTACTGTCTCGATGCAAATTTTGTGGTCTTTGGACTGTATGAAGGTCTGTTGTGGTGGAGCTCCCTGTTGTCATAGGCTGTGGCATTTATCATCTTGCATAGCAGTGTCTCCATTTTTAATATGGGTCAGATATTCCTGGGAACACCAGCCGTTGCACTCATGTGCGGGATTATCTGGAGCAGATGTAGTGCTTGGTGGAGCAGACTTGTGGTTGCCTTGTGCTTTAAGGGTTTGGAGACCAATTACCAAGGAAGAGTGACTTGAGATTTATTGCTATCTATGTTCATGGTGTGTGTTTACTAGTGAACTCTAGTAACTGAAGGTGTGTCGCATATTTGGTGCATATGTACACTCGCGTTCAACCTGGCTTCAGACTTCTATCTGGAATGCTGCTGGACTTGAGGAGGAACTGAAATGACAGTAGATGGGCTTTGTCTTTATGTTTATACATGCCCTACTTGAAAAACTAGGGCCTGAGTATGCTCCAGACTTGGTTAACAGGGTGTTTGTATAACTCCAGCGTAACTAGATATGTAGATTATTAAGTTCCATTATTGATAATTAACCTTATTTCTAAGTGTTGTTGGGCCTAAGACTTCTTTTTCTCTTATAATTGGCATTTGTGGCTTTGGTACAAGCCTTCTGATGGAAGGAAAATGAAGATGGACAGGAGCAAGTTATTTCTGCATCAGGTTGGTTTGTCTGTTTCTTGTGTGACGGAGCAGGATTTCATAAATACTTCAATCTCCATTATAAGATTTCTTTTGGACCTCCTTGATAGAGCATAGTGGCCTTAAATACTTTTTCTTTTCAGAAAAGGCACGGTCTCTTTCAACTACTGCACTAACTCGAAGCTCCATGAAGCCATCAGATATGTCTGCCATCCTGGGAACAGGAGGGAAATCTCCTCTGATTCCACCAACTCCTGGACTTTTTGGCAATCTGTCAATGGTAAGATGGTTAGAGCACCTTTTTCCCTTCTTGTTCCTGTGAAACTTATAAGAAACTACAAGTTTACAGTGTTTCAGTGGTGTTTGCACCAAGGACAAACTGTGGGTGGTACAAGCTTGCTAGTACTACTGTTGCTGCTTGCTACTAGTATTATTTATTACTGTGGTGTTCTTTGAGATGATGTGGTGAGGAATAATGGGGGGTTTTAAGGACTTGCTAAATACACCATGTGTGTTAAGCTAGTCCTTATAACATCAGCTTGTAAGTACGAAAATCCTGACTTTGCTTGTTTACAAATTCTTCAAAGACAATTGTTCTTTGTCAGCAAGTTAAACCTTCAGAATTTTTCTTATTTTAGCACTCTCCAGTATTAGGCTTCACTTGGATGTTAAAGTTTGGACTTCAAAGAACAAGCTCTTCTGATGACTTTTCAGATGATAATTATCTTCTACTGTAATGTCTTTGGAAAAACACTGATTAGAAAAGTTATCAGTAGGGATGTCTGAAGTATTTTATCTCTGTTTATTTTTAAATTAACTCAAAACAAGTTAAGATGTCTTTCTGTATGTGCATTTTAATTCATTCTCCCTTCTAGTTGTTTCTATAGTTTGTTACAGTCCATTTGTTTCTTTAAATTATCAGGTTCTGGGGCCTAGTTGACCAACATGTATACAGCTCTTAGCAGTGCCACTTTTCCTCTGATTCAGAGCCTCTTGTCATTCTGTAACTAGTGTTTTGTGAGTGGAGTACATTTTAGGTTAGTATTTAGTCCTCTGACTTGAATCCTGTTTAGATTAGCAGGGTGAAACTTGGGACTAGACAAAGGCTTTCACAGGAGGGTGATGGAAAAAGGACTTAAAATTGTGTCTTGTGGAAATCTGTGGTAGATAAGAACACTTATCAGCCCTTTTTGCATTTCCCACAGAGACCCGAAATGATTTTACTGGAACTGAGTTTCTTGTTATTTTTACTCTGCAGTCGGAGTGCTTATAGCATTCTGTTCTGGTTGACTAGAGGGCTGTAATGGCAGAGAGAGATCAGACAAGAGGAATAGTGTGGTAGAAACTGGGGCATAAAAGGAAGAGTAACAGGTATATGTCCACAGGTTTTGAATATACTTAAGCGACTGCTACAGCAATGTCATCTGGTTCCCCGTTTGTACTTGTTTGGGTGGGACCATTTTAAGGGTGGAAAAAAGAATCAACCAGTGGCACATCTCTAGGTCTTTGTATAGCATTAATTGCTGCTGAGAAAGCAATTGCTGTCATGGAAACAGCTACAGGAAGCTGTTCTCTCAGTGCAGTGTATGTACACTCTATCTTCTCTTTTGGCCATTTTGCTGCTCTGATGTCAGATATGTCATCAAATACCTACCCTGAAATACCCCCCACAAAGTATAGGTATGTCATTATTTCCCCCTTTAATATTCTGATACTTGTTATTATTTTAAACATGTATTGCTTCATTTGATTAACTGGTTTTGAGCAGTTCACCAAGAAGGTTGAAAGACTGGTAAATGGTTCTGATTCAAATTTTAACTATTTTGCTTAACTTTTCACAGCTGCTTTACAACCTAGTCAGTGTTATTCTGTCCTTTTACTTCAAACGACAAAATACTAAGTAAACATTTAGCATAATAGAAATGAAAGTTTAGAGTGATTTATTTGTTTTAAGATGAAAAGTGATACATGGTGTTTTAAAGTAGACAGTCTTATTAGATTAGCTTCTACTTTAGTATTTCCTGGGGAAAAAAAATGAGAATTTCCTTTTCCCAGATTAAAATTTATCTTTTCAGAGCTGTTTGTTAAAGGCATAGTTGCACCTTATCTAAAGGCAGTTATTTCATTATTAGTTTTTTAGGATTGCTCTGTTTATACCATTCATATAGAAGGAAGAAACTTGGAGCTAGGCTTATAATAGTCTGAGATTGCTATTTATTTTCCTTATGTTCTTGTTCTGCTTTTAGTTGGATGAAAGTAGCTGGACAATGGCACTCTCGCCTCAGCAGACAGGAAAGTTTGTAAATCTAGACATGTCCAATACGACAGAAGATGTCACTATGAGTGCTGTACTGTTGCGTGAGGATGATCCTGGGGAAGCTGGTGAGACAATCTGAAATTCTCATAATAATTGACCACATTTTTTATTAGTGGGATATAAATACATATGTTCTTTTTTTTCTGTATTATTTTGCTGATATTCCTTTGTCAAAAACAGTCTAGTTAAAAAAGTCCAGAAAGTTAATCTCTTCCAGTTATGGGAGTTTTGAGACTTTGTGTCTTCTGTGGAACCTGATGGCACAAATGGGGTGCTCTGGTGACGTGAGATGCCAACTGCATTAGTTTTGTGGAGATATGCAAATGATTTTTTTGTTAAAACTTTCGCAGATGACAGGTTTACAGCAAAAGTTTTTTAAGTATTTGACTTACCTTGTAGCTTCTGTGTATCTTACCTATCTTAGCTGGTAAGTTCTTCTGACTTTATGGGATATAAATAGTTCATATCATCATTGTCTTCATTTAGATTTACGAAAGATGATATGCCTTGTTATCAGAAGGATTTTTTTTTTGTAGTCTGTTAGGGTTTTTTTACCAAATTGTGTCTGACTAATATGGCTGTTTCTTCTTAAATCTGTTCTAGCTACTATGAGCATGTACTCAGATTTTCTGCATTCCTTCTTGAAACATACATCAACTACCATTTTTGATCTTGTGGATGAGTATGAAAGTATTTGTAACGGTCAGGTAAGTAGTTTGCTTGGGGTTTTGTTCACTTTATTTTACGGTCCCTTCCCAAAGTAGTATTGCTGTTTTTCTTTAAGCTGAGAAGTTATAGTGCTTAACATAGACACTTTAAATCTTCCAGCTGGTTGCAGTCTTATGAGTCACTGAACACTAGCACTGAATAGCATCTCTCTTTCCTCATACACTACTTTGGCACAGGAATACCCATTGTGTAGCTTGCTGAATACTAAAAATGTCATCTGGCTGCCATTCCACTACAAGTGTCAAGTGACAATAAACATGAGCAGATGTATAGATTTTTTTTTTGTTAATGATAATAAGCTGGATTAAAATGTTCTTATTTCTCTCGGGTATAAATAAATAAAATCATTGTATTATGATGCTTTAAGAGTTTTCTGCTACATTACTAAAAAGCTGGCAGTAGAGGGCTCAACATTAGCTTTAAAGTGTCTCTGCTTTTAGACATAGTTTTTTATTTGATTGGCTGTTGACCGACAGTTCAGGATCAGCGGGGATTGACAGTTTGAAAGGAAGAAACTGTGATGCTTCTGTCAATAAGTGTTGATCATAAAAGAGATAGGTAGGCAGGTAATTTTTTTAAAGAGACTTCATACCTCTATCTGTTGTTAAGAAAGCGCATTCTTGGTAGAAGGTTGCTAGCCCTGTTTTGTGCAAATTTGTTGTTGGGGCTGGCTAAGTTGGAGAACGCTGAGATCTTTAATGAGGCGTGTACCACAACTGTGTTCCCAAGTGGGAAGCAGACAAGAGAAGGAAAATAAATGTGAACTTGATTATTTTGTGAGATGGTGGAACTTCCGAGCTTAAATGGAAAAGAAAGTCTCTTCCTTTCCTCCTGTTAGAGTATGTGGATACCATCTACAAGATCATGGAACATAGAGTGGTCGTTTTAAGCCATGTGGAACTGGGGAGTGTTGGCTGCGTGTTACCATACAAAAGTAGAGCGAAGGATGCTGCTCCAAGGATTGGCTTGGATGTTGCTGAGGGGAACTTGAGATGGGGGTGGAGGGGCAGCCCTGAGCTCTCATGCTGCCTCTCCGCTGTACCCTGAGATCAGCCCAGTGGCTCCTAGCAGCCATCAACTCTTTTCGTATTTTCTGGGAGGTGATAGAAGGGAACAGAAGATCATGTTCCTCTCTTGCATCGTGATGGTACACATCATTCTTTTCTGCAAATCTGGTGCTCACCTCCCACTTGAAAACTGATGCAGATATTGATGCCTGATAAATTGGGTACTCCTAAAATGTAAGAGTTTGGGGCTGTTCTCAGAAGTAGGAGGAGCTCTGGAACTAGCTACTGATGGAGAAGACTTCATTGTCCAAATTTTCTTCATAATAAATAAAGGAAAAGATAATAGAATTTCTTTTTGGTGATACTGTAAATTATGTGGTAACCAACAGTTTGGGTTTCCTCATTTAACAGAGCTAGAAAGGAAAGGTTATCTTTCAGGCACTGATAAAAGCATAAATGCTGTTGCAAATACCAGTAGGGCTGACTTTATGACTTTGTTTGGTATTGATGTATATGGAAAAAAAGTTGGGGATTTTGGTGGTTTGTTTTTTTGTGTGGTCTGTTTTTTTCAGTTTTTTTCAATGGTTGTCTTCTCTACCTCCCAGTCTTCTGCTGCTTTTTAATTGATCAACACAAGCTGGTTTTATCCTGGCTTTGTACAGTGCATTGCAAAACAAAGCTGCTCTCTTGGTTTATGGCCTCTAGGCTGTGTTAATATTATTTTTTATTAATAATTAAGGGAATTTATAGTGTGGAGTATCATTTACCTATTTTGGAGAGATGGTAATCAAACTTAGTTGTTGAAAGCATTCAGGATAATGAAAAGATTGCTGTAATGGCTTAGGAAAAAAATGCAATGATGAACAGTATTAACTATATAAAAATTTATTTACCTCAGGTGAATATACTAGGGAAAATAGTTTATCGGGCAACTCCTGGACAGCAAAAGTTTTCAAAAACTGCCAGTGTGTTGTGGCTTCTCAAGCAGGAGATGGTAACTTGGAGACTGTTGTCCTCGCTTTATAGGTAATTCCTTTGAAATGCATGTTATGTTTTTACACTGACCTGACTTTCTTGGATATATTTTTTATGAGTTTATAAATACAGAGTGAGGCAATTAAGTTCCTATTAATAATCTGTTTATGGAACTAGGTGCTGATATATATGTCTATTTATTATCTATTTACAGAAATGAAAGTTGTAAATGGGCCTATTCTTATTACCTTTGCAACTTCTGGTATCTTTTTAAAAGAACATTTTTGTAATGGTATTTTTAAGGGCTTTCACTTATGCATTCTGCTGAATTTTCTCAGCTTTATTTTAATCATTAAAGTTTTGCACTTTTATTTCTAGAGACAGAATACAGTCTGCACTGGAAGATGAAACTGCATTTGATATCACAGTAAGCTTGGACTTCTGGGAGGTTTTTTTAAGCGATATAATAAGCTAAATACAAGCTAAGTGCTTGTATTTTATTTTTAGAATCTCAATATTGCAGCCACTCAAAATTCAAAGGTGAAGGAAGGAATGGGAACAAAAAATGAGACTGATTTGATTTTTATCAAGACAAATATTAAATTATTTCATATATTGTGAAAAGTTAATTTAAATATTCAATTCTGAAAAGAAAATGCTAGTGTAAAAAATATTATAAACTATACTTTGTTTTATTTCCTTAAGTATTCCGCATACACTTGGAAAATCCACTAGAAATAACTATTTATTTCTTTTAAAAAGTTGCATCAGTAGCTGTAATTTTCCCATAGGTCAGAGATAATTTTGCTTTGCCTAAAAGAAGAACATGTGCTCTCAAGCTGTCTAGCCTTTGCAATCCTGATTCCAATTTATCTCAAGAGAAATCCAAATTTTTTAGCATTCTTCTTTCAGCTGTAGTCTTCTTGTCTATGTCAATATAGTGCTTCCAGCTGTTGCTGCCAGAATATGCTTAGGAAGGCAAAACAATAAGTGACGTGACTCTGCCTTTGTAAAATTTATGATTGCAGTTGCTTTTTTCTCAGTCATAAAATAGCTTCCTCTAGGATTCCCACTGCTAAGTTGTCACTATTGAATTAAACACTGTTGTGCCAAAAAACAGTCTCCTCCTACCTGTGTTTTTTAGGAAAATGCATCTTCTGTTCTCTTTTTGTTACAAGTCTAACGAAAGCTAAATTAATGGAGGAAAGCAGATAGAAGGATCAGGGTTCTGGGGTTAAGTTTTGGGGGGTTTGGAGGTTTTTTTTGCTTGTTCATGTTAAGTGTGCATATGGTCTTGGAAAATGTCATCTTTTTTATGTATACAGTAATAAATGGGATTTAGGATAATATGAGTACAGTCAGTGGAATCAATGGATCTACTATGTAGAATCTTTCTGTGGTCATACATTTGTGAATTATATTCTGAATCTCATTTTTACAGTTTTTAGTGTAACTGGATGTAAAATATCATCCAAATAAAACAAATGTATGGTGTCATCCATTTTTAAAAAAGGGGTAGGGGAGAGGTAGCATACTGAACTTGTAGAAAGTTTATGAGTTAGTATGTGTCCGGTTTGGTATTCATGGGTTTGTGACAAGTTTTCTTTTCCATGAAGTAATAATCGGCTTTTTTCTTAAATAGGTTTTAACTGCTAGTGAAAAAACGAATGTAGACAACTTGTTTCAGAAAGATTCACTTGTTCGACAAAGCCAGGTATGATGGAAAGTTTTTAAGATGAGGATGGAAAATAGATCAGTAGACACTTAAATGTTTATAACACTAATGCTCTATGCACTTTTTAAAGCTGTTTCTAATACTTTTTTTTTTATATTCACTGAAGTGTGTTGGTCTTTGTATGCATAAAAATAATGCTCTTTAGTTTTGAAAGATCACAAATGTTTTTCAGGCTAGCTTGGAGAGGATGGAAGGCTGAGAGCTATTCCCATTTGGCTCATCTGTTACTGTTGATGGTGATTAATAAACTATTAAATAGCACTGTAGTAACTGCAGTATCTACTGAAAAATAGAGATGAAGTGCCTAAACAACCTTCATACTGGATACTTTCAAAGTGGAATAGTCTTCAGGATGTGTACGCCTTTGGTTACCATGTAGATAACGAGTACATCCAGAGATGAGAGGAGGGCAATTAAAATATTATTTGTTACATGTTTGTTTTAAAAATGCAATTTAATTTTATTCCAGCTGGTGGTAGATTGGCTAGAGAGCATTGCCAAGGATGAAATTGGGGACTTTTCCGATAATATTGAGTTTTATGCAAAATCTGTATATTGGTGAGTTCAGATTTCTTTGATTGTATACATGCTCCCATCGAGTGTAAGATTCACATGCACAGACACAGAATCACTCTTAAAAAAAGAAGTGGATTTTTAAAAGTTGTTCAGTTCATTCACTTCTTTTCTTTAAATTCTTAGATGTAAAAATTGAGATTTTGTACCCATCCACTGAATGTATCTTCTCAAAAGTCAGTTACTGCTTTTAGGAGGCGAGGATGGAAGGAAAACCATCAAAGCAACTTAATTTAATCTTAACCTGGATGCAGATTTGATTTTTTCATAATAAGGCACAATAAGAGATGGTCACCTGCTGATCAGCCTATTATTTATGCTGGATAAAACTATTTTTATTATGTGTTTCTCGGGTGGTCACTTCTTTGTCTGGCTTTAATTTTTGCCTACATTTTTGTTTAAGTTCTTGTCATCACTGTGTCACTGACCCTTCACCAGAAGCCTTTATTGTCATCTTTATTATCAGTGATGGGGTTTATGGCAGAAAAGACCAAAGACTACCTTTCGCTAGATGCCTAGAATAAATCTGCTTTTAATGGCCAGTGAATACAGGTTTTTGGAATCATGTGTTCATCCTAAGTTGAATTTCTGTCCTAGACTGACGTTATAGTGAATGCTAGTGGGAAGTTTTGCTCATGCAGAAATCAGTTCATAGTTAAATACAGGAATGATTGAAATTATGGATGCTTTTGAAAGAAATCAAAGATACATGTATTGATTCTAATATTGTACTTCTTGTGAAATGTTCCATTTTCACAACAGTAACACAGTCCGTTGATAAACCAAGCAAACCAAGTGTGTCTCTTCTGTAACCATATTCCATGTAACAAAAAATATCTTTCAATATTTGTGTCTCATTAAAAGATGCTTGCTAAAAAAAGCATTTTTCTGAAAAGCATTTCACTGCTTTCAGGGAGAACACACTACATACCCTGAAGCAGCGACAGTTAAGTACATACATTGGAAGTTCTCGAGCTCTGGTCACAGAGTTGGTAAGTATTATTTAAAAATAAGGTTTGGTTTCAAAATGGGTTAGAGAGAGCATATATGCTATTTTCACAGCCTTCCACCAGCTTTTAGAGAGTTGTACTATCTAAAAGTAGTAGTACTATCTGAAAATTAGTACAGAAATTGTGAGGCAGGGCACCTCTGGAGTTCCTTTTGGGATATGTGGACTTCTGTTTTCTTTCAGCAGTCACTTCCATACCCCCACCCGCCATCACAGGTGTCTGTGGTCTATTTGAACTAAATGGCTTTATTAGTACTTTTTATGTCTGAAACAAACTCATTTTCCTAACCAGAAAAGCTTATAAAACTGTTTGGAAGCCCTTGCAGGTCAGGGCATGCTGTCTTTATACAGTAACTAGTACAATGAAACCAAGTCCTGATGGGATTCCTTGAGAGCTACTATAGTAAAAGCTAATAGAAGTTAAGGAGGGAAAGGACTGTCTGGTAGAAGGAGGTAATGAACTGTCTCAGTGACAGCAAGCAGTCGTAGAAGATTAATTCAATTGGGCAGTGATCTGAGGTATTTATTGACTGACTTGAGAAAATCTGTTTGGATTAAACAGAAGCAAGTACAGCTGTTGTGAAAAGCCTTCTCAGTCAAAAGGTGGAGGAGGAGGAACAGTTTGGTAGGTAGAGAGGCAGAAGGGGAAAGGATGTCTGAAGGTGAGAAGAGCTGGAAGATGAGAATTTTGGGGCAAAAAACAAGGTGGTGGAGTAAATAAATTGCAATGGCTCCTTCTGATAGGAACAGTGACAGAAGAGGAATAAAAGAAATGAGAGAGGAAAGACGGGGAAGTATCATGCTAGATATTACATGGGTTGTACAGATTGTTGTGCCAATGTGAAAAAGTGACTCCAAATTATAAAACAGCGCAGAAAATCATCGGAAGAGGCATATAGGCATCGTGTGGATGGATGGTGACTTTTTTCCTTGCAGGATCCAGATGCTCCTATAAGACAGAAACTGCCACTTGATGATTTGGACCGAGAAGATGATGCGAGGTTATTGAAGTATCTCTTCACTCTCATCAGAGCAGGAATGACAGACGAGGTAAGCTGCAGAAAGTTACAGTATCTTCTTGGTTAACTAGTGTAACTTATTTAAATCTTACTGTTAAGGCTAATGAAAAGCTGTATACTAAAATGTCTGTTTCAATTTGGCTTGTAGTGATTTAATTTTCAATTTATTATCAGTACTGACAGTGATGGACTGCTAAATTAGTATTTTAATAAAATCTTCCATTTAGTTAAGTAATTTTGGGTGTAGAATACATGTTATGGAAAAGATGATGCATCTTTGCTTTTTTTGGTTGCTTGACAGTGTTTTTTTACTATAGTGGCTTGATACTAAACACTGCCAGAAAAACACACAGAATGTTTCAAAGAACTTGTTAACTGCATCTCTACTAATCAATGGATTATCATACAGGCTTCCTTCTAGATATATTAGAGTAGAACACACTTGCAATTTTAACTAGACAGAGAGGTTTGATGTATGCTTTTCTTAGAAATAGCATTAAATTAAGCAAACTTTACTTGCTCTACTCCTCTAATGTTCCCTTGGGTATATGATCTGAGTGGAATTGAGGAAGAGAGTCAGGCCTATTTTTATCACCTTGTTGTACAAACAGTTGCAATGACACATTTGGAGGTGTGTCCCAGGACTGAGAACTGGGGGCCAGTGCACAAGCTCCATAGGCTAATACCACCATCAGAAGAAACGTGGTTATTTACAGTGGTTACTTTCTTAGTTAAAACAATTTTCTCTTTCTTGCTTTCTACCTTTTGCTTTCTACCTTTTGTTTTCTTACCTTTGTTGTTTGGCAGGGTCTTCAGCAGTGAAAACTCTGATAGACTTTATCTGAGTATTCTAGAAAGCACATTATTATCCCCCATTAACTCTTTCACTTTAAGTCTGCTTGTTCCACCACCTTAGAGAATATATGACGTGTATACTTTGCATTAATCCTTAGCTGAGTAACATCCAGGCAATTTCGGTCCTAAAGCTGTTCTGAACAATGATTCCCAGTTGTGAAGTGACTTTCATGATTTAATCATGTAAATACTTGTATTGTGGTGTTGTCTAAGGACCTCAGCTGGAAACTGATTCCCTTACACTAGGCTTTATGTATGTATAATGACATTTGAGTAATGAGGGGAAAAAAAGGGACTTGAGATTCTTGTGCCCAAGACCTTAGACTTAAGACCATAACTTAGAATATGGTTACTTGCTAGTATTCTGTTCCAATATGGTGCATGTCCATTAATTTTCTGATAGTATAGGCAAATGAGCATGTTGCTGCAGGGCAATATGAATATAAATTTGCAGCATCAGTTGTTCTGCAGTTGCTGCTATGATGTCCCTGCTGTCTGATAAGCATGAAGTGGGTTATTCACTACTGAAAGAGCAACTTAAAATACTTCAAGTTTACTCTGAATTAAGAATGAACCTCTGTTCATTTACCTATTACAATAGGTAATACCCAGCAGGTAAGCTAGAACAACTTGCTTGTCTATTCTTTAAATTTACTGTTTGTCACCATTCCCAAAATGGCTGACTGTCTGCAGCCTTCCAGTATGAAAAGAACAGAATTTGGCTAAACAAACGAAGACTGCATATTGCAATTTCTCTCACTGTTCATACTGTTTTCTCAGTCCTGGAACAATACCAGTGAGACTAATTAGATAATCTGTAGCTGACTTTTTTTCAGGGGTGGAAGATTGGAAGAATTGTGGGGAAGCTTTTTTTGTACAGTTTCTGTTCTACTTTCCATGCTATTCAAAATAGCTTTGACTTAAACCTGTTTGTGCTAGTGCATAGACTATTGAATATCATTATGGGAAAGGTGGGATTGCTATTTTTAGAAGTGCATGAGAGGTTTGGAAAGCTAAGTTAACTGGAATAGTAGATGACTGCGTGAAGAGATGGATTATACATCTAAGCAACAAGACAACACCTTAAACTAAACTTACCAGAAGGATGTGTAACAGCTGTTTAAGCTAGCAAAGATGAGACTAGCATATTTCTCACATTGCTATAAATACCAACTGTGTTTAGTGAAAAAAAACAGTGATGACATTTTATTCACTTTGAAATCTTTCAGCTGTTTTGAGTTTAGGATTCTTTATCCTTATTTTTTGCATAGTAGAATCTCTACACAAATTAACTATTTTAATAAAGTTCAAATTTTTAAAGGAGAAGCTGGTGGTTTTCCTACCTTGAAGTCTGTTGCTGAGCAAATCTATTATTTTTCAGGCACAGCGCTTATGCAAACGATGTGGTCAGGCCTGGAGAGCTGCAACTTTGGAAGGATGGAAATTGTACCATGATCCTAACATAAATGGAGGTATCTACTTCAAAGTGCATTTGAGACATGTAAAAATAGGGCAGAGGGCTTTCTCTTAATATCTGTCTGTGACAAAGAGAAATAGCTATTTCTTTTCACCTTAAGAACCTTTTTTGTATCTGAAATGTTTTATCATGTCTGTTGAACGTGTAAACATATAAAAACGAATATTCTAGTTGAAGGTATGAATTCACTGAATTTACTTAACAATCTAAAGTCACTTTCTTTCTGAAAATCAAGCATAATCGCTAGGAAATAGATGTCTCAGAGTTCCAGACAGATCTTCTCCACCTCCATATAATATTTCAGTCTGTATTTTCTCAACATCTGAATTGTGCCACCTAGCAAACATTTTGTTGCTTACAGGCTCCAAAGTTGGACTCTATATCCAGCTTCAGAAAGGTATAGTAGGACTAGAGTTCAGCAAATGTAAATGCAGGAAAAAAGGTGCTTTTAAAATATTTGAAAATTGTTAAATTACCTTTCTTCTTGGTTCTGAGGTTCCTTGCACACGGTCCTATTTATAACACAATACCTTCCTTCTCTTTATGCTCAGAACATGCAGGATTTAGAAAAATTTAAGGACGTGTCTAAGCATTGTACATAGCCAGGTCTGGAAGGCATATTGGTTTCCTACTTTTCAAATCCTGATAGCCTGTTACTTTTATTTGCATGCGTCACCAGTGTCCTAGCCTTGTTTTGAGTGTACCTACCTAGCCTGCTGTTATGTGGGTTTTAATTTCATGATGCATACCCTTACGCAGATGCATGCAGAATAGCAGCACTGAAGCAGTGACATTTTTTAGAAGTTTGTATTCCTTAAGATATAAAAATTCCTTTTCTCCTTAATTTTGTGTTTTCCGAATGTAAACATTGTAGATATGTTGTGGTCAAAAACATTATTTTCTTCAAAGCTAGTTAGCAGCTAAGCTTTCAAAATCCTGTAACCTTAAGATGTGCATTTACCAAGCTTCCTGGAAAAGCCACCTTGTGGTCCAGTCAAAAGCAACAAAATGCTTTGGGAAGAGTTCCAAAGGGATTGAAATTGGGTTAGTAACAGAAAATAGGCTTTACCTTGTTACTGGTTTCTCTTTTTTTAATAGCACCTTTCTCTTTTTTTTTTTTTTTTTCCCCCTTTTAATTATCCTTTGCAAGTAGGGAAAGAGCTGGAGCCTGTTCAAGGGAATCCATACAGGTGCATTTGGAAAATAAGTTGTTGGCGTATGGCTGAAGAGGTAAGACAATGCTGATTTGCTTGATATTAATATATAAATTTGAACTTTTCTGAACTCTGTAATATGATTTTAAGTAAACCTAACTCCTCTGTGTTTGCTGCTTATAAATTTGGCAATTAATGTTTGTAAGAGGACTTCTGAAACAACATATTTATGTCTTGTAGTGAGAAATCTACATAATCAGCACCAATTTTTCAGGCTTAGGAAATGTCTGACTTTTTTATTTGGTTGAAAGTGAAACTGCTGACACTGACTTTCATCTTGACTTAATTGAATGGGAAAAGAAAAACGCTGCTTTCTTTCCAGGTCAATATAAATTTTTCACATAAGTTACAAGGGGATGCTAGTGAAGGGGAAGTCACTTGCTATTCTTATTTTGGCTCCTGATGTGTCCTGTGATTTTCCAGCTTTTCTTGGAAACTGTTAGATGGAACATTTTGTAATGGATTAATCTCTAATAAAATGTAAAGTGACCAGAAAACTTATATGCTTTGTAATTGAAAGTTATATTTTTCTACTGTTTATTTTAGGAGCAGTTTAATAGATATGAGAGAGCAATCTATGCAGCACTGAGTGGAAACCTCAAACAGGTATGTCAGGCCTCATAGTTAAGCGGTGTTTGGTAGTTGTACATTTTGTTTCTCATATGGGACAGTGATATCAGAAATACTGCAATTACTGGTTATTGTACTTTTAAAGATCTAGTAAACAGGACAATAGCAAACATTGCTGCTTTAGTAGACATGTTCTTTGTAGGATTGACGTGCCTTAATTAAATATACGTTAGACTCTTCTTAGTATTATTCCTGCTGACTTTCAGTACAAACAGTTCTAATGTTGTTTTAGTTCCTTTCTAGTTCAGTATTATTTAAGAGCTTATATAGTCACTTCCCTGCTCATGCACAGTATTCTTACAGATGAGTTGGTGTATCTAAAGATTATTCTGTACCTGAATTCCATTATCAATAGGTTTTATACTCTGTATGATGCTCACTTTTTAGTTTTCTCTTTTTATTAGTTTTAATGCTTCAGATGTTTTTGTGCTCTCCCACTGCTAACTACTGATTTTTAATTTATTTTTTTATTTTTAAGAACAATGAGGAACGTTGCAGACTATCATAAAAGTTTCCTTGCTGTTACAGTAATCTGTGGTAAGCTCCTACTTGAGGAGCTTGATTTCCGCCCGCCCCCCCCAATCTTGGTATGATGTAGTAGAAATAAAGATAATTCAGAAAATAAAAAGAGGGGGAATAGGGAATGTTTTCAGGTTTTATTCATTGAAGTTTAAAATTAGCTCTTTTACAGGAAAAAAGGCATTGTAAAATTATACAGATTTACAGAACAGAAGATACTTACCTTCCTGTGACAGAGCAGAGAGACATTTAATGAAATTAAATTTCAGTAATTTCAGTAAAATTCAGTAATTTTACAATTACTGTAAGAGAGGAGTGTTTCATGAAATGCAGTGGTTTTGCTGGAACTTGCCCTAGGGTTTCAGTGCTGAAAGAGCCTAGCAAGATTCAGAGAAGAACTGGATATAAAATTCTTCATATCACCACAGCAGCAGTACTCCCTTCCTCCTACCTTTCACAGCTCACTACTGCACTGAGACTTGTGCAACCATGACATAAACCAGTAAGGCAAAGTGATCCTTCTGAAAAGTGATCAGGCAGAAGAGTGGATAGTCTTCATCTGGATTGGTTTTCTGAGGTGGTACACAAGAGGGGGAATGGTGTTGGAGTGGTGCTGCCTCTGGAAGGAGGATAGGACGATTTCTGTTGACTTCCTTTGATATAAAATAATCAAGGAACTAGAGCTTTATTCAGTGAAAGGATTTCTTGTATCCTGCTTTGAAGAAGGAAAGGCTGCTGTGGTTATTAGTCTGCTTTGGTGCCCAGAAATCTGATCCTAAATTACAGTTGCTCTGTTTGGATTCTGATAGTTCTCTATCTCTTGATAATTTTTGCTCTGTTTTTTTAATATGTAGCTTCTTCCAGTTTGCGATACCTGGGAAGATACTGTTTGGGCATATTTCAGAGTCATGGTGGACACTCTTGTTGAGCAGGAAATACGAACCTCAGTAATAACTGCAGAGGAGATGGAAGAGCTCCCTAGAGATTATTTAGAAACAAAGTAAGTTTTAAGTAAAGTTATGCTCCTACACTCAACAAAGGATCCTGTATGATCTGTTTGGAATATTCAAGGTAATGTTTTTTGCTTTTTCTCTCCTACTTTGAAGCTGGACTTCAGAAAAAGTTTTTGAAGAACTTCAGGCAACAGACAAAAAGGTACATGTTAACTACAGTGTTTCTCCTCACTGTTTACCATTTTTTACTATTCCCTAGGTTCTACTTTTACTACACTATTTAATGAAATGCTGAAATTGCACAGTGACTGATTTATTCTAGGTTTTCTACCTCTGTAATGTGTAATTTCTCAATTCAAATAGATTTTTCTATATGCTGCCACCTTTTAATGATAAAAAAGATACAGGTTTTGTCTTGCCCCATATCTGCCAAACTAGCGGGGTGTGCTAAAGAAACAGCTGACTGTCAAGTGTTGTCAGACATACAAAGCAGACAGAGTAAATCAACTATTTAACACTTTGATAAAATGTGCAAAGATAGATTACATACTGTTTCTTTGTAGGAGGTTTCAGTTTTCTTTATAGGAGGTTTGTGTGCATATTTCAAAACAGACCTTTCAAAATCTAAGGGCATATTTGCTTAACCTGTGTTTTTTCGTTACTTTCAACACCCAGGGTTCTTATTCCATTTAAGATGGAGTATATAACTTAAATGTTAATTTTGTAAACATTAAATTGAAACTGCACTTACTGTTATTTGATGAAATAGACATATAGCATTTATCATATTGCTAAGACGAAGACATGTTTAAAGACAGCTTACAGATTGATGCAGTCAGGCACAGATACACCCAGCTGCCTTTGCCTTTCTAGTGCAGTCCTCACCATATAGCAACTTTACAGGTGCATTTGAATTGCATTTCATGCATTAATTTCTCTAACGGAAAAAAAATCTCCTCCCCAAGTAAGTTTCGCAAGCCTTTTCTTTAAGGATTTATACACATTGTTGTTTCTTCTGTGACTTTGTAGAATCTATTCTCTGGAACATCGTTATTTGTTCTCCTCTTCAGAGCAAAAAGCCCTTAGTCTTGGATCTCTTCCATGAAAGTATTAACTCCACAGATCTATATTCTGGTTCTTTCTTTCAGTTTGTCGATATTCTTGTAATTTGACATTGAGCTAGCAAGTGCCTTTTCTCCTGCTCTTTATGCAGAATACCCTTTGAAATAGGATAGCTTTTTTCCCTAAGGAGGAACCTTTGCTTTATTTATAAGTTTGCTTTCTTTATACATTATGCTATAAGATTTTATTCAAAGTTTGAACTTTCTTTTTCTTTCCCCAGAGGGTTATAGAGGAGAATCAAGAACACTATCATGTGATTCAGAAATTCATTATACTGGGAGATGTGGATGGTGAGCTTTTCTCTGAGTAATTTTTAAATGTCAACTGACTACATTATTTCTAGTGACCTTTCCAGAAACTTATGTGTGAATGGATTTTAGAGGCACACAGTAGGCAAACTCCACCTAAAAGCTAAGCTGCTTCTTTAATCAAGAACTGTAGGGACTTTCTGCAGTTTGACATACAAGGTAGTTTTCAAAGAAGTCATGAAATCGTGTAAATGTATCAGAATATATGTAAGACTATTGCTGTAACTTTTCTGAGAAATGACAAAATACATACGGCAGATATTTAAGCGAAACTGCTAAATCTTTCCAAAACTGTTGCTGCTCTGTTTTGTTTGTCTTTTGAGGCTATATTACATTTGTTGAATAAATGCATAATTTTGAAATATTTCTGAGGTGTTTTTTCCCCATGATATGGCTAATACCGACTTTTCCTTGGTGGCTATAGGTTTGATGGAAGAATTCAGCAGATGGCTTTCCAAAGACAGAAGTGTGCTCCCAGGACACCTCCTTCGTTTCATGACACATCTTATTCTGTTTTTCCGCACTTTGGGTCTGCAGACTAAGGTAAGTTCACTTGTAGTTGAATTGTTGTCATAGCAATAGCTAGTCTTTGAAGTAGAAAAGCTTGTGTGTAAATATATAAACTACATACAATGACGGTAAATTGCTACCAGGCTGATGAGGAGCTGCATGCTTAAATAGTATATTTGTTGATCTTGGAGCCTAAATACAACAGTCAAAATTAGAATCGAGCATCCTCCTCCCCTCCAGTTCAGCTTGAAAATTATTTTTTGAGGATGGTGGATCCTACTCATAAGCCCTTTATTGAGAAGGACCTGACTCAAACTTCAATGTTAGGCTTATTCATAGCAGCCAAGATGCTTTGAATATGAACTGATCTTATACAGAGTCCTTGGAATTGTACCTATTGCTGTAAGCTCATAAATGGTTTTGCTTGAGGTAATTGGTACTAGCTGAAACTTTCATATTTTCTCAAAATATATACTAAGTATAGCCTACTAGCTACCTAGCCTATTTGTGCTAAATATGCAGATGGGTCACACAGCTGTAATTACTCTTTTCTGAGGCAATGACAAGTAATTAGAAGCTCTCCTTTTCTACTATTTTAAAATTTAGAAGCACTTATGTATCAAATACGTTTCTGAATGGAACCTATTTTGGCGAAAGACAAATGTGTGTTTTCATTAGATGATTTAAATACAGCTCTGAGTTATGTTTTTTCATGCCTCTAATCATTGCTTCATTCCCTTGTTAAAATTTATTTTGAAGGCAGTTAAGATTTAGCTAATTAAGAGGAACTTGTGTGTGTGTGTGTATACATACACATTTTTTAGCCAGACTCAAAATTTGCTAGAGTAGGTCTTTAAAAAGTATGGTAAGACTAGTCATTAGCATATGTTTAACAGAGGGGACAAAGAAGGTGCAATTTCCTACATAAATTCCATTGTAGGATTGCAAGCAACTGTTGATTACTGCTTCCACAATTTTGGAGTAGGTGAATTTACTGGAAGATTACTCGATCAACCCTCAGTAGACCTCAGAGGGAAGAGGCAGTTGTGCAAGCTTTTATGATGTTCCTTATTTGGTGTTTGAGTACAATTCATAGATGAAGATCTCTAATTTCATTTACACATACAAAACTAAAATGATAGTTCTTCACAGTAACAAACACTTGAGTCGTAGCTAAAGCAGTCTCAGGTGCTCGGACTATACTTTGGTTGTTTAGTATAGGCTATTACAGATGAGCCAGGTGATATTTATTACCTGTACAGAAGAAGATTAGAACTTTCTGTAATACAACAGTGCGTGTAGCATACTGCAATAGTCATCTGTTCACCTGACATTTTATTTATTAATTTAAAAAAAAAAAAAGGTAAAATGGAAAGATTGGAAAAAAAATTTAAAAGTAACTTTGCAGTTAGACCAAAAACTATATTATCCAGTTGCTGAAAAAGAAAATCCTTGGAACACTAAATCTTTGAATCAGAAGACTTATTTTTTTAATCGCTCTCCAAGAGAAACAGTTCTTCCAGCTGAGCCTGTTTGAATGTGTAAATTAACTGAAGCAAGGATAAGCAAATAACCTTGTGTCTGTGTAATAGTGATACCCTGTAAAGTATCTTTTTTTTTTCTTGTGCCACATTATCTGATTTAAAACTGAATTTTTATTTGTTTGCAATAAGGAGGAAGTTTCTGTTGAAGTCCTGAAGACCTACATTCAGGTAAGCTTTCAAAAATATAGTTTGCTTTCTCTAGTGTAATTTAAACGTAAAGGGGAAGAAAAGAAGACTTAAGGTTACAGGATGGAAAGAGCTGTGACGCAGTTAATGGTCTCTTGAGAAGAGATACATGGAAGCTTGCCTAATATGCAGAGTTTCTGTCAGCAGTGCTCGAATAAGAGACAGTTTTATTGATCCTTGTTTAGAAGCTGAGAAGTGGAATCTTCCTCTATCAGAAGAAAATAATCAGAAATCTGTCGCACATTGATGTTTTTACATAAAATGTGTTTTTACAGAAGTGTAAACACATGTGTTTACACAGAGGAATATAGTATGTTTTTCTAAATATTTGCTTCTTATTCTGCAGCGGATGGTATCTGAGAAGCACACAGATTTAATAGCATTTTATGTTAGCCACTTGCCCCCAGAGCTAGCTGTTGCTCAGTATGCTTTATTTCTCGAAGATGTTATTGAAAGTGATCAACGCCACCACTGCCTTGAATTAGCGAAAGATGCAGGTGAGATATACTGATATTCCAGTTATCATTTTATATGCTGGATTATTTTGTGTTTCAGTAGTTTTTAATGCAAGACCTAGCTAAGAAGATGATAATGTTTCCTTCCTGTGTCTCTTCATTTTTCAATTAAAATTAATTTGCTGATCACTTCTTCAAGTAGGTATATTGTGGTTTTTAACTAACCTGGAATTGCAATTCTTTTTCTGAATTAAACTAAATATCACTTTTGCTTCTGGATTATGTCCAAACACAGCAGGAAGTAAATGCCAGCTGCCTGCCTCAAGCTGAAGCTCTGAAGCTTGACATGATCATATTATTTCAGAAAACAAATTATAAAAATACATACCTGTTTGTGGATTTAGGAAGGTTATGAGTATCTTGATTTTTTTTTTTTGTCCTATTTATAGTGCTCTTTCTTAGCCATGGTGGGTTGCTTGCATTAATCGTAAGCTTGCTTCCAGGCCCACACGTCAAACTAAAAGGGACTACAGTGAAGCAGCACACTGTCCATTGTTTGACAATGCCTCTGTGCCACTCAAAATTCACAAAGAGATAGATTTCCTGCAGACTTCAGTGTCTGACTTTTCTTCGATCATTTTTTAGTCATTTTCTTTTAAAAACTTGGCTAAGGTTTCAAAAAATAAACCATCCTGCTTCAGCATCTGTAAAATAACTATTCTGAGCTTTTCCTGGTACATTCCTGTCAAATCATAGTCTTGCCGTCAGATTTGTAGGAATCAGTGGTCTTAGCAAATATATCTATATGCTGGTCCCCAGCAGAGACTGAAAAACTTGTTAGTTGTCTTATTCTTTTTCCCATGTCTGGTGTTCTCTGTTATCTCAAATATCATTCTTCTAAAATACCTGCAATAAATTACATATCTCAAAAGCTTATAATTTAGTCTGACAATGCAAGTGTGAACAGACTGATGAGAATTACTGGTAGTAAGGAATAAGATCAACAATTGGAGTCTGACATTCATTTTGTGGCAAGTTCGAATTCATGATCGCTCTTACATAGTTCTCTTTTAACCTAGGTCTGGATGTTGCAACCATAACAAAAACTGTTGTTGAAAACATCCGCAAGAAGGATGCTGGTGAATTCAGTCACCATGACCATATGTTAGATATGGGCACAACGGAGGTGAGTGTACTTCGTAGGGCAGATATTCCAGTTTGCAATCAACTACAGAGTCTTTTACCATATATGATCCATATTTCTCTTTCAACAATGGTGGAAATTGCCTTGAAAAATCCTGTGAGGGAAATGCACTTTCCATGTGACCAAGTGAGGAGTTGAATTGCATGAATTCATAACTTCTGTTTCTACATCTCCTTCATATTCTGGGCTGTGGTGTATGTTGCTCAGCAGCATGTCTGTATGCAAACAGTAAGTGGAGATAAAGCCCTTGAAATTACTATACCAAAATCTGTTGTAGCTGAGAGCAGGGTATTATTGTAGCTTCTAAGAATTATGAGGATTAATACTCTGGATCTCAGATGTACCTTATCACATGCTCAAGTGACATATTCTAGCTATGACAGACTGCCTTTACTGACAGTTTCCTTGTCATCACTATTGAGTGTCGGTTGGATCCAACTCAGTACTTCAGTGACAGTGAGGTACTGTTAATAGCTTGCATTCAAAGTACTCTTTAGAAAGCAACTGATAGTTTGCAAACTTGTGGCAATTTTTTTGCTGTTCAGTACAAAGTTTAAACTCTAAGCCAAATAGGTAGTTTATCTAATGCAAGAGTTGGAAAACTGGTTGCAGGTTGATGGCACCCCTGAAGATTATAGCAAGGGCTCCATAAATCATGTTTGTACAGTGTATTCATATTAAAGTTTGAGGAAGATGCATGGTAGTCCATAAAAATTTTTGAGACCTGATGTTCATCCATTGGTCTGAATATCTTGCGAATACTTAGAAATGGGTTTTTGAATTATTCTAGATTGCAGAGATTGTTTTCTAAGCTTTTGATACTAAAGTTGTGAATAAAGCTATCCTTCTTAGTATGTCGTAATGCTATCCAAATATCTCTAGAAACTTGTGTATTTCATTGACCAGATTTAACCTGTCTTAACATCAGCTGTATGCTTGAAATGTTAGTGAATCTATATGTTGTTTTTTACAGGCGGATCGGCTGAAAATAGATGTAATTGATTGGCTCGTATTTGATCCTGCACAGAGGGCGGAAGCACTTAAGCAAAGCAATGCAATCATGAGGAAGTTCTTGGGTACTAAATTTCACAAATACTGTTGACCTTTTAAATGTTGTTTTTGTTCTTGTTGGCTCTTGGCATTACACTTGATATAACTTTGAACCTAGTCTATTAAAAAGCATTGGTTTGTCAGTTTTTATAAAAATAAAGTATGGAAATTGCAAAGCTGTTGATACTCAGTTCATGTTCTCATAGCATCCAAGAAACATGAAGCTGCAAAAGATGTGTTTGTGAAGATTCCCCAAGACTCTATAGCAGAAATATATAACCAATGGGAAGAACAGGGAATGGATACTCCGCTTCCAGCTGAAGACGACAATGCTATACGGGAACATTTATGTATTCGGGCATATTTGGTGAGTTTCAGATATGCTGTATTCCAAGTTATTACTTAGAAATAATGGTGGCTTTGCCTTGGTGGTGAAACTTCAAGTTTTGTCCATTTGATCTAACTTCTGATTCCTGGATGCACTATATCTGTGCATTTAATGACATTCTTGTAATTATGTAAGTCAAAAGACTGTTTCCAATGCAATCCAGGAAGCCCACGAAACCTTTAACGAATGGTTTAAACACATGAACTCAGCTCCACAGAAGCCTTCTTTGTTACCACAAGCAAGTTTCACTGAAAAAGTGGCCCATGAACATAAAGAAAAGAAGTATGAGGTATGTAAAAGTTCAAGTTATTTACTATGAACATGTACATTCTTGCCTAGGAGGTGGTCTTAGTTTAATGAAACAGAGTAGAAGACTGCTAATTCATATTGCTTAAGAACTCTATTATAAATTATTCTGTTTTTATATTGGGGGAGTATGAAACAGTAGAATAGTAATGCCACTGCACAATAAATTCTCATGTGTTGGCTTTTCTTTTTGTATGACTCAGCTTTACATATAATATTGTCATGTAGTAGTAAATATTCATTGTAATGTGTTGATTGTCAGTGTTATTAATAACTCTGAGTAATTGATTTTGCTATTAACTCTTTTTTATTCTTGTATTTGTCACATTTTCTTTTCTAAAAGATGCTGCCATTTTGTTTGTTTTGCCAAAAGTTCTTTTTGCATGTCTAGCCAGTATGAATATACTGTATTCAGTTAATACAAGTATGTGTTTTATAAGCATGGCAGAATAATTGTTTAAAATTATCTTCCTCTGGTGGCTTTGCTTCTGAACAACCTGTCTGACACTCTGGACAGGGAATTAAGCAAGGGTGGAAATAGCTGTTAGCAGCAGGCTTTTAAGTTTTAGCCATTGGCTGAAGATTCTAATTCGAATTGGAGCTGCGCTGGCTGTTGCATGCTAGGTGAAGAGTCTGTCTTAAAATAGCCTTGGAAATTATCCTGTTCTGCAGTAGTTTATTTTTTATTTCTTTGCCAGATGGATTATGGTATTTGGAAAGGCCTCTTGGATGCTCTTACAGCTGATGTGAAAGAGAAAATGTACAATGTGTTGCTGTTTGTTGATGGAGGATGGATGGTTGATGTTAGAGAGGTAAAATGAATTTTTACATCATGGCGCAGACCACAAAGCGCGGATTGTACTCAGTTGTACCTTTGTCACCGTTAGTTTGATGTGCTTCTGCTTAATTCACTCTAGCCTTGCTGTGACCAGTTACAGATTGCTTCCCTTTCGGTTACTGTACAAATCAGCTCTGGCGGTCCAGTCCAGGCTGGTTAGTCCAGTTTTTTGCCTCTGACGCTACTAATTACGTGGTTATGCCGAGTTGCCTTTTAAAGGTAGATGTTCATAATACTAATACATTATTTTGCTGTGGTAAGGATGCCGAGGATGACCCTGAACGAACACACCAGATGATTTTACTGCGCAAGCTGTGTCTGCCAATGATGTGCTTTTTACTGCACACAGTGTTACACAGTACTGGACAGTATCAGGAGTGCCTGCGACTGGCTGACATGGTCGCTTCTGAGCGACACAAGCTTTATACGGTGAGTTAGCGAGAGCTGCAGGCAGCTTAGCTTCCATTTAGAAGCTCTGTGGGTTGACTGTGGAAGAAGCTTCTATATAGAGAGGAAGACGCCATATGTTCCTTAACATCATAAGTTTCTTTATCTCTTGCCATTCACTGCAGTAATAAAGGGCTTCCTTGTATGCTGGCTTAAGGAATCAGAGAGTTAACTTTGAAACCCTGAAGATGATGCCAGTCTTCTGACAAGCAGTTCTTCCGAGTAGTGCAGTTACTAATTTTTGGACGGGGGCTATTGAATTGAATTAAGTTTAATGGTTGGACTCGATGATCTTAAAGGTCTTTTCCAACCTAAACGATTCTAAGTTGAACTGTAGAATTGTAACTGATTTATTTTTTATTTCCATTACATTTCAGAACATTGTATAAGCAGGTTTTGTTTTGGAGCACTTGGGTTTACCTAACCTTCTTTCCTTCCACAAGCCTGAAAAACAACCCCAAAAAACTTTTATCACTTAAAAAAACCCCCAAACTCAACCAAAAAAACCCCCCCACACCTAAACCACAACACTCCCCCCCCTCCCCCCCCCCCCCAAAAAGACCTAAGGATTAGACATCTGAAAAGAAACATCAAGGCCAAGAAAAACACTGTGATGCATTCGCCTGGATTGGCCTAAGATCTCTGCCAGCAATAACAGGAGAATTAAATTTGGCTGTTCAGCAATAATCTCTCTAGTGGTTATGAGACAGAGCTATCTTGAGACTATCTTCAGGTTTTGGATACTACTACTAGCTTCCAGTCCTTTACTAAACGCCTTTCTGAAATGTCAGATGTTCACACTGTCTTCAATAGAAAGAAAGGGGAAAAAAAAATTACAACTTAATTAACCACCATTTACTTTGATATCAGTGCTGTTCATTGCAAATAAATATAACTTCATTATTTTAAATTTTATTTTTCTTAGGTATTTTCAAAAGAAGAACTCCGGAAGCTTCTACAGAAGCTGAGGGAATCTTCTCTGATGCTTCTGGACCAGGATCTTGATCCTTTGGGATATGAAATTCAGTCCTAGGATTTCATGTAGATACTTGCAAAGACTTCTGAACATGGACATTCTGGTTATAAAAAAGAACAAAACCATGACTCAGACAAACTGTTCTGATCTTTGGGGGGGGGGGAACAACCCTCGGGATTCAATTTCAACCTGAAAAATTCTGACCAACTTCAGAGATGATATTTGTTATATACCCTTTTTCATAATGTTTTTTTTTCTAATAAAAGTGCTTCACAAATAGAAAAGGTTTGTTCATTCTAATCTAAAATGTCATTATGTAAATACGGCGATTGCATGAACCTTCATCTCTTTGCTACATGCCAAAGAGCTGCCCGTAGCCTGGAAACGTTACTGGGCAGGAGGAGAATGTGCAAGAGTACAGCGGAGAGGAAAGCGAGGCTGCGGGAGGATGTATGTGGAAGGCAGGGGAGAAGAAAGCGGACGCAGGGGGCTGGAGGAAAGGAACGTCACCGGAGGAGCGAAGGTGAAGGGCTACCGCCAGCCCTTCGGAAGAGAGAAGGAAGGGCTCGCTTCAGGGCTCGCACCGCTCTCGGGGCCAGCCTGTAGCTGCTGAAATGCTGACGTGATCCAGAACGGGAGGAAAGGCGATCGTACCTTGAAACTCCCCAGTTTCAGATCTTGCAGTTGACTTAGAAACCCTGTTCTGGCCCTCTTTATGGGTGTAAACACGCGTTTAGCTGCTTTTCCGTCCAGTGCGCAGAGGCCGTGGCTGCAGCGACGCTCCTTCGCCCAGCTGGTGTCCCCTGACAGCTGACGAAGAACGCGATTCGTGCCACGCCCGTACGTGGGTATATTTTTATGTCCGTGCTTACAGAAATACCGAATACCTGCTCCGGTTGGTACCTCGGAGCGAAGGTGTGTTCCCGCCCGCCGCTGGACCGGGGAGATGGGGTATGCCTGGCGGCGGGGGGGGCCGGGGAGAGCTCCTGCACCTTCCCCCAGCTGTCCTCCGGGCCCTAGGCCGCGTTTTCCGGCGCTCCTGCAAGGGGGTCCGGGCCAAGCCCGCTCCCCGCAGCCGTCCCCGTCCCGGTCCCGGTCCCGGTCCCGGTCCCGGCGGCGGGCGCGGCGGCGCAGCTCCGCCCCTCGGGGGCGGGGCCACCGGAAGGCGCGGGCCCACGTGTCCCGGCGGTGGGCGGGGCTAGGCGGCGGCGGCCGGCGGGCTGCCTGCCTCAGCCGCTGCTGCCCGGCCCGGCGGGACGCCATGGGCTGGATGCCGGCGCAGGGTCGGCTGGCGGCGGGACTGCTGGTGAATCTGGCGGCTTCCATCTGCATCGTTTTCCTGAACAAGTGGCTGTACGTGCGGTTGGGTTTCCCCAACCTCAGCCTCACCCTGGTGCACTTCGCCATCACCTGGCTCGGCCTTTACCTGTGCCAGGCTCTCGGCGCCTTCTCCCCCAAGAGCCTCCAGCCCTCCCAGGTGCTGCCGTTGGCCCTCAGCTTCTGCGGCTTCGTCGTCTTCACCAACCTCTCCCTCCAGAGCAACACCATCGGGACCTACCAGCTGGCTAAGGCCATGACCACGCCGGTCATCGTGGTCATCCAGAGCCTGGCTTACGGAAAGACCTTCCCTCTCCGTATCAAGCTCACCCTGGTGAGGAGGCGCTGGGGCTGAGGGGAGCGGGGAGGGGCGGCCCTCGGCCGTCGCCTCAGGGCGGGCGGGCGGGCGGAGGGAGGGGGGGGGGGCGCGGGGTTCCCCCGCGCCCCCCCCCCCTCCCTCCGCCCGCCCGCCCGCCCTGAGGCGACGCCTCAGAGAGGAGCCCGGTCCAAACCCCGCGCCCTTTCCATCTCCACAGGTCCCCATCACGCTGGGCGTCTTCCTCAACTCCTACTACGACGTGAAATTCAACGTCCTCGGGATGGCGTTCGCCACCTTGGGCGTCCTGGTGACCTCCCTCTACCAAGTGGTAGGTAATGGCGGGAAGGGGGGGGGGGGGAGATGCGGTGTTTGGTCTTGAAGCTGCTGTCTCGCGGTTAAATCACCTTTAAAGAGCGCTCTGCCTTCCAGGAAAGCCTCCACGCGCCGTTATTTATTTTAAACAAAACCACAAAACAAACTGTGATAATCCGCCGCAGCCCCTGGTGCGTTGTTTAAGGAATTGATCGTTCTTGCTGCTAAAAATCGGGCTGTCATCTTTCACGTGGTGGTGAGCATACTTTCAAGGGGTGAAGATCGCTTTATCGGTAAAACGCCGGTTTTCTAGAGAGCATAGCTGTTCTCCTTGCTGAAGCAAGTACCTTGCATTTGAGCCTTTCCCTAGAAAGGACATTTGCCAGTCCTTCAGTTAATCCCATGGTTTATCCTTGAGCTGTTGACATTTTAGCAGTATCCTTCTTCAATTTCAACTATACACAGTTTTTATAGAGAGTGCATTAACACATATGCACAATATAACCTTTGTGGCTGGTTATGGTTAAAAAAACAGATGTATCCAAGGACTGCCTTCGCCCTTTCTGCTGTAACATTGTACTAATGGCTCACGACCAGTTCATTATCGGCCGTGGCTGTAAAAGCCTCCCAAATTAGAGTCCCCGGTCATGTTGTGATAGTCGTCATCAACTTAAACGTGCATTTCTTTGTAACGGGCGTACTGTGCCTCCTGAAGAGGTGAGGCTCTTTGACCTGTAGTGTGCAAGACCATAAATAATTGTCTCTTGTCCTGTTTTGCGGCAGGAGGAGGAGAGAGGTGCTGCATAATAACTTTAAGTGATGGTGTATGTACTGGAGAAATGGTAGTACCTGAGTGAAATTTTTCTGTGACTTCTTTTAAAAGAACTTAGCAAGTTTATATGCTGGAATCCATGTTACCAATTAATGTGATTTATGAAGTATTAAAGTAAATGTCATTCTTCAGTACAATATAAAGGTGCATCTTTTTGGCTTTAACATCTATCTTCATAACTGTAGATAACTAATGTTGTCTCTTAAAGGATGCTACATCGACAGTCCAAGTTATAGTCATTTATAGTCAATATTGAAATGAAATTTAGTAAATTCACAATAAACTGGCAAAAGACAGACAAACGTTGACTGGTTTTGTTAGCTTGTGTGTGGAGGAAAAGGAGAAGAAAGGAGCAAAAGCAGATCTCTGCTTAGACAAAGGTGCTCGGCTCCATCATAGACAGGATCTGGACTTTGTCTTGAGAATAGAAGGCAGCTGGCATTTTCTTCCCAGCTCTGCTACTTTTTTCTTTTTCTTCAACTATGATACTTTACCCCCAGGCAATGGGAAAAGGAAGGTTTAGGTGCTCAGGCGTTTTTCACTGCCCCTGCATATGATCTTCTCCTCACATGGCTTGCGTGCCTGCAAGAGACAAACGCATGGGCCTTCGGTTAGGCAAAGGTAGAAGATGATGCTCAACAATCTGTTACGTAGTATTGTCCACACAAGACTCCCTTTGTGTTAGCCAGTTTGCTTTTGCTCAAGTTTTCAATTTATGGGGTTTTTTTCCTTGTGTGTAACAGCTTTCTCTTTTGGTTTTAGTGGGTAGGAGCTAAACAACATGAGTTGCAGGTAAACTCTATGCAGTTGCTGTACTATCAGGCACCAATGTCCTCAGCTATGTTGTTGTTCATCATACCCTTCTTCGAGCCAGTCTTTGGAGAAGGGGGAATATTTGGGCCCTGGACGCTTTCTGCTGTGGTAAGGCTTTTATTGACTTTATTTAAGTAAATATTCAGCATTGATGTAGTTGAATTTGATAGTAAGATCTGTTTCTTTGTGAAACAGATTTTTGTATAGTTATTGTCTAAGAGGAGATGAGAGGGGCATGTGCAAAAGAAAAAAAACCCTTGTTGTGTCTGCCCCTTTCCTCCTGGAGGAGTCTGTCTGTCAACTGGTTTACCTCCTTGTTTCTGTTTAGAGGGCATCTGAACAACAGGCAAATCTGACAAAATCCAGAAGATTCCCCTAGTGTATTAAATTAAAAATATGTAAGTGCCCAAGTTCCAGCTCTTACTGTCCACTCAGAAAAAGAGATAAGCATGCTCACTTTTGACACTCTCAACTCCTCTTCTGTGGAAGGATGCCAACATTGGTTGTTCTCTAGGATTGCTAGTTTATTTTCAGCAAGAAGGCTATAATTTCTGCCTTTATCCTTCCGTCCAAAAAAAACCCAGTGGCATATTCTTACCACTGCTGATCATGCCGCTCAGTGATGGGCCATTTCTTGTAGCGCTACAGTTTATGAATGGGATAGGAAGTATTCGCAATAACAAAATCAGAATATTTTTCCAAAATAGTTATTGTTGTGACCGTAAATAAGACTTTGTCTCAAAGGTAAAGAATACAACCTCTATGTGTATGAGTAGCCCGATTTTCCAGATCACTCTCAAATGTTCACTGAGAGTAAAGGAGAAAAGACTTGTGGTTATATCAGTATATATTTATGGACATCATACCCTGAGATACTTACACACACCACTAGTGCCTGTACTGATTTGAAGCTGTTTCTATTTTTGTTCTCCAAATGGTTTTTTTGGCTGATATTTTGCATTTGAAAGTAAAGGAAACTAAATGAATAACCTGGAATATATCTACAAATGGCCAAAAGTGTGTCAGATTACTGACTGTGTCCATTAATCCACAGATAATGGTACTGCTGTCTGGAATAATAGCCTTTATGGTAAACTTGTCCATTTACTGGATCATTGGAAATACGTCACCTGTCACGTATCCTTTGTACCATTAGTTGTTTCTCCTGTTTCCAGATGAATTATATTAGCATTCATTTGGGCTGATTTACTGTGGGAAAACTGTTTGGTAACCTGCCTGCTTTATCTTAAATGATGAAGCTGGAAAAGCATGTTCATGTTTTAGTGTATTTTGTTTCTTTGTTCAGGGTTTGTGTAGGTAATGGCGGTTAACTTACTGATGTGACCGTCATACTTACAAAGAATATTTACCCACACTTCGGCTACCTTGAGGAAGTGTTGGCATGTCAGTTTGTAGTGTACGATGGGTGAAAGGCTTTAGGTGGAGGTTAATTGTCATAGCTGCAGAGGTGGGGGAAAGTTGCATGAGTTGAAGTCAGTGTGACATACCGTTGCATGCTTTGGATGTAATTAATGAAGTTGCCAAGTGTTTCTCTTTACAAAAAATAATACTGATATTTGCTGTTATCCTTAACAGATGTCTAGGTATAACATGTTTGGACATTTCAAGTTCTGCATCACCCTCCTGGGAGGGTGCCTCTTATTTAAGGATCCACTGTCTGTTAATCAAGGCCTTGGGATTCTGTGCACATTGTTGGGCATTTTAGCTTACACCCACTTCAAGCTTAGCGAGCAGGAAAGCAATAAGAGTAAATTGGTTCAGCGTCCATAAAGCGAGGGTTTCTGGAGATTAATAATATTGTGAAGGAAAACAAGTATTTAAATATGCATTGATTCTAGAATGCACAAAATTGCCCCGTTCATTTAGATCTATGGTTTTAGTTTAACCGCCAGGATCATTATTCTGTAACTAAACCAAACGAACTGAATTATGTAAAATGCTGGGGTTTTGCCATCTCAGTCCGTCCTCTCATTTCTATTAAATTTAAATGGTAACTTAAAAGAGAAAAAGGCACACTTCAAATTGCTGCGGAAATTGTACTGAAGTAATTATATTTTTGGCATACCAAATGAGATCATGATGGCTACAGTTACAATACAGAGACAGAGAGAAAGAAAAGGAATCCTGTCTTTGTGATCATGCCAGTATTGCTGTTGTGAAGAAACTTGGAGGCACTTTTATGCAGATGTTCTGGTATGTAGTGATAACTTCCTCCTTTTTGTCTGGTGAACGATGAAGAGGAAACATACTTTGTTCAGTAGTTTTAAAAAGGGCCGCCAAGCTCATTGCTATTTCTTGTATGCTTTCTTATGTATGTTTGGCTTCAACACATTGACAGGTTTTGGCTGAAGAAAGTAGGTAAAGTTACAGGTGGAGAGAGACTAGAGGAGACATTGGAAAACTTGAAGCCGCAAGCCAAGCTATAGAAAAGTAGGAGATCAGATCCAAACAGTCCATCTTAAATTTTTCTTTTGGTCTATCAGGACATTAATGAAGTCATTCATGTTTTAGAAAATTCTGTTACTGCTTTATAATTTTCTCTATGCCAAAACCAAGGCTTTACGTGAGATCTTGAAAATACTCGTGAGCCTAATAAAATCTCTGATTTCGTGGTAATAACCAAATATTTTGCAGCCCTTGCACACAGACACCCATGCTAAAAAATATTTTTGGAGAAATCTTTGGAAAGGTCACCATCTGTATTGGACATGAAGGATGCCCGGTTCTCTCTGCTGCTGAAGCCCCACCTCCCTCGCTCCCGCACCTTTCCCCAAGAGTTACTTTCGCTGGGATCTGCAGATTTGTCTGTTGTCGTCTTTTCGGGGGGCGGCCCCGGGGGCTGTCTGGGCAGCACTGGCTAGGTAGCATTTCCTCAACAGACAGTCCTCGGAAATGTATCGGAGTGACTGAAGAGTGCGAGGTGAGACCTGCTTCTGCTCTAATTCAGGAATGCTTTGAAAATTATTTTGTGACAGTATCAAGCACCGATTTTGACAACATGGAAGGAAGAAGTTGAGTGCTGTTCTATTTAAAAAAAGAAAGAGAAAATAACTGCTTTCAGTAAATCTGGTGAGAACATATGTTCACTAGATTTGCAGGGTTAGAATTTATTTGCAGTATCTTAATCCTTACGTTTTGGGGTTCATTTTAGCTTCATCTACCTCTAGCAGATTTAAAGAGGGGAATTATGTGAACAAAAACAGGTATTTAAGTTTTAGAACCGCCAACGGAAATGATATTTAGTTCCTCTAAGCTTTTTACAATATAGGTAACAAGTCTTTGTGTAGGAAACAATGCAGATCTTCTCAAGCTTGTAAATTATTTATTCTGTTACAGAGTTCTTGATTTAAGAAAAAGTTATTTCTCTGTGTAACCTAAGTTTACACCATAACACTCTATATAATTTCAGAGTTAGATACACCTGAGTAATTTTACATCTTTACCAACTGTGTCTTAGACATTGTACTGGTTCAAGGATAATTTTTTGTATACGTTTTTATAAATCTATATAATTAGTTTAAAAATACAGCCTGGACTACTGAAAGATGTGTTCAGACAGTCCATCTCTGGATGCATATCCTTCAGTACATACGCTGAGAAAGCCATTTGCATTAATTTGTGCTGTGCACAAGTTCTTCTAAAATGTAGATAGACCACAAAGACTCTTACAGTTATAAAACAACTGAATTAGAAGCCTGTATGACAACCATATTTGGGATGAGTGTGATGTAAATATATATGAAGTGGTAGAATGAACAAAACAACCATGTCTGAAAATACAGAAGACTCCTTAAGGAGAGGAGCAGATCTGCAAGAGAAAGTTAGCAGTATCATTAAAACAATACATTATAAATACAGTCTGTTGCTGGAATGTGTAAGTCGTGGAGGTCACTTAAGTGATGTGATTTTTTTTCATATGTTCAAGAACTCTCCTTTGAGATTTACCTGTTGTATCTCGCAAACAAAGTATGTTGAACTTTGTCACATGGTTCAAAATATTAAATCCAGGAGGCTTGTGTAATCGTGGGATAAATAGATCTTTGTACGTATTGTTTCTTTGGATACCGTGTGTAGGGTGGGAATAAATTTTTAATCACTTGACACCTGCTTATTGCAGGGGAGAACAGTTGTTCTTGTCTTTTTTCATCTTCTGCTTGAATTGCGTACACTTTGGGGGTCTAGGTGTGTATAAGACAAAATGGCCACTTGGATTTCTGTCTGTATAAATATTTCAAGGAGTTTGCATGTTTTGGGGCTGAACTTTTGACACAGATGAGGGAAATTTTAAATCCCGAGGTAAAATTGGAGTCTTATAAAAATTACTGATACTTACCTGGTGGGAAACTTGCTTATTCTAGTTTTTACTACATCACTTTAATATGTTTTCCTGCTAATTATGTGTATTTCATTCAGTTTTGGCTTTGCTGAAACGGAAATCGGAGACTTGGCATCTTTAACAATATGTAGTCATCACCCTCTATTTGCCATCGCAATTGGAGCCATACTGTACAAACCCTGGTGTTTGCTTTCTGCTTTTCATTTTACTTCATATTCTACATATGACTAAACCGTGGTAGCAAGATGGAGCTTGGTCCTCTTCTGCTATTGAGTGCTTTGCTGCTTATATTATCATTCTTTACTTTTAAAAGCTACCACTGATGTAGTTCCAGTGGAAAAGCTAGCATAGATACCAGGGTGGCATTTAAAAATTAGAGCAGATCCAGATGATTCTGATTAAAATGAGTGACTGGTGGTAAGTTATCTCTGCTAGCCTTGTCCCTGAAAACACTTTAGAACAACATGCACGAGGTTTTCTAATTTTCCCCAAATGAATAGGAATTATGCCTTCACTTAAGCGATGCTCAGTTCAAAGCTTTGTGTTACCTTTAACGTTGGTAACTCAGTGCTTGTTTGACAGATTTTGCATCTGGTTTTGTACGACTTGCTAAGTTCTTGCAGGCTTTGGGGGCACTGTGCCAGAGGAGTTTTTGGGTTGATGGGTGAACAGCTACTCTCTCAGGCTTGAGGTTGAAGGAGGGTGGTTTGCTGCTGTTACATGTATGAAAAGGAGGTTTGTCTTGCAGGAAGTCTACCTTCAAGACAGAGCTGCAATTCAGCAGAAATGTATCCTCTCTCTGTCTCATTTCGTGAAATGAATGCCCAGTGATGGCCTGAGGCTAAAGCAACATTAAAGCCCTGTTTGGGCTACCCATAGATTTTATTAAACTTTTTCTAAAATATTAGTGGTAGTCAATGCTGGTTTAAGTATTAAGGTAAAAATCCCATTTTTATAATGTCTTATATCATAGGAACTTCAGAAGAGTGTTTTTATAACATTTTGGAGTACAGCTAATGTCTAACCCATGTCTAGTTTGTCACATCTTCTGCAAAATCTGTCAGAAGGTAATGATGGATTTTGTTAACTGGCTGTATGTATTTATATGTTGGGCTGCTGAGAAGGGGCTTGCTCTTGAGCAATACTGTGCTACTAAACACTGGCATACTTTTAATGTATTTAGCAGTGATTTAGAAACAGCTAGCCTGAAATTCACCAATGTGCTTAGGAAGGGAAAAAGAAGGCTCACTCTGAGAGATGAGAGCGCTTTTTATCTTCTTGCTTTTAACAACAACCGTGAGGCTTGCAGTTTAAGGGAATTTGGAGAGCAAGCCTTAGTGTCTCTCAAATCACCTTTCAAAGTATGATTTTTCTCCCAAGATGTCTGTTTTGCTCCCAGTTACATAGCTGGTGTCTTACCTGGATTTTAAAAGAAGCAGAGTTTGGATTGCAGATTTGCAGGTGTTTGCTTGTGTTACGGGTTTTTTCCTCTTAAAATTTCACGTTAGCCATTCACAACTCAACTTCCCTCTTTAATGAGAAAACAAAAAAGAAAGGAATGTTGAATAAATGAAAGGTAGACTGGGTATACAGTGAAGGTAAGTTTTGTTTTGCACAAGAGTTTCACTCTTCTAACTGTGAAGATGCAGGTCTTTCTGTTTCTCTACTAACTAGATAGATGCACAAAAGCACCAGCTTTCTGCTCCATACAAATTCTTTCTCTTCCTGCTGGTGCTCTCTCTCTGCTTACAGTCTCAGGCTTCCATTTGACAGCTCAGTTGCTGCAAAGATGATTGGGATGTCAGCCACAGAAGGTTAAGAACATGAAGTGAAAAACTATCAGCAGGAGCACATATAATCTTGGGTAGTGAGAAATCCTATTCTAAGACACAGAGACATCTTGCCAAAAAGACCCGTGCTAAGCAGCGGGGAGAGGTGTGGGTTTATCTCCAGGCAGGTATTGCAAAGAATGCAAGAGCTGAATTGTATGAATTCTTGCTGTGCTGCAGTAGTTGACAAATTTAGTCTAAGCTAGCTTTTAATATAAAAATTGAAAACAGAAATGCCATGCAAAAAAATAAATAGCTGGATTCAGACAGTATAAAATCTTTGCCAGGCCAGTCCGCAGCGATGGTTAACCTTCCTGAGAGGAGGCAGCTATTGTTCCACCTCCCCTTCGCCCAGTGATGCTGGGCTTCATGAAGGAGGGTTTGTGCTCCTGAAAGCTGGTCTGCTTTTTTTCAACTGTATCAGTTGGTCCAAAGAAAACACATCACCTCTCCCTACAGAGCTTGTCTCGCTGAAGTTACTGTTTCTGCTTTCATCTAACTGACTTGGATCGTGCTCCTATCTTCCTCCAGTAGCTGAAAGGTCTAATGGACCTTGGGGGTAGAACCGTACTCCATCGCCTCGTGTAACTGCAGTGCCCTGTCAGCCCTGCTGTAGGGGATCCAACCCAGCCCAAAGGGTCATAGTTACAATCTGCAGTACAGCAAGAACTAAAGAAAGGGGAAATGTGATCCCTTTTCATTGTTTTAATTGCGAGGCAGTTACTAATCCTTTCAAACTTTAGTCTTTGTCATTTCCCTTTAGTAGGTGCATGAGAAAGCTCCCTTTCCTGTTTCAGTCTGCCCTTTCTGTATAAAGTATAATTATGCCATATTTTAGGGCATTCTGGACTTGAGACAGAAATTGTATTCACTGCTCACACAAATATATTGAGCTCACCCAGTGTTGCTTTTTTTTTTACCTAGGAACCCTTGACCGCCTTCCAATCCAGAAAAAAAAATAATTGCTTAAAATACAGGAGGAGTCAGGTTAATGTGAATTAAGAGGTAATTTGCCAGCACAGGAGTTGCATGTGCCTTCCCAGCTGCGCTAATAGGCACAACATGCTGCCTTTATAATGGAAAGGCAGGAACAGACATGGACAGATTAAACAATGTAATGAAAGTAAATTATGTCTTTAGAAGCAGGTAGTGGGGATGATCCAAAGGTTACTTGACGATTAGCATTGGAAAGATATATTCTGATTTGTTAGTGGCTTCACTGGAATATGAACACAAGCCTTTTATTTGAAGGCACGTGGTTATATTTAAGGAGCTCCAAGAAGTCCAGCACCGCCATGTGGGTAACTAGCAGGCTAGCAGTGTGTCAGAAAAGAACAGGATTATTTTTAGAACTGTAGACAGCTGTGTCACGTCCAGGAAGTGCAGGGAGGAGATCTCTGGTTGAAGCACAGCATAAGAATGTAATTTTTAATGACTTCAGCACAGAAATCAGTTGTATTTTTTACTTCCTTACAAAGCAGAAGCTAAGAAGCAAACTTGTTTAAAGGAGCTGTGTTCTGATCAGGTGAAGCACATGGAGTAATCACGGCTACCAGGACCACAGAACAGAGGTGGCTGTGATTTAAAAAAAAAAAAAAAAAATAAGGAAAGAAAAAAGTGAGACAGTGAATTAAGAGACAACTGAGTATATAGCACATATCCATATAGGCAGGTTTTTAAATATAAGGTCTAAGTTTAGATGCTTAACTCCACAATTAGGCATCTGAATAGCAGGCCCAGATTTGTCAGTGTGAACTTCTTCCCATTCAGTTGTACTTAACGGAGAATGGCATGTGCTCAGCATTTCCAGAAATGAAGCTGCATAGTTGACAAGTTTGACATTTTTTTTGGTCTCCTGTTTAACAAAGAAACAGTCCCTGTTCTGCTTCCTTACTCTGCCCATAATATTTTTAATCCTCCTTACTCTTTGGGGAAAAAGAAACCATTTGTGCACTTTTATTTTCTGTTGGATAACTAACTAGAGTGACTGAATAGGTTTTGTTTTCCAATACACTGGAGTTGCATACTAAAAATTTTGATTAAGATCTTGTAATTTATCTACATGTGCACATATTGATTCCACTCAGGTTTCTGTCTCTGAGCTGAATGTAAAAAGCCACTCCTATTATACAGCATCAACTGTTGTGAAATAAAGCGCTTCTCTCCAAGGAGTGGAAAGGCAATGTTAAGGTCTTTCTGGGATCCAAAGCGGTTTACTTGTTAAATGCATTTCTTGTGCTGGTTAGTCAAAAACTGGTTTCCTATTTGTCAATCCAGTTGAGAGGAGAAACCAATAGTGGTGGTCGTATATCGTCCTTCAGGCAATTGTGATACATTTCTGAAAACACACAGTTTCACTTCTCTGAGTGGTAAGATGATTCTTCTGATCAGGATTAACAATGTACCAATGTCTTTTAGCTAGTATCATTCCCAAGAGACCCACTTCTTCAGCTTTTCTTCAGGTGCAGTTTGCATAAGACTTTGGTCTACAGGTAGAAAAAAAGAGGGAGGGAGATGTAGTAGATTTGTTTCCTAAACACAGCCCAAGCAAAACTTTCCCATAAAGGCTATTTTGATTCATGGATAGCTTTGCCTTTATCAGGGGTGGACATGTAAACCTTAATTCTATACCCCTAAACCTACAGTCTCAGTGAGGTCTAGCCAACAGCAGAGTGGACGGACACATGGGAGGCTGGCGCTGAGATGGGGTTGCTCAGCACCCACAGTAAGTTGTTTTTGTGGAACTAGATGCAAGATTACAGAACCAGCTGTACTTGGGTGTCATTCAAACCTTGTCTTGGATGCCAAAGAGAGAAATTAAAATACAGGTAGTTTGAAAATCAGAAACTTTGGGAAACTAGCGAATTTAGTGAAAGACGTGCTCTTGGCACGCATTATATGAGATGGCGGAGTCAGTGGAACGGCCTGTTGCTGCTTAGAGGCACGTGTCCTGCTCCTCCCCAGGAACACAGCTTGGGCACTTGCTTCTGCCCCTTGGTCTGTGTGAACTGGGAGAGTCATCCGACTGTGCTAGGCAGAACAGCCATGACTGGTTCAGACAGCAAGGTGATGCCTTACTGCACGTTTCGGAGCTGGGACGAGGGAGAAGAGTGACACGACACGGCTGGAAACAGGATTGAGGGAAGCGCGGCAGGGTGGGAGGCACCTCTTTCAGTCACACAGAAACGAAATGGCGAGAAAGCCCGATTTTCATGTACAGCTACCAAGCTCTCAGCCAGAAGCCCTCAGAGTTCCTCAGGCACTCCACAACATATTTATGTGCCTATAAGTGGTCTTGAAGTCTTTGGGAGACTGGCTGGCTCTGAGCCTTAGTGGCTCATTGCCTGCCTCTGCAGCCTCCCATGGACTGGCAACTCTCTGTTCTTGTCCCCTGTATAAAGGGAAGATCTGTGGAAGGTTTCTATGTCGGTCCTATTTTTCAGTGTGCTCTATTTGGCTGAACCAGTCTGTGCTACACCAGCTGTTTCTGCTTCCGTGAAGAGAGCTTTACTCATTTGAGAGCCTATAATAATTCACAGGGTGTCACACAAATCAGAAATCATTGGGATGTTATTTTTAAAGGCTGGTTCATTTTCTAATCAGTTACTTGTCCCTAAGCAAGCCACGCTTTAAATATCTTATAGTTAAGAATTCTCAGCATTTTCATTGAGTGTAAAAGTAAGATAAGCAGTCCCCTGATCTCCGGAGTTTCCTTTTAAAAATGGATGTAAATCAACACATACAAAGATATCTAAAGAAATTATTTTAGGATGTGACATCCTTATTGACTAATGGGGTTTAACATTTTGGGGCTAGGAATGACTGAAATGAAACAAACTTCTAGAAAGACTTTTCTGCAAAAGTGGCTTGACAGGATTGGGTTGTAGCAAAAGAAGAAGCCAGAGACATTGGGCTCTAAAAATGCATTGCTTGCATTGAAAACTGGAAGCAAAGCCTCGTGAAAATGGAGAGCTGATATGCATATATAAAGCATAGATAAAACCATAAAGTTTCCTTAGTTTTACTGCAGTCATCTTTTTGGTCTTGCATAAAATAATTGTATGGCTGCATGGACCAAAAGGACTCTTAACTCTTATTCCATGTGCACACGCTGACAGCAATGTGAGACAGTACCGCTCCCCAGCTACTTGCAGCTTCTCCTCTTCCAGAGACGATCGTCCTTTCCCGTTGTTGTCCCACAAACGGAGTTCATTTACCCGGTGTGCAAGCCAATAACACACAGAGTCGAGGTATTTTCAAATTAGTTTCATTGATGCACATGAATGGGTGCCTGTCTCAAGACAGCACACCCTTGTCTCAAACATTCTCACATTTATACACTTAACTAATACATACTCATTGTTATTTTCCTTAATGATTGGTTCTTTCTTCTCCACCTCTCACATAAATTAGCACGCAGACTCTGTCTTCTTCCTTCATTGTCTTCTTTTGAGTAGGTGGTATCATTTGAGTAGGTGGTCAATGAGTCGGTGGTCCCAATCTCCCCCTGTAGGAATTACCTTTTACCTACTTCTTCCCTAATCTTTGCAGTTCCAAGCGGTTCTTCAAGGTTTATTGACCAGACCACAATCCATTACCTTTTCTGACATAAACATAAAGCCCCATTGTCTAGTAGTTAGTTCCTAAACCCTAAATCGTGTCTAGTTATTGTTTCCCTATTTTAAATATTAACTCATGGGGGCTGTACACAGGACTTTAGCAGCTCCCTGGTTATTTCAATCATATTATACATATTAATTGATAACACCGTCTGTGTCAGCAAAGAGGAATGTGTGCCCATGTCGTGGTCTCCTTTGGATGCAATCATCTGAGTAACAGTTTAACGTGCCAGACTGTGAACTGAACCCACTGAGATGTGGGTAGTGATCCCTCTGACTTACTGTGTTGCAAGGGCGGTAACTTTTGCTAAGAAAGTACCGTGAACAGCAGAGGGAGTGATGTTTTGAGCTTGAGCAACTTTATTTGCTAGAGCTGTAATAACAACAGCAAATCATGCCTGCTAGTAGGCAAAGAAATACCAAGATCATAGTTTTGGAACTGTGTGGGGGAAAAGCTTTGAAAGTGGTGGAATGATTAGCCACAAGATGAAAGAGGGTCTCACTTCTCAGTGTTTTATGAAAAAGTTGCCACAGTAAAATGTGTGTATTTGCTATCACAAAGGAAATTCCCTTAATATCTGCACAAGTGAAATGCAAAATACACAGCTGAGACATGCTCTCTCCAGATGTCAAGGTGTACATTTCCAAAGAAGCTTTCACAGAAGAGAACAAGTTCAGCTTGAAGTACAGGGCAATGAGCTATAAAACAGAATGGCCTGCAAATTACCATCAGAAGTGTCTTCATCAGTACAATCAACCCAACTCATCTTGCAAAGAAAGGGTTCAACTCCTTTGCAACACAGGAAAAAGCTGTCTGGGACTAGCTAAAGTAATTATCGATGGTAATACCTACTCTTTACTTCTGCCTAAGTAACACCTGAGGGAAACTTCTCAGAATTTGGGCACAGTTCTATCACAGGAGATACCACAGGGGCTTATCAACCCAGATGACTGATACCGCAGGTAATGGCAAGACATTCAAGGTGTGGTTAGATGATAAGGGAAAGACCACTGAATGGCTCCCTGCCTTCAGAAGGGGTTATTTCCCCATTTCCATCTCCAATTCTCTGCTTCCAGCTGTGTGTTCCTGCTGCTTTCTTTATGATGTCTCTCGTGTTCATGTGACTGCATGATAAAGCAAGCTGACATACTAGCAGTAAACAGAAGTAAATATCCTGGTGTTGAATCAGCTAAATCTGTGGTCAAATGAGCCAAAGCCAACTCAAAAGAAATACTTGGCTGGGAATGCACAGCTCCTGGCAGGGCCATTGTTTCAATAGGGCATTAGATGGGCTCAGGACATTCTTTCAGTGAGAGATTTGATGGGCTCAGCTGCATCACCTAACCACCTAAACACGCAAGGTAGCTGAGTCAATCCAACATTACACTGCTTCCAAAAAAGGTCTCACCACCAGAGCTTGCAACCAGCAGTGAGGAGGCAAGGAGGAGAATGGGACATCTCTTTCGCAGTGGTGTGCTCTGAAATCAGCCAAGCTTTCTGTAAGCTTCACCTTCAGTAGTGCTGCTGCCTAAGGTAGCTGAAGCAGATCCCACCTTTTCCCCTGCCTACCTGTCTGCTACCATTCCAGTGATGTCCTGGCCCAGCCCCTGCGTAGCTACTGAGGACTACCTCCGGGAACTGATCTGCAGAAAAAAATGCATTATTTCTCAGGTGTGCCAGATCACTGTATCCACTTTATGCCATAGATGCACAAATATCTGTGCCAGTATAACAGAAGGGGCAGCAAGAGGATGGAGAAGGTGGATGGGAACAGATCTCTGTGAAGTAGCATGCCAACCAAAGAAATGCATGCTGAATCTTCACTATCTCACCATTAAACACAACCATTTTAGTGTGGCTGTGCAGCCAAGCCCCACAACTGATAGGTTTCTTTGAGCAGAGCAGGTATAGTAGATGATGTGGCTGATGAGGGATCAGGAAGAGGGTAAGGCAGGTCCAAGTCAATGATTCTCTGCAGCTTTACCTACATCCCATCCAGTAAGAAAGAGGAAATTAGATATTGTGGCATATGCATTGAATGAGTTAAAGATCAGGATAGGCAATTATCTGCCAAAAGGGATGGTCTGTATTCTACCAGACTGTCTTCAGTAGATAGTAGGGAAAACAAGCGTTCTCATGAATCATCTTGAAACTCTGTATTTTAGCACAGAAAGCCAGAAGACCTGTGCTCTCAAATATCTCATGGCAGTGCATTTCTGAATATGTTTATGGGAGGCTTGTTTTGCTTATGTGAAGGAACTGCAGCCTGTCTCCTGACAGCCAAGTCATGAGGCAGCAATATCTTACAGACCCACAGTGGTGGATTCGGGATTTTTCCCTTGTGAGTAATGCTACCGTGGTGTAATTCTCTCAAGGTGTTCTACCATGCTGTGTGCCCTCCAGCCTTGGCTCATATCTGAAAAACATGGTGTTAAGATAAATGAGGTAGTCAAAGCCCAGTGCCTGCATATCTCTCCAGGTACACAAAGAACAGCAGAAGAAACTGCCAAGAAAAATGCACAGACTCAAAGCTACTACAGCTAAAAAGATTATTTTTAAACGACAGGGGTGGTCTAAACTAAGATGCTAAGATGGACCCAGTGAAACCAGCTGAATGAAGGAATGCCAAAAAGCCCATGCACTTGCTTTCTCTGGAGGCAAGAGATAACCAAGATATTAATACTTCAATGGAACCAAACAAAGCACAGACCAGTATTTTGTGTGGCTTCTTCATCTGCAGTCAGAGTTTAGTTTATGCCCTGCTTTTCCAGTGGCATCAGTGGGTTTGTGCAAGTTTTCTCCCTGTATTTCTAAGAGCCTTTCTTTGCGTGCTGTAGATGAAAAAAACCTTTTCTCCACCAGATGGCACGATCAGCAACAAACCTTCACGGACAAACCTCCTTACAGCGCCAGCATGGTCTAAGGCTGAAGGCTTGTGAACAGAGGTAATTAATGTCTGTCAGACCAGCTAATGGAGCCAGGGGAGGTGGCAGAAAAACAAGCTTAATGGCACACACATCCTTCAAAAATTCATATACCATTTGGAGTAATACTTTCTCTCTCTCTCTCCAAACCTTGCCTTACTGATAAAGACTGTGGATGTCATCCTGATCTGTATTGCCGACCAGTACTTAGAAAGAGGTTTCAATTTGTAGGGCTGTTGGGGTGGGGGATTCCCCATGCTTTTCCTGTTTCTTATTTAGTAAAAAAAAAAAAAAAATTATTATGGTATTATGGTAATAAAAACAAGTCGGGGACAAGAACTACCTGCCTTGTACAAGTTTCTCTAGTGCAGCTGGACCCATCAGAATCCTCCTCAGGCTAAAACATGCCACGTAGTGGAAACCAGTACCAGCTGGCTTTCAGGTGGAAGCTATGAAGAACTAACGCTCTAAAATAAGAAAGGCAGAGTATTAAATATATGGATACTAAAACACTTTAAAAAAAGGAGTTAACCCTCTTGCTACATGCTTCTTTATTGATCCAATTCTACAAACATTTTCACATGTAATTACCAAAAATTAGGACACGTAAGAGTACTTGCAGAATAGTTTGCAAGGTCTTTGTATGAAACTATTTTTTGTTTTTTCATATATGTCTAGAGAGTATATTTATTAAATATTCTGTGGTGTGTAAGTACTGGGAGAAAAATACCATAGGGGACAAAGTGGAGAAATTCAGAGGTGAATGTAAAAAAAGAAGCTCAAGACAGTGCTGGTCGTCCCAACCAGTGTCTGGCACCTGAACTCCAGAATGCCAAAATCCCACTTTCTTAGCATTTCTCACTGCAGCTGTGAGAGTGGAAAACATGTATGAGAGCTTTTCCCTTGATTCAGGGGGAAAACATGTATGAGAGCTTTCCCCTTGATCTCTGTGACTGTCATGTTCCAGGGCCTCGGCACCCAGCCTGGCACAAGCAGATGAATCATGAAGGCTGTTGCAGCAGAACTCCCTGCTGTATCTCCCTGGGTCACAGAACTCCTCCCAGGAACACCCAGCTATCTCCTTAGCCGGCTTGGTTCCCTAAAGTTGTCCAGGCCTTTGGAAGGGCCTGAGCGCCTGTGCTTAACCCCTTGCACCTCCTCTTACGGATCTTCCACAGAAGGCTTTTCTCTATAGTAGATTGCCTTTGAAGGACAAATAATTTTTGCAGAGATCTTTAGATCTCCAAGATCTTTAGGGACGTTTGCCTGTTCTGTTACAGCACAGAAATATTTCCTGCTTTGGTCCCCCTTGACAGTAGTAGTCCACTAATTCTGGGAGATGAGGTTTAGTCCCTACTTCCCCAGCCCTTTCTTGCCAGACATCTGAATAGGAAAAAAGAGCTGTAAGATGAACTGTGAGTAGCTGCAGAATGGGAAATTGATACAACTGATGCACAGATGGAGCCTAAATGCTGAAGCTAAATAGCTGCTTTCCATGGTTTAGGTAGCCTTTCTGAGAGTAAGGGACAAACCTTGAGGATCAATGGAAGGAACAGGTCAAACAGGACCATTAAGAACATCAGTGAATAAACAGCTTTTATCACATCCTTAACATTCATTAATATGATTATGTCATATTGATAAGGTACTTTGGCAGTCCTGCCAGGTTACTGCCAATGGACAGCAAGATGACTAGTTACGTTCTTTGTGGAGGTGCAAGTACAGAAGAGCTACACATGTGGGCTGGAGGAAATAAATCACACAACCAGCCATAAATAAAAACGAAGGGTGCAAGTTCTGAGATATTTCAGAAATCTAAACCCTCCAATTCCAACTACTGCTAGAAGAAGAAATCTGGGAAAAGATCACTCAAGATGAAAGTATAATGTGTGGCCCACTACAACTACATCATAAGTAGGCTTTCTGTATATGTCATATGTAAATCTCCTTCCCTTTGGATCTTTTTTAAAATCAGAACACTAATATACCACTGGAAACATAATAAATAATTAAAAAAACAACTTTACTGCATATTCATTATGCTATGCAAACTTAAAAGATCACAAGACCATGTGCTTCAAGGTGACTGCCCCTCTAGTATAGCCTGTTTTCTGTGTAAAGTTCAATATGCTTGAGATACAAAGCACTGTCTCTCAGACTACTTTGCCAGCTAGGTAAAAGGAAAACTTCGTATAAAGTTTGTAGCTGTCTGGGAGTCATTGGTGAATTTATTTTCTACTCTGCCAGCTTGTCATTCTTGTGCATATATGCACTAGCTCTTGATCTAGAAAACCTGCCTTTTTCTTCTGTTTCTTTCCCATAAGAGAGTCTTTCAGTCAGACCAAATACAGCCACCATTTTGAAGCAGAAGGGCAAGAGGATTGAATAACCACTGTCTGGACATAAAGTTATGCAGTTGTCCTGGTTTCGTCTGGGATAGAGTTAATTTTCTTTCTAGTAGCCAGTACAGTGTTATGTCTTGGGTTCAGTATAAGAATGTTGATAACACACTGATGTTTTCAGTTGTTGCTCAGTAGGGTTTATACCAAGTCAAGGGTTTTTCAGCTTCTCATGCCCAGCCAGCAAGAAGGCTGGAGGGGCACAAGGAGTTGGGAGGGGACACAGCCAGGACAGCTGACCCCAACTGGCCAAAGGGGTATTCCAGACCATGTGATGTCATGTCCAGTATATAAACTGGGGGGAGTTGGCCTGGGGGGGGATCTGCTGCTCGGGAACTAACTGGGCGTCGGTCGGCAAGTGGTGAGCAATTGCATTGTGCATCACTTGTTTTGTATATTCCAATCCTCTTATTATTATTGTCATTTTATTATTGTTATTATTATCATTATTAGTTTCTTCCTTTCTATTCTGTTACATTGTTCTTATCTCAACCCACAACTTTTACCTTTTTCCTTCCACTGGGGTGGGGGGGAGTGAGTGAGCAGCTGCGTGGTGCTTTATTGCTGGCCAGGGTTAAACCACAACAGCAGTGATTTGGGTTTGCTTGTTTACAAAGAAAGCAATGCGGTGCATGCAAACTCACTATTAGGAGCCCATGGATTCACTCCTCTTCTTGGTTTGGCTCCCAAGTGGAGTTTGGGTTGATTTGCTGACTGTGATTCAGGATGCTCCAGGCCTTCTGGGAACATCGGAGTTTATGGGCTTCACCAGATCAACGAAATGTCAGTTTTGTATATCGGTCAGAAAAGTCTGTATCACTATAGTCACTGAAAGATGACAGAACTAGCACAGATACAGCCCCCCTCCTAGTAAAACTGCACCAGTTCCCTCCCGTACGTTGTGCTGATGTCACTATTCCCTCAGTCCACAGAGAGAACCTTTCTGTTTCAGTGGCATGAATGTGTTCCTTACTTAGATGCTGTTTCATGTCTGTGTTTAAACAAGTACTAACTCACAGGTAGGCAACTGGACACTGTAGAAAACTTTTCTTGCTTGGCAACAAGTAGTTGCATGTGAACTACTAGGTGGTGAGGCAACATATGATCAGAACACACCTGAATCAAGAGAGGGCATATAGATAAACACAGATTGGGTAGCCAGGAAAGCAATGTGGCTCTTCAGAAGGATGACTTAGCAAGGTACATCAGTTAATTTCAGGAGGTATATGGATCCATGCCTGATTTGGGGGAGATTTAATCTCAAGGAAATTCCTCTCCTCAGCAAATCCACTTTCGAAGCGGGCTTTGGAAGATACATCCAAGATTGGTAATGACGTGTGGAAAACAGACTCCACAATCAGTGAGATTGTAAAGTAGGTATGTTCATTCAGCGCTGGGCCGCACGGGGGGTAGTCCCACCAAAGTCGTGCGCACCCAACTCGGCAGTTTGTCTCAAGTTTATACAGTCAAGTGTTACATATTCACAATATTCCTATACATATGCATAACCTATCCCCGCTTCATTTCCATAGTCTCCTCTCAACTGCACTTGCACAGTGCCTCTTTATGGTGGTCGTCTGGTGGTCGCAGAGATGAAGATAGATGACTCCTCTTCGTCACCGCTAGTAACCTTTTTCTTGGGCAGGCTCAGTGATTTCTTGGTATTCACCCAAGCCGCAAGACCAGTCTTAGCTGGCTCTTGGGGCCTGCTCCTGCTTATTATCAGGAACTGTCTCTACCTCATTGGCTGGTCCTTGGGACCAGCTCTTCTTATCAAAGACTGTCTCTGCCTCAGCTAATTTCAACAATGTAAGCGCTAAACATCATCCTTCATCCCCCCTTATTATGTCTACTGAGATTCTTTTGACTCCCCTTGTCTCAGTAACATAGCCCTGTTTGTGATGGCAAGGAATTCTTGGAGGGAAACTACTCAAATTAACTTTCAAGGTTTCAAGTCGAGGCTACCCCAGACACTAGTAATGCTTCTAGCAAATGCTCCAAATGACTTGTCTAGCTACTAGCATTGTTGTTTTAACTGCACATGCTGCAAGCTGTACTTTAAAAGCTGTACTGACAAAGCTACGGTCCCAAAAGTAGAGAGCCATTTGATACCAGCAGAAAGGTGACTTTGTAATTCAGCAGCAAAATAAATCGTATTAACAAAAGCAGAGTGCTGAGGCTTTTCTGAGGAATGGATATCTCCTTCTGCATCAAGTAAAATCATACACCAGTCAGTAAGACTGCATCGACCAAACATTAAATTGTGGAGCAGACCACAAGAAGGTCTGCAAGGGAGGATGTTATAGAGACTTTGTGGTCCAAAATAAAGGTTATATTCCTTGTATAACAGGCAGCTAGAAAGCAAGCATGGAAGCATGCAGGGCAGATGTTGACAAGGTTTAGCAAGGCTGGGACAATTCTAGGACATACATGATCAGATGCACAGAATGGGTCTGAGTTAAGAAGCTGCTTGTGTAATAGAATGCCCTGCTGGGTTTTGTTGTTAGTAACAAACAGTTTAAGTAACAGCCAGACAGTTAAAACCATTTCTTTGTCTTCCTCATCTCTAACCCAAACTGCAGCCTGACTTTAACAGTACTTCAGGCCTGACCTCATCATCATCAGTAGTTCTGTCCATACATGGCATCCCAAACAGACTGGATTTGGATTGCATGCTATGTTTGCTCTCAGCCTCTCCTAGATCTAGGTTGTCCCTGAATATATTTCAGAGTGTTTCCTCAAGAGCTTCTGAAAGACATCTCCATCTTCCACATGAGTCCTGTTAGCCTGTACACAATCCACACACCCTTCTGAGCCCCTCCCTGGAACAGAAATATATTTTGTGCTAGACCAAATAGTACATTTGAATGACAAATGAACACTGGATTAATAGAACAGTTCTAAACTGAACAGGGGTCATCCTAGTTTGCTTAAACAAGGCAGATGACCATTGTTAAACTGAGGCTTTCTCTGATCTAATTACATGCAATCAAGTACTCCTACAAAAGGAGAGATCACTGGATTATTTCCTTTTCACAGCTACAGATTAGTAAAGCAGGAAATGGTCACAATCTAGCAACGTACTTCACCCCTGCTTAACAAGAGTAGAATTAAAACACGTTTCTTTGTTTCTTCCTTTCTTCACTCAGTGGTGTTCCTAACCAAAAGTACTGAGAGTAAGAAGAGCCTTCTCCTGAGATTTTTCCCTTTCAGTTCTTTAGAATCACCCCATGAGCTCCAAAAGCGAGGACTAAACAGAAAACTAGACGGGGGGGGGCGGGGGGGGGAACCCACCCAAACCTTTCATTCCCTGTTAGATACTGAGCACTTCTAAGCAGAAGTTCAAGATAATTGGTTTACATTTTTGCCAGTTGGCCTCCCTTCAGAAGGCATACACTATTGTTTTATTTTGCTTGTGGCTGATTGAGCTGCTACCAAATAGGAATCAGATTTGGGCAGACAGACTGCCAATGTCTCCCAGATGCATGAAGGAATGAGTACGCCCACTAAACAAAAGCAGAAAAACTTCTGTCTTCTGATGTGGGATTGTTCCAGCTCCAGGTGGTTTTGAAGCAGCTTGTAGTTAACGCTTGCAAGAGCAGGGCACACCTGAACTGAGTGCCTGCGGGAGGGAGGTAGGAGCTCGTGAACAGCTGCTAGAAAAACATTTTGTCTGAGACCATCTTTGGCAGTCCACCTGAGGTGATTTTACATTTTTCAAAATAAACAAGGTTGCATCTGGAGTTATGGAAACATAGGTAACTGCCACTCTCCTATCCAAAACACCCGTAAAATTCCGCAGGTAGTTGAGCCCAAGGTGCGCACACAGGTGAAGCTGCAGAACGCCTGCCATGCCACCCAGTCCGCAGAGCAGCTGGGGCTGTTGGGAAGGGCAGTGCAGCCCTGGGCAGCTCAAAGACACAGCTCCTGTGCACCAGAAAAACACAAGTTTAACAGCAAAGTACAGCTTAGTGTTCCCTGTTAAATAACTGCAATAGCATGGCGTGTGGTCTTTGGGTTCCCACTGCTGCTACGAGCCTTGCTTTTGATTCCTGCTTGTCATTACTGCCTGTTCAAAACTGGCCCCAGGAAGGCTGCGTCCCCTTTTCATTTAGTAGGATTTGGGTGTCATTTATAGCAAGAAGTTTCCAGTGGTGGTACTGACAGACCTCTCCATTGGGATAGGTCTTAGTTTATGAAGTGTAAGTTCTCTGAGCCGAGTATGCTATTACTGGCATGAGGATTTCTTATCAATGTGCTTTTTCTTACACAACAAAACAGGAATGTCAAGACAACAACAAAATTCTTTCTCTTGTATTTGTACAGAAGTGTACTGACCCACTGTCTGGCATGCGGGGTCACGGCTGCAGCAGACTGGCAGAAAGCCCCATTAAGCCACACACGCCCCGGCTGCATTTCAGCATCCTTTTTCCTCTGTCCTCTTATCCTGCCTGTCCTCTTATCCTGCGGTGCCTGACAATCTGCAGCACATGACTGATCACAGCTTTGTGTCACACTAATAGAGATGCAGTCTGAGGCTTTGGAAAGGATACATCAGCACAATGTAAGGCCCCAGAGGCTTTTTTTGGAATTTTTTTTTTGTCTGGGAGCAGTTGATAGACAGCATGTGAGGTTAACCTATCTGACAGCCAAGAAGCAGCAAATGGGTTGGAGATGAGACCTGACAAACCCTGGCCACCCATCCCTCTGATGAGCATCTGGGAACTTCGGACCATGCCATCTATATGCTGGATGCTGACTAGGTTGGGGGAAAAAAAAAAAAAAAAAAGAATGACGGCGAGGAACTAAAATCTGAAATTGAAGTCTTTAACGGTCCATCCGTCGTTCACTTGAGTTGGGCACCCCTGCAGCACAGCGACCCATCCTTCCTCTGGCATATGTGCCTATAGGTAGACCAGATGCATCTCAGAAAAGAATTTAGCTTGCAAGCATTAAACAATGAAACGTCTACAATTCGAATCTGAATTTATATTAAAAAGGGTCTCATACCATGTTAGTTAACCACAATGTAAAGTGAGTATCTCCAGTTAAGGCAGCTGGGCCGCATCTGCTCCAGATATTTTCTGTAGCATTATAAATAAAATACACAGGTGGGGTCTTGCCATAGCGATGTCTCCTTTTTACGACCTTGAAATAGTGGGGAAATCAGCTCTCATAACTATACAAGCTTATTACTCACCCTTCAAGTAAAACTTTTTAATTATACTTGTCCTGAATTATCAAGCATAAGAAAATAATTATGCATGTTGATGACATAGCATGTGCTGTATTGGTGACAAACTAGTGGCAAACAGGACAGAAGTAGTGCAGCACTACGTGTCAGAAAATACCCTCCTATCTCCCCGAGCAAGCACAGACAGCATATTTTACCTGCTCAATGCCTCCCCTTACTTAAGATTAGTCTGTCTGAGAAAAGAGAGATTGTCCTTGAAGACAGATAAAAGTTCTAGACAGAAACTGTTTGGTTTTATCCTTAGCAGTTAATGAATTGGTAAGGGAAGTTATTATGTAAAGAATCCCAATTTAATCTCAAAGTCATTGGTCACAAGATGTTTATTCGTTGAGAAGTGGAAAAAGAAAGTCCTATTTACCAGTTTGGCAAGTCTTGGACTGTAGAAAATTTGTTGTTAATTTAAAAAGCACCTTAATTTCCACACGGCCTTAGCAAAATGATACCGTGCTTAAGACTAGGCTCAACAATGTGATATATTTTTGGGAGAACTACATAAACCCTCTGTTTTAGTTTTGCTTCAGTTCAGTAAAATGCATTTTGTATAGGAGTCAAATAGTTTTCATGCCACATCAGGGCAAGATCGAGTATCGATAACACCACTGTTCAGGGTTACGTCAACTGAATGTAGCCATTCGTTTCTCTCCTCTTGCATTTTTGTGTAGACCGAATTTTCTCCTAATGATGAAGCTAGCTAGCTAAGGATCTCAGCAATTGGGGTGCTGGGTGAAAATGAGCAGTTATCTGACTTTGCCTGTGGCAGGACATTCCACTTAATCCAGATTTCTGTTTGCCTTGAAATTCCAGTGCCAAGAGGAGGTGAGCACGCTTTGCAAAATTCTGGCAGCTTCTCCTCTGTCCCCCTCTAGACCTTGAGCTTTATGCTCGACAGGGATAACAAGCTTGTCTTGAAAATCTGTCATCACACACATATCTAGATTTAAACCACTGCTGGAATTTTTACAAGGTGACATGGTTGCTGAGAATCTATATTTGGCCAACGGACAAGTCCAGGCAGTTATCCTCTGCTTGTTTGGACAAGTTAGTTGTCATGGAAAATTAGCACTACGCTCTCACTCTGCTCTAGTGTATCTTTAAACACTATCTGCAGCACTCGTGTTCTCTAACAAGTCTTTTCACTATTCAAATATGATTTTAAAATGTCACCATGGGCAAAGAAAAACCCTGCAAATTAAAAAAGGGAGTCAGACTAAAAACTAACCAGTTCTAGTTGAAGTGTAGCAATTAGTACCTATCAAAATAACATACTTCCAAATGCCCTACACTTAAAAGATATTCAAAAGTATAGAGCGGGAGATGACAGGCATATAGGACAATATGACAGCCTCCAATTCTCTTTGGATGTAAAGTTATCTCCTCGTTTCCTCTCCTAAAGATCAGTGGAAAAACAACTTAAAGGGCACAAATGAGCACTGTGAATCAAACTAGTATCCAAAGGTGTCATTACCTATGAGCCAGGCAATGAACACTTTTACTATTGTGTCCCTGAATTTATGTGGACTATAAGCAAGGGTCTCTGCCTTTATTAACCTCAAAATAAACTGACATAATGAAGTTTTCTGTCACTAACATGCTGCAGCTGGATTTACAGAAGCACAAGGTTGCCATCAGAAGCCTTAAGGCTCTTTAATCCCAAACAAGGTCTTACATTTCGGACGCGGCGCTCACGAAGCGGGGGTCCAGAAAGCTGCCAACGGCGGGGGGCTGCGTGGCCTCGCCCCGCGCAAGCAGGGCTGTGCCTCAGAACCACGTGTCCGAGGGGAAGCCAGAGAGATGTTCAACATCAATGGAAGTTTTTTTTTCAGAGTTTTGGTAAAGTGGGGCTCTGTAGGGAGCATTCATACTCTTTTGGGCTCGCTGTTAGCAACAAGCCCTGTTCTTCCAGTTCCGTCTCCTCAATGCTTCACATCCACAAGCCACAACATGTTTTGTTTGCCACAACCCGACGGTTTTTGTGGAGCGGCTGTAAACACGGTCGGGAGGGGGTAAAAGGGACGACGGACAAGAACAGGAGCGACGCAGACAAGAAAAAGCCGCCGGCAAACCGCAGCCCGGGCGTCCCGCTCCCCTCCAGCCCCCCCCCCCCCCCGCCGCGGGTCTGACCAGCCCCTCTTGCTGCTGCCAGGCCTTCCCCCCTCAGCCCGGGCACCGGCTTTTCTGTTCCGCCCGACGCCGCGGGCCCGGGCTCTGCCTCTCCATCCCCTAAAGCCCCGGGGTGGGTCGGTCGGTCGGTCGGTCTGCCGGCCGGCAGCCGCCTTGCGTGAGAGGAGCCGCCTCAGGGGCCGCGCAGCGCGGCGCAGGCCGCTGCCCCGAGCCCGTTAGGGGGCGCTTAGGGGAAACCCGCTGAGCCGCGCCGCTCAAAATGGCGGCGTTGGGCGCGGACGGCGCTGCGGCGTGTTAGGGGCCCTCCCCGGTTCCTCCGCCCGCCGGGCAGCGGAGCGGGAGCGGCTGGTGGTGCGTGGGGATCCCGGTTCGCCGGGCGGGCGGAGTGGGGGGGCGGGTGGGGGGTCGCTGGCAGCTCGCTTTTGGCGCGCAGCGGCCCGGGTGCTGGGGGAGGGGCGGCTGCAGCACGGCGGGGCGTTCGCTCGGGGCGCGGCGCTGAGGCGAGCCAGGCCGGGGACGGGGACAAGGGGCGCGGAGACGGGGCTGTTTCTCCACGACGACGCCGTCGTGTTCCCCCCCCCCCGCCGCCGCTTCTGACGGGCGCGGTGAGTCAGCGTCGCCCCCCCCCCCCCCCCCGCCCGCCCCTTCTCCTCCTCCCCCCCCCGCCGCCGCCGTGACTCGGCAGCGCCGCCGGTCATGCTCAGGCATGTCGGGCCGCGGCCGGCGGAGGAGCTAAGCCCCGACTTGCCTCCTCTTGGCAGCGCTATATAAGGGCCCAGCCCGGCCCGACTCGGCCCGGATAAACCCGCAGCCGGAGCCCGGCGTATGGGTTGGACGAGGGCACCGAGGTGAGTGGGCACCGCCGGGGGGGGTGGCTGCGGACACCGCGCTGCTTCCCCCCCCCCCCCCCGGGGTGTCTCTGTGCGGGGGAGGGGGAAACCCAGGTTGTGTAGCTGCGTTCCACGTTTTGAGGTTGTTCTCTCCTTAATTGCAGGCAAATGTGCAATACCAAGATGTCCTCCCTTACGGATGCCTCTTCTGTCACCGCTTCGGAGCAAGAGGCGCTGGTCAGTAGCTCCGTTGGACGCGCCAGTTTTTCATGCTTTTTGCAGAGTTTTTTATCTGCTAATTCAGAAGGGCAGCTTTGCTCAGCGAGCGATGGTTAGAGAGAAGCCAGGAAATCCGGTGAAGATGGTCTCTCTGATTCTGTAATTCTGAAGGAAATCTTTCTCATTCGTGGTTGAGAGTTGAGGCTGATGGTTTAGGTCTAGACTCTGTTTCCTGGAGACCTCTGATGGTCAGGTTGCTTTCTTTCAAAAAAAAAAAAAAAAAGGATCTTATGGTCTGATTAAATCATAGTAAGTATTTTGTGGTGGAAATTTTTAACGGTTCATAACTGAAGAGTTGTGGAAGACCTCTCTTGTGCTAAACGTACACTGCCTGTGAAACAGTCTTGTCATTACAACTGAAGGGTTTCAAATTTGGCATTTTCACTTCCTCCTCTTGGAACTCATAAGCAAGTTGTAATAAGAGTCTTCGTTTGTGTTTATAGCTTTGTATATCCAGGCTTTCCATCATACAGTGACAGTTCTGCTGTCCTGGCTTTCTAGGCAAGTTTTGCTGAGGATGGAAGCCTGTATGTTATATCTGAGATATGAGTTAAAAACGGCGTGTGTACAATGGCCGTTGAACTGGATTACTTTTTGTAGAAGGGTAAAGCTTAAAATTGTAGACTGATAGCAGAACTTCAGAAAAGCAAAGTAACGGAACAGCAGACTGGTCAAAGTTGGTGTTTTTTTCCATTTGTTTATTCTTTTTTTAAGTCGTCATAATGTGATGCTACCGGGCAGAAGAACTTGATACTTGCAGGAGTCGGGGAGAGAGGGCTGGGGAGTAAAAGGATCTGAACCCACGAGTCTACTTGTGGATTCAGAGATCTGAAACTGTGCTTTGCCTTCCTATGCTCAGCTGTCGTTAGTAGTTGAATAAGTTACTGTTTGCTTCCTTTTTGAAAGTGTAATATATGCCGCATGCTCTAAATAATTCAGCACTTAGGAAGGGGTGAATAGACATCTAACGGTGTCCACAAGCTTGTTTATTGTTTTCATTATGTGCAATTCTTGCAACTAATCTCTTGTTAATGCATTAAAACTTAACGTTGGTTTTAACAGATACTTGAAATGGAATGTAGGGAAGTCCCGTCCCGCCCCGTCCCCCTTCCCTTAAGCATTTATTCCTTGTCTTGTGATATGTTATTCACGCTTTCCTATAAAATGTTTCTTTTCTAGAATATTTCTTTCTTATTTTAGGGAATATATTAGGATAGCTAAATATTAGCCTGTTCTTAGAATGGTTATGCTATTGTTGAAGTGTCAGTGCTAGAATATACTGCACTGGGAACTGTCAGTGGCTCCACAGGCATTTTCTTTGCAGCTGTGGCAGCCCCTGCAGCTTGTTCTCATCTCCTGCACTGGTACTGGCACAGCTGTTTGTAGAACAGTGCAGTGGATGGGATCAGGACATTGCTCTGGCAAGAAGAATTAAAAAAAAGGGGGTGGGGGGAAAGTGATTTTTTTTTTTTTTTAAACTTTTCCCCCTACCTCAGAAATTGTCATTGACTGACAGCAGATATAACTCTGCTGGCACAGTGGGTGGGTGGGAGGCCATTGCAGAGGTGGCAGTGGTGGAAATACAGTGGAAAGGACAGAGTGTGCTTATCCTAGCTAAAAAAAGTCTTCAGAGGTAACGCAGCCCAGCTGGTAAATACAAAACCGCAGTCCCAGAAACTGTCACAGGAAGAGACTAGCAAAGAGGTGGACCGGTGTTTTGGTTTGTGACTTGTGCTGTGGACCTGACAGACAGTCACAAAGGTCCGTTTGCCTTCCTCCCTTCTCCTTGGGAGTTGCTGTAAAGGAGCAAAGGAGTGAAGCTGAATTCTCCAGGACCCAGCCTTGTCCTTGGAACTACCAGATGAGTCCTGTAGCTCGAATCGAGGAATCTGTATGTACCAGTGGAAGATGAGGGTTTGAGCTAAGATGTACAGTGTTTGAGAAGTTTAGTATGATTGGGTTTGTGTTATTTGCTTTTAAGTTTAAATTTGCAAAGTAAAAAACTTGGATGCAGTTAGGTTTTAATGTAGTTGTGTGTTTGTGTATCAGATTAATACAGGAGGAGGAAGCCAACCTGTATAGTGTTTTGTTTGGTGAACAACTGGTGCATACTGTTTTTCTTCTTCCCCACACAGGTTAAACCAAAGCCGCTATTGTTGAAGTTGTTAAAGTTAGCTGGTGCAGAAAAGGACACTTTTACTATGAAGGAGGTGAGAACTTTTAATCTCTAAAGGTAGATTACAGTGAGTACAGACAGATCGTTCTTTTGTCTTGGGTGAATGGGGGGCAATGTAGTTCACAGCTTATCTAGAAGATATTGAGACAAGGTATTACTCTTATTGTCCTGCTGACTTGTTAGCTGGTGTTTAGCAAGTTTCTCAAAATCTGAACAAAAGTATCTGGTGGTCCGTAGAATAGCAGCAGAGTACTTGGGGAATGATAGATGAAAGTTGCAGCTCAAGGGGAGTTTAGGCAAAGTGAGAAGAGCAAATCTCAATGAATTTAATGTGTTTTCTCTTGCACTTAAACTTGAAACAACAGAACCTGGGCATTTAATGTCTGTATGTCATTTGTTTTACAGGTAATATTCTATCTTGGACAATATATTATGTCTAAACAATTATATGATGAAAAACAGCAACATATTGTACACTGTGCAAATGATCTCCTGGGGGATTTATTTGGAGTAACAAGCTTTTCAGTAAAAGAACACAGGTAAAATGGGATTCTTTTCTGAGAGTCTGGTTGTGAAATGATGGAGAACATAATGCGTATGGCCTTTTTTAACTCTTTGTATCTTCAAAGATGGTAAGCTCTCTTTTATAATTACATGTAGCTAACTTGCAACATCTCTCTCTTTATCCCCATCTAAGGAGACTATATTCAATGATTTCCAGAAATCTGATAGCAATCAATCAACAAGGTAAGCTAGTTTGGGAGGACCTTTTGTTTTGGGAAATGGCAGTAGGGGAAAATACAACTTACGTACCTGCATGTAGTGATCAGATAACATTGATCTCTCCATAATTAGCTACTTGCTTTTACACACTACTGTCCAGAGTGATCACAAATAGTGAATCAAAGCAAACACTGTTTCTTCTGGGGGAGAAGAAAAAAATTCTGAACAGCATTTGGGTAATTTTTGTCAGACTAGAACCAGAATAAGCACAATCAGAGCTGAACACAAAGAGGACTAAATTGAAAAATTAGTTGTTTGCTTGTATGTCTTACAGATAAAGCCCTCAACAACATAAAAAGTTTTAATATGAAAAACTAGCTTCTTGAACTTGAAGTGAGGGCAAATGTTTTTCATTCTTTCTGTTAGTGTTCTGTTTTAGTTTTCAAAACTGAATGTGGAGTACATTTAGAACTGTTCACTCAGCTACACTTGAGTCCTGTTATAAAAGATCTCTATACTTAAATGTAGCTTTGCAGTAACTTTGTGGGTAGCTGCTCCATAAATGGAGTGCTGTTACTCAATATAGCTGTAATTTCTGAGTAATACAAGGAGTGAACCAGAAGTTAAACAGTGGAAGCCATTTTGTAAATTGGCTTCTAAATCCATATTAAGACACCCTTTGTTTCTGATTCTTCCTAAAAGCAAGTGTTCAGCTGCTGAAGATGCAAAACATGCTCTCTTTATTATCCCTTATTTTTATGTTTGCAAACTTAAATTACCTCTCAAATTCTTGAAAGATAATTTATTAATTCAGTGTCTGTCTGATAGTAAGCATATGTAATTAACCACAGTTAATTTTTCTTCCAGTTAATGTCTTTTTAATTCAGTGTTCCCATAAGATGATAGCTAGTAAAATAAGCTTTGGAGAGGAAGAAGTGTAAAATATTTCCTGCCTATATTCTTTCATACCTGCAGAATCCCAGCTAATGCACAGCCTTCATTTGAAGGCATTTGTAATAAAATTCTGAGCTATTCTGTGGTTCAGATATCTTCTTCCTCCCAACTTTACCGCTTCAAGTAAGCTACAGGGGAAGTGCTGCACACACCTGAAAAGCAAAGGGGCAGGGTTGTTTTTTCCATTGTTGCAAAATGTCTGGATTTTAAGTTTAGAATTTACTTTGTAAATGCTGTGCACGCAGTTAACTTCTCTCCCTTGCTTTTATTCTAATGTTTTTGAGCCTGAAATTGACTTTCTGCTGTGCTGTATTACGGTGTTTGGTTTGGTTTCAGAGTCTACGCTTGCTGACACACCTGAGGATGATGCCAGATTTCAGCTTGAAGAAGAAAATGTTCTTACGGTGATTTTTTTTTTTTCTTTTTTCCTCCAAATAAATGTTCCGAGATGTAAATTCCGTTTAGTTTTGTATGATAGTGTCAATGGTTTAGATACAACTAGTTGATTCTAGCCTTTTACTTCATATTTGTGCTCAGGCTTACTCAGTGTTTCTGTTAACCAGGAAACTATGCAAGAGTTAGATGAGAAGCAGACTTCATCAAACGTGACTTCCCGACCAACTACGTCTTCTAGGAGGAGAACACACAGTGAATCTGGTATGTGCAGATTTATGATGCAGAGCTTCCAGTAGCATGGCCACTTAGGGAAAGAAGTACATTCTGTTGCCTTACTGACTTTGAAAGATGCTGACAAATACTATTCATGTTTCTCTGCTTATCTAAAACAAAATGTTCAGTCTGGAAGAAATACGCAATTCCTTGCATTGCTCCAGTATCATGTTACAGTTTGGACCTTTAGAACTGTTAGTAAGGTGATGGAATAACTTGTTCCACAGATCTCTTAAACTTGTTCACATCAGCAGGACTTAATCAGCTGTGTTATCTTCGTGAGGAGAACACTTTTGTTTGTAATAGACTGATGTAGTCAAATTAATTTCAGTTCCCTCTGTAGACAGCCACAAAATTTTACATTTTTGCTTGCTTTCTAAAACCAGTTTTCATTGGATTTCAATTGGTGGCAGACATCAAAGGTCTGGTAGTAACATGGGATGATTTGGGATATGTTGGAAGTGTTCTCTACAGTTCTACTTAAATAATATTCTGTGGAATTTCATAGATTAGTTTGTTCCATCAGTTACTTCTGTTACCTCATGACTTGGTGGCTGTAATTACCTGGGCAGTGATAACCTGTCGCTGCATAGAACTTTCTTTTCTTCAGTTGGTCGGTAGCATTTTTCAGTTCCTCAGCTTTTGTGTAGTATTTTTTTTGTGTTCATCGTAGGCCACTGTTATGTTAGTCAGTCCAAAAACTGTGCTGCGTTGCTGAGCGGTTTGCACTAAATTAAAAGAACATTTTAATGTTGTAACAAAAACTGGTGAAAGGATGGAAAGTCTCGGTTAAACTTCATAACCTGTAATATTTAGGCATGACCCAGAGCACATAAGGTCCTGTGTTGTGCTTACTTATTGTAGGTTTGATTATTAACTCTTGTCTTTGCATCCGTTTATTAGTTTGTTACAACCTTAAAAGTTCTTTTAATATAGTGTTTTTATGTACACTTTTTTTCTAATTTATAGGAAATCTTCCTTTTAAACCACTATTCTTGTTAAATTGGGATGGTAGCGGCTCCTTTGGAGCCGCTTATATAGTGTATAGAAACGTTGTGGTGATACAGTATCAGTACAGCATGGAGCCATGACAACTAAATGAGGACAACGATGGACAGGAGCAACCCTTGGGCCTGGGGGCACCAAATTTGGTGGGGCTCTCAGGGCGGAAAAAGAAATGAGAGGGGCTGAGCCAAGAAGCACCAAGGGAAAGTAAGAGAAGTCTCAAAGTATGTACAAGTGTTTTGTTCTCTTTTCTTTTACAATGAAAGATTCAAGACTTGAAGACTCGTGGATTGTCAGGGTGTGTTTTGCAAGGCAAGGGAGAAGCTGGGCAATAGAGGGTGGGTGCAAAAGGCACCTGTAGCGGGGCAGCAGGCTCTTACCCAGGTCTGTTGAACAAAGTTGTGAGGCCTCTTGGGGAGTTTTCACTCCGCTGCACTTCTATACTGACTTTGCAACACCTTTTTTTATAAAATAGTTTCTTACCGAACACTCTGAAAGTCAGTGGAGCTGAATTTTGACTTGCCTACCCCTAAAATGCTGTCCCCCTACTCCTTATGCTGCTGTAGGTGGTTGTTTCAAAACGTGATGTATTTAAAAAGCATTGTCTTTTTGCCTCCAAACCAAGCATATTTAATAAGCACAGCTAAAAGCAATGCTTTCAGAGTTCAATTTTTACATAGTATGCCTTGAAGGTTTTCTTGCTATAGTGCGTGGTGAAAGTCATAAAGGTTTGTTACAAAAATCCTGTTGAGTAAATACAATTACGTGTAGTGCAACTATTAACTGATAAATTTGTTGAGGTGTCTGAAACTTGAACTTAGCTTGCTTAGCATGAGGTCCTTCATATGCATGTGACCTGGGGAGCTAGTTGCCCTGTCTCCCTGTAGATTCTGGGTTGGACTTAGCCGCCCTCTGAAAGTGCCTTTCTGTCTACTGACTATAGAGGGAGCTAGGACAATCAAGATCCTAACTGTATTTCTTCAAATTAGGAGGGGTTTTAACGTGTCATGTGTGAAGTGGGAGTAAAAATGCTTCCAAATTTGCAGTTATTTTATTTCCTGCATGTGGAGACTGCCATTTACAAGCTGTACCGATGGGACAAGTGGGGAAAGCCAGCCCCTGAAATACTGACTTCAGGAACGTTTCACACTTCTCATGTTTCTTGGTGTTACTGTGTCTTTCTTAAAAAAGTTTTTGGTGCGTTTACTTTTTTCCCCATAAAATAATGCTGAATGACTTTATTTATCCTAAATTCCTATATACATAAATTATATTTCAAGCTTCTGTTAAGAATATTCAAAACTGCATATTGCATAGATAGTTTTGGAGTAATAAAAATTCTTGAATGTGCCCAGAAGAAAATTCTTCAGATGACCTGCGTAGTGACAGAAGAAAACGACACAAGTCAGACAGCATTTCGTTGACGTTTGATGAAAGTCTCTCATGGTGTGTAGTCAGTGGTCTGTGCCATGAAAGAAGCAATAGCAGTGATTCAACAGATTCTCTTTCCATTCCTGTAAGTCAAAATATTTTTTTTTTGTGGTACAAATTTTGCAGATACCACAAGTGCAAATATGCATCTTAAAACATCATGTTCTTAATTAAAAGCAGCAGTGCCTTCAGTGGTGTCTGAGGAAGGAAAAGAGGCTGAAAGAAAAGTTGGTGTGGGTGGTGGGGTTGGAGTTGGTGGGTGGAATGGAGTCTTTCAAAGATCTGCTGACAAAGCTGAAGTGAAATTTTGTTAAATATTAACTTTGAATATTCTTTCAAAAACAGATTCTTACTGCTTGGCACAGAATTGAAAAAATGCCAGATACATTTTGTGTTTTAAAATAAGTATTCCTTAAAATGCTAAGATAAGAAAAGCAGTCACAGACGTTCCATAATTCAGAATAGTTGGTAGTTCCAGTACAGCTTTGGTAACTGTACATAGTAGTGCCCTGATGATATGCTGTGTTCATTTTCTAAGCCTTTACTGTTTTTTATTGTTTTCAGCAAACACTGAGGCAAATTACCTGTGGTTAGGTTAAGTCATGAAGAGCTAAACTAACAGCACTCCTAGTCATATACTGTATTCTGAACTGACAGAACTAATACTATATCTTCACTCTTGCTATTCTGTAATTGTTTAGCCACTGTCTCAAATTAAGGTTAACGGAGTTGATGAGAATAGAGAATTTAGTGACATGCAGCCAAAAGACAGCATCTTCTGGCATCTGTTCTTTCACTTTTTAGGAGAGCCTTTGTGAAACAGTAGCTGCAGTCTTCAAGCTGGCTGTAGGTTGACTGCAGCCTCTTATTACAGAGCTGACAAAAGGTTTTCAGGTCTCGCTTTATTTTTACCTACCTATGGTTTGTCTGTCTCATAAAAGACGTTCTATCTAACAGCAGCTGGTCTCATTTCTTCCATAGCTAATTAAACTGAGTGGTTTTATCTCATGAGCTATCTTTAACAGTAATGGTCATGGATATGGACTGGTGAGGTTGAATGTGTACTTTCTTTTTTTTTCAGGATCTTGATGCCAGTTCATTAAGCGAAAATTCTGATTGGTTTGACCACAGTTCTGTTTCAGACCAGTTCAGTGTAGAGTTTGAAGTTGAGTCTATTTATTCAGAAGATTATAGCCATAATGAAGAAGGACAGGAGCTCACAGATGAAGATGATGAGGTACATATTTGGTTTGTTCGGGTTTTTTTTGCCTGGGGAGGTGGTGAGAGGGGGAAGGAAACTTGCAGGAATACTTCATGTTGAGATTCCAACAAGAAGTAGTAACTCTTCAGGTTTATTGCAGGACTGCATGTGCTATGTCACAAACTGCACCCAGTTGTTTATTAAATCAAATTACATGCCTGTGCAGTTGGGTCACCATTATACACCCACCAGGCAGTAACTGGAACAGTGCTAAGGCTTTCTGCAGGCTCTGAAACAGACTCTTGACAGTCTGGAGAAGTCTGTCTGTTTAACTTCACTCACTAGCTGTTGGAGTCGGTGGCAGTGTGTGTACTTGAGTCTGTCTCTACATTTTTAACTATAGAAGTATGTGTTGAGCTTTGACAACACTTCTGATAACTGAATGAAAACTTTCCTAGTAACTGTTTGCAAAGGGATATTTCTGAATCGTTCGCCTCCGTGAATATAAATGTTTCATAGAGATGCTGAACCACAATTTTAGAAATTTTCATTAGGCGGCAAGAAGACAGTAAAATTGTCATTACTATAATTTTCAAGAGATCTAGATATCTGGAATGTCAGGAATGAAGTGGGAAAATTTTTTTTTCTGGGTTAGTTTTCTGTTACTTTAAAGAGGTGCATCAGCTCGTGGCAAGATTGGGTAAGTACCAGAGGCAGAATTCGTCAGGGACATACATGATTGTGATATTTCGGAGGCTGAATGGGATTGACTGTACTGATGTGCACTGGGTTATAGTGCTGTGGAGCTGCACCCTCAGGTAAGGCGGTGATTTAGAGGAAGAAAGGATTGAGGTGTGCCCCTGCTCCCAGCAACAGTGTCAAGAATTGCAGAATGGTTGAGGTTGGAAGGGGCCTCTGGAGGTCATCTTATCCATCCCCAGGCCCCGGCTCAAGCAGAGCTGATTGCCCAGGGCCATGTCCAAATGACTTGAATATCTCCAAGGGTGGAGGCTCCGCAGCTGCTCAGGGCCAACCGTGCCAGTGCTCGGTCACCCTCACAGTGAGAAAGTGTCTCCTGACATTCAGACAGAATCTCCTGCGTTTTAATTTGTGCCAGTTGCTTCTTGCCCTGTTGCTGAACACCACTGAAAGGAGCTTGGCTCCATCTGCTTTACACCCTCCTTTCACGTTTTTATACACGTTGGTAAGACCCGCCTCTGCCCCCCAAGCCTTCTCTTCTTCTCCAGGCTGAAGGGTCCCAGCTCTCTCAGCCTTTCCTCCTGTGAGAGCTCCTCTGATCTCGTAGTGATCTCGGTGGCCCTTCGCTGGACTCTCTCCAGTAGCTCCATATCTCTCACGTACTGGGGAGCCCAGAGCTGGACACTGTGCTCCAGGTGTGGCCTCACCAGTGCTGAGCAGAGGGGAAGGGATCACCTCTGTTCTAGAAGGTGGTACCTTCTATCTGTCTAGTCTACGCTTTTCTTCAAACTCTGTGTTAAAAGCATGAACAGCATTTTTCCGCCCCCCGAACCAGCCATCAGATTTTTGGAGTTACTTGCTAATGTGAATTAACATGTATGCACTACTTACCACATTTGATTAAAAGTGTATCAGAAAATCTGTCAGATTAAAAAATCTGATAGATTTTTTGATTGCCAAAAACCAGTTACATCAATACTTTATTTTTATAGGTATATCAGCTGACTATTTACCAGGATGAAGATAGTGATGCTGATTCATTTGATGAAGATCCAGAGATTTCTCTAGCTGTGAGTAAAAACTTGACTGGCAAAGCATCTTAAGTTGGGTGAACTGAGAGAGTAGATCATTGAGTATAGATGAATTCGGTTGCTACCAGTAATCTCTTAAGAATTAAATGACTCTTTCTTGTATGCTTGAAGATTCCAAGACAATATTTTTAATTATTGGACATGTGATTATTAAGGAACCTTGATTTTTTAATTATTTCTTTTAAATTAGTAAGCTTCCTAATCCGTTAAAAAAAAAACCCCACACTAACTTACGGTTTTACTGACTTAAGGGAAGGATGTTTTTTGGAGCCTGAATCTGACTTTTTGCACAAAAAGGAAAAAAAAAGTAATCTTAAAGTCATGGATATTTAGAAAACTCTTCCTATAAATCATAGGATTTAGTTTTATTGTCCAATCTGAGTGAAGGAATCTGTACCATAAAAATGTGAAGGCAAACCTGTTTTCAGAACAGTACTGTAAAATTAAAAGATTCTGAGGCTTTTTCTAAATTCTGTGAGACCATTCTTGAAGTGTGGGAAGAAATTCAGGGGTTTGAGGCAAAGTATGTAGGCATACGTGAAAAAAGCACACGCTAGAATTAAAATGCAGCATATCTTTTTATTTGCGTTTGCTTTTCAGAGTTGAAGCTTGAGTAAAGCTGTTGTCCAAAACTGTCTGAAGTGTTCCAGTCCCTTGATGGTCTGTAGGACTGAGGGACTTTACTATGTGTGTAAAACACAGGGCTAGCCACCACCTAAAAACACAGCACTACTTATGTAGGGAAAAATATGTCTGTATGTTGTTTTTAGGAATTAAAATTGGTCTTTTAAGCTTTTGATGTCACTGATGTTATTCAGGACTCAAAGAAAAAGTGCTTTGAATCCTCTAAATAAGTTTTGGGTTTGTTTTTTTTTTTATTTTTATTCCCCGTATAAAAATGAAGTGTATTTTTAATGAGATAACGGCTTATTTTCAGCTTAGCCTATGATGCAGCCGTTCCTTTTTTTTTTTTTTTTTTTTAATGGCCGATGTTTTCTGTTCTCCAACACTGCTGTGTCAGAGTGCCCTCACCCGGCCGTTCTGCACACCAACAGCTTAGCATCCCACAGGTGGTTAAATGTCCCTTCAGTCTTGAGTAGCTTCCACTTCAGAACTCTATTGTACAAAGTAATGGGAATGGTGACCGTTTTATCAGAAAGAAGTTTTTCATGAGGTTCTCTGAAGACTTTTGTGGTCTGGTTTCTTCAGTTTAGCATAAGAAACAATAAATTGTTATTGTTCCACCTCTATTTTTATTTCACAAATCTACTGCAAAAAAGAAAGAAAATCAGAGAGTCCTTTTAAAATCAAGACTATTTTAATCTAGAACCGTAAAGTGGGGCCAAACACTGAATGGAACATTTAAATTATAACCAAGTTGATAGCTCAAGATAACTATTATTTTGGCAGTAATAAGTTGCTTATAATCTCTGAATACTTCAGTTGTAAGCATTCCAAGTAGCTTAAGCTGTTCCAACCTTTAATTCACTAAAGGATTATTGGAAGTGTCCCGAATGTAGCGAAATGAATCCTCCACTTCCACGACATTGCCACAGATGCTGGGCCCTTCGTGAGGACTGGCTTCCAGATGAAAAGAGTGAGAAATTGGAAAAGAGCAAATTAGAAAGTTCCTTCCCTCTAGAGTCTGAAGAAGGTTTTGATGTTCCTGACTGCAAGAAAGTGAAAATGACTGAAGATAAAGAACCAGCTGTGGAGGAGAGTGAGGATAAAGCAGTACAAATTTCCGAGTCCCAGGAAAGTGAAGATTATTCCCAGCCATCAACATCAAGCAGCATGTTCTGTAGCAGTCAGGAGGACTACAAGGAACCTGAGAAGAGAGAAGTGCAAGACAAAGTGGAAAGCACAGAATCCAGCCTGCCCGTTAACAGCATAGAGCCCTGTGTCATATGTCAGAGCAGACCTAAAAATGGCTGCATAGTACATGGCAAAACGGGACACCTCATGTCATGTTTTACGTGTGCAAGAAAACTTAAGAAGAGGAACAAACCCTGTCCAGTGTGCAGGCAGCCCATACAAATGATCGTACTAACTTATTTTAGTTAGACGGATGTTGACTGGAAAGCAGCAAAAGGAACTTCATAAACTGGTTAAGAGAGTAAGAAACTTATTTTTGTATGCTTATGGGAAAATTAATATTTTGGTCTCTTTACTGGTATTAAAAGTAATTGCTGAAATAAGTGCACTGGAGTTGTTAAGAGGTTAGCCTAATATTCGTAAGTCAACTTGAAGATTTTAAATCCCTCTCAACAGAAGTAACCAATTCCTGTAAACTACCTGCTTCCCCAAGTGTTTTATGTTCCATACAAGTTAGCGGCGTTTGTGTTACTGGATTAAATAGACATTAAAAGCCCAAATTCAATGATTATGAGAGGAGGAACATGTTGAGGAGTTTTCTTATGTGAGTTCCTCCTCATAAGAAGATAGAACATTCTCCAGACTCCAATATCTGTTGCTGCGTGAAGACACCAGGCTCAGTCAGAACCCTCTGAATAAGTCAAATAAATAGAATCTTGTCTCCCTTGTTCCCAAAACTTAAATTCCTCCAAGTAACCAAATTACGGGGGAGATCTTACCAGGAAGGGAGGAAAGATGTGGTAGAAAATCATTTAAGGTTTTGGAAATAGAAAAGGTATTGTGGTTTTTTTTTATTTTTGTAGTGTGCATTGTAAACTTCGGGGCTGTGTGTGTCCTGAGAAGTCACTGATCCATGTTTAGTCTTACAGTTATCTCTTATAAAGCCCTGAGAAACTGGCTTTTAAAATGCTTTTTGGGGTTGGAGGTCTGTACTATCCTGGTTATTATTTTAGCAGCACCAGAAGAGACTTAACAGGCAAGATAAATGAAGGAGATGCTATGTAATGTCAGCTCAGGCAATATTAGAGGACAACTGTATTCTTTTTCTGCACTTGTTTTTGACTTCAGCAGTATAGCGTGCAGCTTGATCACTACATTTGCTTGAATAAAAATAGTAAGGGAAAAAGTCCACCTGCAGAAACAAATAAGGCTGTGTAGTTCTAGTTCACATAGACATTCTTTAAATTCAGTAGTCTTTCCAACTTGCACTGTATTTTTATCTGTATCACAAGAATTCTGAAAATCTGTTGCAAGGTGTTTGGCCAACTCAAAATGGGTCTCGCCGGACCTGTCCTTTACTGCTTTTAGCTCGTCTCCTCACTGTACTTTGTCAAAAACTTTGTGAAACTTGCCAGTTCCTTTATTAAGGAGTCTGTGAACTGACGCGGTTCTGTGCTGCGTTCAGAGTAGGTAGCATAAGTATATTTTTTGTAAGCTCAGGTATCTTCAGGATGTAGTTGGATTACTCAGCTGTTTTCCAGATGGAGAGTTTCTGTACCAGGGAATTGTATTTATTCCTTTGGAAAACTAGATTACAAGAGTTGTATGTTTTTAGCACCTTTTAATTTTACAGGTAGTTGCCGATCATCTGCCCAATAGCGAATGGCAGATAAGTAGTCAGGGGAGTGCCAGGAATGAAGACGCATAGAGTATAAAGTGTCTGTAAACCGGGGCTGTGAACACCCAGACAACAGGTAGGAAAAGGACATAAAGCTGTACGGAAGAGACTCGGCAAGCCCTTGGTTGTTACTTGCCTGCAAAGAAATACCTTCATAGGTAAAGACTGAACTACCGGAATTGGTCATGTTTTGCTCGTACATTTGAGCTAATTTTTGAAAAATACAACTAAAAGATAGCAGTATCTCTGAAGTTTTACCATAATTAATTTTAACTAAACCAAACGTAAACCCCAGCTGTATATGTTTCTTCAAATTCTGACTTGCCACTTGCTTGCCCCTTGCAATTTGTAAAGTGACAGGGGGTAGCTGGAAGTTCTTGAAGTTCTTTGGTCAGCAGAAACCTTTCATGGGGTTTGATAACCCTTCAGCTGGAGATAGAGAAGTCCTTTGGGCAGGTATTTAAATATTTCAGGTAAGGATGCTTCTAATAGCAGTGTGAATTGAGGTTGATAGCCATTTTCCTATTTTTCTTAATTTTTTATTTGATAAACCTAATTGCAGTGAAGCTTGCGGAGGCTCTTCCATTGCACCTGCAGGTCAGAACCAAACAGTGGTCGTATCACGGTCTGGAGTCTGCAGCTGAGAGAGAATTGCAGACGTGTTTATTCAGGAGAAGCGTTGGTAACGTGGGGACTGTACTGAAAAAGCTTCGTCCACTGACATCGTCTCCGATGCCTTACGCTTTTTCAGTGCAATACCTTCTCTACAGTCACTGTGACGGGTGTGTCAGCAGTTCTGGGGGAGCAGCTGTTGGACAAATTATACTGTCCCACTCGTGGCATTCTCTTCCGCTCTAATCTATCCCCTTTGGCGATCTCCATGTTTAAAAAAAAGTACTTCAGCTCTTGCAAAGACATGTATGGTCACAGTGATGATCTGTGCTGCTCACACTCACTCAGCTTTGGGATTTTTCTTCAAAAACAATTTCATCTCCCAGTAACACTTTCTGTTTTGGCAAAAGATAAAGCGAGAGCATACTGCATAATGAATTTTCCCTTTTATGATCTAAAATCTTACTTCCCTAGCATGTCTCTGTTGTGGAGAACAGCGCTGGAAATACCCGCTGCTCCATATGGTGCTGAGGAAATGGGTAATTTTGATTTCTGCATCTATGGCCAAACTACTGTCAGAGTGAATCTTTGTTTTGAATTACATTTTCTGGCTTAGTATTATTCCTCATAACTTCTCGTAAAACTTTAAGGTTTGGTTTGTTTGGTTTGTTTGTTTGGTTTTTTATTTTCCCACCCCGAAGGATGCCTCCCAAATAAGGGAGTGGCAAGGATTGGTGTCTGTTCCAGTTCCTACAGGAGACGCTGGTGGGGAAGTGTGCGCCTGGGGTTTGGGGGGGCTCTGTGTGACGCCCCAGCCCGGTCTTCAGTCAGAAAGGCTGAAGGAAACCTTGGGGTCTGCCTCTGCGCCGTCACCCCAACCTGCGCTCAGGTACTTGTGGGCGAGCGGTGGCCAGCCTGGCGTCTGCCAGCCCTGTCCTTCTGGCCTTGGGTAGCGGCACAAAAGTTGGCAAAATTTTAGTACCGAAGTTGACAATTGTTCTTACTTGGCGAGGTCTTTGAGATCCTTATTTAATATCGCACACATTTTAATCTTTAATTTATTGCAGTTTGTAAATATTCTTGTGCTTACGGTTAGTGTTCTGAGCTTTAATTTATTGAATTAGTCTGTTGGTACGTGTGTAGATACGTAAACATGCATACCTAGTAAATCACAGTCACAAGAAAAATATTTAAGAAATTGTAGCATTATGAAGAGAAGCGTTCAGATTATATACAGATTAAGAGAAGCATAAGATTTATGGCTTTCTTTTTTCCTTCCCTTAAAACAACCTCTGTGTTGAACCTGAACAACATTTATTAAACAGAGATGGAGGCTGGTGCAACTTGAGCAGAGTGAAAATGTTTTGATGGTGTTTGTTTGCCTTTGGAATGCTTTTTGTTCTCTGAGTGCAGCCAAGAAGCTGACTGACTGCTTTGTTGTGCTGGTGACATCGGAGGCGATGCTCTGGAAGATGCGGTGAGGTGACCAGAGGTTTCGAGGTTAATTTGCAGCGGGTTGTAATTGCTTTTGCCTTTGAATGTGTGACCAAGAAAGTTGAAGGGACGGCCAGATGCTGACCAAAACGCGACAGTACACAGTTCTCAGTAACTGCCCAAGTCTGTTCCTTCATGCGCTTCAGGTAGACAAGTTACGTATGAATGCTGCAAGAACTTGCATTTAGTCTTTTTTGAAGTACAGTAAAGCCACTTTTTGATTAAATACAACTCTTGGCCCAAGGAAGTGAAGTACTTACTTAAGGCAAAATTGCTTTGTTTCAGTGTCTGACATTTCTCAAAAAGGCTAGAAGTGTCAAATATTGAAGTACTTGAGAACCTTTAAGAAGTACTGAGTTTTCCCTTAAGATTTATTAGTTATGAAGCCTGCTGCTTTTGTCCTTTAAAAAACTTGCACAGCTGAAGCAGACGTAGCTGGGTTGCTGATTATATTGAACATTCACGCTGCAAAAGATGATGCTTTTTTTGAGCAGCACCCCTTGAATGTTGTTTTAGTGTTGCATTCTTAACGAGCGCATGGGATGAAATCTGGGCCAGGGGCAGTGGCTGCCATGTCAGTTGGCAGGTTGATTTAGAAAAGGGAAAAAAGTGCTACAAAATTTTAATTGATGAAGAGCATTGCGTTTATTCTAACAGCGTGGTACAATTTTTTTATCACCGAGTTCTGTTTGCTGTGAATTTGTTTAAATGTCACTGTCTCCGAAATGTCTGTCTGTGTGGGTGTGAAGCCACGTGCCAGACTCAGGCAGATTTTTCCCCTTAAAGACTAATATGAGGGAAAAACAATTCCTCATTCTTACAGAGAGCATCAACAAGAATAATTGTTTCAGAAAATTGTGTTCTTATAAAACAGAGATGAGGAAATTACTAGAAGCATAATGAAACTGAATAAATGAGTAATGTAGGACTAATAGAGGGTTGAAGAACTGTTCTTCTCCACCTTAACCTAAAGCTGCTGTTGTGTTAGGGCATAACTAGAGGTAGAGTTTATCACCTTGAAGTAGTTAATTTATTCCACATTAACTTGCCACATGTATTGTGGGGCAGCAGTTTTCCCAGGAAGATGGGACATTTTGTTGTGCAACACTCAGCCTAAAAAGGGACATTTGCTGTGGGAAAGAGCGTTGAAGGTGCACAGGCGTAGGGGCTTGTAACCTCTTCTGAGCTCTCTTGGTCACTCGCAGTGCCGGCAGGTGGGTGCAGGCTTTCAGTGTCTGTAGGGTCACCTGTGTACTTAACAAAGCGCGTTACATAGCACGTTTGTACTCTTAATGCACGGCCCCAGCATTATTGTATGTCCAGCGCTTGGCTCTCCCAGCGGGCAGGTGTCTGTCTGTTCCAGGGGCATTGCCTACTAAGGGCACTTCCCCAGCTCGTCCGTCCCTGAGTCAGTCTTAGCCTGAGTTAGTTGTTGTTTAAAGGTTGTGCAAGTAATATAAAACAAAACAAACCCCCCCCCCCCAAAACCTGGGCTTACGGTATCTTTTAACAATGGATTGCACTTAGTGAATGTGAAAAATTGTTGCTTTTAACTAATGTGTGCTTTTTTTTTTAATTTAGCACAGATGCACTGAAAGCTTCAAGTGAATGCCTTGCTATCGTGTGTGTATATCTATTCTACGTGTAAAATTTGTTGGTGATACTCCACCTTTTGAGTAGACGTTGCTTTAACTCAACAGCCTGATTTTAAAGGACAGTTCTTGGTTTTGAGCTAAATTAATCGCCGTAACATGATGATTACATAATACCTAAAATACCAAATAGCTTTTCCAAAAGCAGAGTCTCACATTGTTGTTTGACTACATGTAGCTGGATTGACCATTAAACAGACTAGATCATAGTGAATTTAAATAACTATGCAATCTTGCCACTACTAGCTGAACACACTTTCAAGAACGTGTCACAGTGCATCCCTTCCCAATACCCAGAGCACATACTACCACAGTCAGCAACCATTCAACTACAGCCCTCCACTTAAATTGCATAGAGTATAGATCCATTTCTGAGAAGAATTTTCATGTGTATTGTGTTTCTTTCAGTTTTCAGTTTTTCCTTTTCTGAGGAAACTAAATACTATGTTGCATTTAAAAGCTTTAAATAAAGATTTGTTTATATACTCCTTGGTGCTCAATGACTTGATTGTCTGAAGTTCTGCTACTTGGTTTTCTGCAGGGGTAGTTGAGCTGTCACTGAAGCCGGCCTCTGTACCGGGATCGGGTCTGTGCCTCACTGTGGCTTCCAGCACGTGTGCTAGACACGGTCCAAACTGTCTAGTAGCAGGGCTGTGTAACATACTTGCACATGCTAAAGTCACTGCTAAAACTATTCAGTTTAAAAAAAAACTGAACTGGATGCAGTTCTGTTCTGTACCAAATTCACTAAAACATGGACAACAGCAACAGTCTAAAGCTATCGATGACTGTTTTCAGCAGCTCTGTCTTAGGGGACTACAGTTTTCAGAGACCCGACTCACTCTGCCTGATGGCACAGATAATCACCAAGCTTCCAGCCACATAGCCCATGCTTACACATCTTTTCCATCTTCCTGCCTCTCAACGTGTCCGCATTACTGGTCTTTACCTTATTTAAGCCCTGAGGAGTCTCGTCTGTCCAGGTAAGAAAGAGCATACGTAAAAATGTCATTCCTCATTTATAGCAGTGGCTTTATTGTGAGAAGTTGGGACTGAGCTAATTGCTTACAGTTGTGTGGCACATGAGCTGGTGGCTCAACGAGGAACCTGAGCTTGCATGAAAAACTGGCAATTCAGTCCTGGACTTTTTTAACTCGGGCGAATTCTTCAGAATGTATTTGTACCTTCTGCATCAAAATTCTATAGTTCTCTCCCTTGGCTATACAGAATTTCTTTAGAGTAAAATATTTATGTAGAAAAATACAGTAGTATAATTAAAACATTTGATTGTTGGGCCAGTATTTTACAAAATACGATAAAGATGACTGTGAATCTGAGAATTTGGTTTATAAAAACATACATTCTTTTTGCATATACGATTCCTTGTCTGAAAAGCCACATTTGTGCAGGAAGGTTTTGCCTTGCCATGTCACATCAGTCCTGACTTTATTTGAAGATCACAAGCATAACAGTCATTAAGCCCAAGATATGTAGAGTTGGTTTTACTGCAGCTGATGCCCGTTCGAGCTCTTGGTAGAGGGGAGTTTTGGGGCATGAAGGCACTTCTGGTTTGATAGAGACTTCTGAGAAAGAGAAGTCCTGTTTCAAAGCACTGAAGTTACCAGTATTGTCAGGAATTTCCACTGTCTTCAGCATCGATTTATATCCTGGTACAGTAGCCTAGGAGCAAACGTGAAACCTGTTCTTACTTGGTTTGAAACGTTGAGTTCAGCTGTGAATCATTGTCTAGTGTGCTTATTTACACTTTCACCATAAGGAAAAAGTGTTCTAAACCTAAGTTTGAGAACATGGAATGAGAAAAGAGTAAAGTTTTCACGTTATAGCAGTAAGACTAACCCCACCCAAAAAGCTGAGAATATTTACTTCTAACAGGGGGGCACAGCATGCTGTACAAGAGAGGGAATCCTGCAGTTACGCTTCAGCATAAGCCCTTGGCTGGCAGCAGGCAGAGCCGTTCTCCCGGAGCAGCTACTGCCACCCGCTGCAGAGAAGCCATGTCCGCCAGGGAAGTAACTGTCTCTGGTGGCGTTGTCAGCCCCTCGCTGCCTGGGCTACGGGGACCCCAGCCTCCCCCTCCTCGCCCTTAAACCGCAGAGCTCTTGGTCTCAAACACCTCAAGCTCCCGTCACCATGGTCCAGACGCTCATCCCAGCTGGCTCCACCATCCACGTCAGATGAGTGCTTATCTCCAGCCAGTCTGGGGACTCGAGACCCTACTGCATCAAACAAATTTCCTTTCTGCTGACTCACATTCTAAGATACTACCTTCTTTTAAATCTGCTAAAGAGCCTTTACAGCTCCTGTATATGACTTTGAGCAAGTTCAGCTCGTTGGTCTGTAAGGATGCAGTCTCACTGTGCTCAGGAACTCGATGCAATTAGAAACAACAATTGAGTAAGGCGGCACACTTACATTGATGACATACGTCCCAGGCAGGAGGAGAAGAAAGTATTCCCCTTGTTGATTTGTTCTGTAGGGGCAGACATGAGCCCTTCCTTTGGCTTCCACGATGGCATTGGGAATAGGAGTCCCATTCTTACCAGTAACTTGACCCTTGACACCTATGGAAAAGGGAGAGGAGAGAAAGGTCACAACGTCTGACTGTGGTGAGCCACCTCCTCTGAGAAAGTCGGGCTGTTTTGTTCCTGGATGCACTCAAAGGCTATTTCATGCACTTCTAATAATATCACTAGTCCCTTCTATCTTAAGGGAATTAAAACAGAAAATCCTTTGTTGTTGTTAACATGAGGGTAAACCATTAAGTTAGAAAGCAGCATTGTAATCTCTGCTTCTAAGTCTCATTTGCTGAAAGCACCATACATACTTACTGCATGTGTCTTTTACTGAAGGGCTTCAATCTTCAATACTGGTTTAGGGGGTTTTTTGACCCCCTTTTTTTTTTTTTTAAATTTAAAATAAGTCAGCCTCTTATCCAGTACTTCCCAAGGGCAGAATACCAACACTGTCTGCTTATGAAATAGTTTCCCTAAATTCTCACACACCACCTTCAAGGCGGCACTCGCGTTAAGCAAAGATAAAACAGCAGTCAGACATTCTGGGCAACAAACCGCAAGACAAGCAACAGATTTGTGCAAACTCAACTCATTGTAAAGTACGACTGCTTCACTAACCCGCAGCTCTCTTCCAACTGTGCTCCGACACTGACCTGGGCTGCTGAAGAGCTCCCACTTTGCCCACAGGCCTGGCCTCAGCTTTGGCTCCCTTCCCCATTCGCATACCCACCTAGATGTACTTGTTTTATATATTCGATCAGAGCAGCTTTGTTGTCTCTCCAAAACTTTTCCAGCTGGTTTGCTGGAGGATATTTACAGCATGACAGCTCCAATGTAATTTCAAAACATTGTCCCCAGATGTAGTTGTAATCTTGCATTCCACCTTAAAAGTGACATAAAAGAAAGAGCGTTCAGCTGCAAAGAAGCACCAAGTTCAAGCTCAAAGAAAAATAGGAGAGTTAAAATGTTGGTGCTTGCATCACACACCTGCAAGAAAAGTAAATCAGATAAATGATTCCTCAATGCCACGCTTGTATTTACTGCCTCCTGTGGAAAACCAACTTAATTACTCTAGTTACATGGAGAGTGTTGTTTTCTAAAGCACAATGGCGTTTCGGGAATGACTATTATGGCTGAGGAAGGGTGGGTCTTTGACTTAAACTCATTCAAGCGCTCCCAACCAAACAGGGGCAGGTAAATTCACAGGCTGGCATAGTTTGCCACTGCCAAAGCCATCCTAAGAGCCTGTTAAGGCTTTGAATTTAGACTGTGAAAGCAACACTCAGTGCCATAGTACACAGGACCCATGTTCTATTTGGCTACACATAAACAGTAATGAAAACATTTATTTCAGTGATCAAACATTAAAAAAAGGATGATGTATGAACAGAAGATTGGTCTTCTTTCTGAAGGGACAAGACCTTGGTGCCACACCAGTGCGTGCGCATGTATGTTATCTATGCAGCCACGCAGGCCTTAAGAAAGGGCACAGAAGCAGCCAGACAGCAGAGACTGCCTCATTCACTTCTGTAACTGCTGACTGGGAGGGTCTGCAAACACCCAGGTCCTGCTCAGAGAATCCACGTGAACACGTTGGCTTACTCCCTTCATCAACCCTCTACTCTGGGCAAAATCACAGCCCTTTCACCATCAAAGATGGCAGGTGAAAGTGAGAACATCATATCTGAAGCAGCTGACAAAAAATATATTGCTGACATTCTTACCTTCCAGCTGGTACCAAGAATACCCGTTGGTAATGCCTTCCGGAAAGGTTTGTCTGTTGTCACACCCAGTCCCTTTGTACATGCTGGCATGGTTGAAAGAATAAGTTTTTGCCAGATGAATAAAGACATCATCATCTGGAGACCTGCTATAGCCTTTCAAAGAGCCGGTAACTGCAGAATGAAGATAGCCATCATGTAACTCTCATTACTGGTAAAACATACAGTGCTGGCTTACATACAGGATAAATATCTCCCAAATAGCCATATCAGGCAGTGAATTTTGATGGGGTTTTGATGGGCTGCCCATCCCAGCTCAAAAGCTGGAAAAATGTTGCAGAAATCCTTATAAATTTTGCTTTGGTACAGCTAACATTCCTAAACCAAATCAGCTGTGGAGAAGAGAGTTTGTTACTGGCTTACCTGAGTTACCATTATCAAAGGTGTAACTGGCAACCAGGGCACCCCCGTGCAAGTTTGCCGAAAGAACAAACGTTTCATTTTTTATCCAGTCCATTACTGCTTGAGTCTCTGGCTGAATGCTAGCATTGTTATTTTCAAAGGCATCAGGGAAATTTCTGTTCAGATCTTGTCTGTTCTTATTGTACCTTAGAAAGAGAGAAGACACTCCCATTACTGCTTGGCCTATGGACACTTCCACATCACCAGCCTCCCAGTACTTAAAATCTGTTGCATGCTAGTGTCTTCGGGAAACAGGCAAGATGACCATTGCAAATCTTCTCAAGCATTAAGAAGATGGACTTTAGTTTGCTTTCTGGCAGCACTGGAATTTTCACAGGACACAATAAAACAATTCTATTGTATTTCAGGTGGAAACAGTGAATCATATTTAACATGCATATAGCATGCACACACCTACACATACGTGAATTAGAAGAACCTAAAGCCAGATAAGGAGGAGGATGTCCTTCTGTATGGTTTTTCCCACTTGTATAGAAGACCAGGGTAACTACTGGATGGCAGGGTCCTTTGTCCTGCTGTCACTCTGGACATAGAGCAAAACATTTGACTCAAACACAGGATTTATTCTCTTCTCCCTGTAACTGAATGTCCAGCCTGTGCAAATGCTTTCTTTTTCACTCAGACAGGTCAGTACAAGAGTAGAGAGGGTATTTAGCATCAGCTGTATTAATTTTTAAACTCAGTAGCTAGTTAAACTCTGTCTATTTGACAGTGAGGGGATAAAAAATACCACCCTCCATAAAAGTCCTATCTATTTGCTGAGGAATAAATTCCTTTCCTAATAAAAAGGACGGCCTACACCAATCACCTAGAGAACTAAACTACCTTGTCACTTGCTTCCAACGTTGCCATGGCCAGTGATCCAAGAGAACTTCTGGCTCATGAGTTTGCTTTTTGTGCATATTCCAACTCTGTTCCTTTGGCATTTCTTCCCATTCTCTCACTCTCTCCTCTTCTTCCCTTTTCTAGCCCGTTAAACCTTTCCTCCCTTTTTTGGTCTCTGCAATAGTTACATTAAAGAATGCAAAAGTAGCACAGGATGCAACGCTAGGTTACTTTTTCTTCTGTGTAAGTTTTTTCCTAGCTCTGCTATTAGCACAGCACTTATTACAGCTAGCTCTGCTTGCGTAACTCCTTCCTCTTAGTAGATCTGTGTTCAACATGATCTTCAAACACATTTCTAGAAGTCCATTCAGCCAGCTTAGACACACCTTATTCTCATTAGGAAGGGTTACAGGGTTCTCCAATTGAACTAGATCCCTGTGGATGGAGTTTTCCTTTTTTTGTAGCACCCTAAAGGTCTAAATAGATAATTGAGCTTCTATTCGCTGTCTGGGTCTCCTGCCTAAAAGGTTAGGTCATTATACCGTTCTGACCAATTTTCTCTAGCCACACCACATATAAACACCAGTCTGACTCAGTCTTCCAAAAACTCTATGCCGTAACAGTGTGTCTTCAGAACAGCACAGGCCAAAATTAGCCCTCACGCATCCTCTAGGCTGTCCTTGCCACCAAGTATGACTCAGTCTCTTGGCTATCTCCGATTATTACTCCCCACCCATTTCTTCTACCTACTCCCACCCTCCTAAGCCGCCCTTACCTTCCTGGCGTGTAGTAACAATCAGGCACTTTTGTAGCTTCAAATCCATCAGGATTCATTGTTGGCATGATATGAATCCGGGTATTATTGAGTAACCGGGTAATAACTGGGTCACGTCTATAGCTGGTCACCAGGAAGTCTATCAAATGGAGCAGCATTTCTCTCCCAACAGTCTGTATAAAGAAACATAGATTTTAAGTCTGCTATGGAAGAAGAAGAGAAAAAAAAAAAAGACCCACCACCTTACACTTACAGGTTTTTTCTTACTGGATTATACAGACATACAAGAGCATCCTGGTCAACACTGTTTTGTCTTATGCTCTCCCCTAAATATTTTTAAAGTAATTTAATACACGAAAGGAGTCACTGGAGGGCTTTCACAAGGGTTTTAAAGCCATATCAACCAGAGCTTTTTCTGTAATGGGAAACTGACTGTGTCAGCTGCACTGCTTAAATCCTGCACGGATAAGGCGTAGCCTTATCAAAAACTAAAACTGCATAGACTGCCTGTCAAAGAGCATGTGGGCTTGGAAACGCACCACTGCACTATCTCAGTTGCACTGCAGAGTCAGCTCTGTGCTGATGCCCAAGGGACCCCAGGCCCTGCACATAAGCATCAGCGCTGTGCATCACCACTTGGCAGTAAAGTTCAGAAGAAAGGAAGGCGACACCTTCCATGTTTTCCAGGTGCTGCAGAGCAGGATTTTTTCTTGTTGATCACCTTCTATGGGAAGTCAACTTTCATACAGGATCAAGAGAGGCCCCATAAGCACTTCTGTTATATTCTCTGTTACACTGCTTTATTTTAATGCCGTGAACACAGGCATTAGGGAAACCAAACAGGTATATATAAATCCTTAGCAGAAGAGATGGAAGGATATTTGGATGCAGACTTTGGATCAAGGAAAGGCAGTAGCAGAGAAAAAGCTAAATACGTATTTTCGTTCATGTAAGCTTGTATAGGTCGTGAAGGCTGGCCGGACATCTCCCTTTAGTCTGCTCTATCAGATTTCAGGCAAAACAATGGCAAGATTCAGCTCCAGTGAGTTAAGAACAATCCTATTCTACCCCAGAAACCACTAGTACAGCATTCACTGAACCATACTTTTCAGGAGCATTTCCTATAGCACTGTGACCCATGCCTCAAGAGCACTGTAGGGTTCCTAAGCCCTGGCTGGGATGGGAACAAATCAAGACTTGCAACTAGATGTGCTCCAGAGACAATTTATCTCTAAGAACAAAGCCTGGTAAATCACTGCAGGCTCTAATTCAGAGCTACAGCATCTCAGTATCTTTTTGAATGAGTCTTGCACCACTGAAGTGGAAATCTTTCAAAGAATTTTTTTTTTTTTTTCTAAAGCGAGGAACATGGAGCAGCATTACTAGATGAACCTGGTGTTGCAGATAAACATGTCCTTGCTTTCAGACTGGTACAGGCTAAGGTAAAAGCTAGGTGAAATCAGGTAGGGGAAAAGGACTATTTCTCCACAGCTATTTGCTGCACTAATATCTCGTCGAATTTTCGCATTGGTACATTTTAAGTGATAAGTCCTGCTCCAGGTGTTAAGGTAAACAGGAACACAGACACTGTCCAGCAGGAGCTCTGCCTGCAGGAGCCACATGGGTACACGATGGGGCAAGGAGGGCTGGGTGTAACTCCTGTTCAGGTTGGGAGCAAACCATGTCTTGCCAGTTAGCTGGCAATTGCTGTTTATTGCAGGGGAAACAAACAAACAAACAATGTAGTGCCAAACATGATCACACCATTTTAAGTGTCAAAATTGAAGGCAGCCATGGAGTTTGTACAGGGAAAAAGAAGGATCTCTTCCCACCCTGCCCTCCAGCAGATTTGTTCCTAAGTTTTCTAACCCTTGCCTGTCAGCTCCTGCTGATCTCCTGCAAGCCACCATCCAGTAATCTGTTAGGGGAAGCTGCGTTACACAAATGCATATACTGTGTCAGTAACTAAGTTGTTCTTTTTCTAGACAACACAGCAAATGGGCTTGGACAAGGGGTAAAAGGTACCCAATTTCCTCCATTGCCAGTAGCTTTCAAAACAGCACCTGAGCACATGAAAGCAGACTGCTCTGCAGGTTTGATAAATTTACTCTGTGAAATTTAAGAAGGGATGCAACAGAACCTGTCTTGTACAGGCACCTCAGTTCCAGCTCTGGGTGATAGACATCTTGGGAAGCACACAGAGCAGGGGGGAAAGAAAGGAGGGGAGGGAAGTCAGCCAAGACGTGGCCCTGGGCATGAGAGATAAAGCTGGCAGACTCAGAAGCAGCAAGAACAGCCCTACCACAGAGGTAGCTAAACTACAGACAAGACTGGACTGCTCTCTGGAGAAACTGGGAAAGTGCCTCCAATCCTACTGTACTTCTCTGCAGTACCTGACAAAAAGATATCCAGGAAAGAAAGAGTAGAGAAGCAGAACAAGAAGGGGAAAAAAAAGATAAAGCAACAAGAGAAGGTGGTGGAAAAGGACAACATTTATAAAGAATGGAAGATGACAGCTTTTTCATGGATGACATTCTTTACACTTAGAAGTTAAACCCAGACTTACTTACATATACAGTATTTTAAAAACTAACCCTGTTTTATAGGATTCCTTGTATAGCTATTGTTGTACCTAAGTATGTAGTAGATTAAACAATTCAGCTAATCTCTATCACAGAGAGTTGGCATTTTGATCATTCCCTTGTGGGAGAAGAGTGTATTTATTACAACGCTGTTTTGGTGGGGCAACTGAGGGGTGGTTTTGTTTTGGTCCAGAGTACCCTGCATTTCTTGAGAAAGCACATCTGGAGATGTTTGAGGGGAGGGAAAGTTTTCGTTTCTGGGAAAGTATAGCTCAAGTTTTGATCAAGCCCTTGGAAGGCATCTGCCACCCAGCCAGGTAGAGCCATTAGAAGCTTCAAAAAAAGGATCTAGACACAGTGGAGGTAGGTTGCTGACAGTAAAGTCGAGGACAGACACCTTAACCTGCCTCTAGTCTAATATGAGGATGTAGAGAGCAGGGGACAGCCTTTATGTGCTCTGGGACTTTGAGAAGACACGATGAATACTTGGTTTTAATTGCAGTATCCCAAGGGCAATGCCCAGGTGCATTGTTTTGCTGTAGCTCACATGAGGAGTGACACAAAAGCAAAGGAAGACCCTTTCTCCCACCTCCAGGGATACAGTTAGACATTCAGTTTCTCTGTGCACTTTCAGCTGTCTGTTTCCTTGTGTGCCCCAAAGGGAGAGAGTCAGCGTGAAAGGCTTTCAGGGATCCTCAGGGGAAGTCCTGAATGAAGCAGCATGCATGTGTCAGGGCATGGATCGACACTGTAGAAAAGGGTGTTACTGCTGTTTCTGTACACATACCCCTTAAACTTGCTGACTATTGCTTCTGGCATGGCTGGGTCAGCGCCCTGCTCAGCTACTGAAGGGCTTACTCAGGAAGCCCTAGCAGCAGCCAGTTAAAAGATTAAGGTTATCTCCAATTGCACCTGCGCTGTAACACTTCACTGCAGCACCCCTGTTTTTAAAACATTTTTGTTACCACATGAGAGACCTAATACCAGGGGACTATGGGTGGATAGACTCTGCCCATTTTTATGATTAAAATTCTTTCCTTAAACATGGCCTGGTTTTTAAGTTGAACTACGCTGAAAGAAAGATCCAAACCATCAGGTAGGACCTGTTTCAGAGCAACATGGTCTTGCCCATCTCCTTGCTCTAGCCCTGACTGCTCTACAGACCTAGCTCTAGCACAACCCCGCCTAAGGAAGTGGAGTTACAGCACAGAAACCAATAGTCCATCCTGGTTTACCACTTAAATGCCACACTTACAAGATGTTCCTTTTTAACACTTGTAAAGCACTAATTATCATGCACAGCTGCAACACACCCCACTCTATTTGTCCTTCTTTACTAAAGTGTTAAAGTGACTGTTTGTGCAAATAGAGTTTGGCACATACCCATTTATTTCTATAGCAGCAATTGCTATGGAAATAAAAGAACTACCACATGTATGACAGGGAATTGCAGTTCCTTGGATTATCACTTAAGGAAATGGCAACATAAAGCCTGCTTTTGAACTAGTAACTGGCATAAGATGGTACCACCTGGACAAATTCCACAGCCTTCAGGCTTCTCAGCACAGGCTTCACCTGGCTGAGAAATGGATCACTTTTTTATTTTCCCACTCTTCTGAGTGGGAGTAAAGATAAGGAAAAAGGTAACTGGGGCAAGGCAGCAGCCCTACCTGTGTTGAAAGATCTCTCAGCAGCATCCAGCTTTTTTTAAATTGTTGTTAGCAAATAGATTTGGTTGCTTTGAATTTTGAAATCTCTGGTGCTTCTGACCTTCTTTATACCACATCAGCTGATACTGAAGCCAGGTGGAAAATAGTTCACTACACAAGAAATATTTCTTTTTTTTTTTTTACTCTTTTCTAGAGCATGTATGTTTCCCTGCCACACCACTTCCATACTATACTGCACAGTGCAAAGGACATAAGATATGTGCTGAAAATTCCTTATAGCAGATTGTGTAGTATGTGGACACAACTCTTTTTGCCCAACCTGGTGGAAGAAAAAGCACCTTTTTTGATATTGGCATTTTGATAGTGTAAATGCCACTGCCATTCTTTTTTTGGAAAAGAGAGTGAGAAATTCTACACAAAACTCATTAGTTCATTGTTTTTTGGTTGGGGTTTTTTTTTTGGTTGGTTGGTTTTTTTAAGCCCCAATTATGTTGATCACAAATAAACCTACCCCAGTCCTCAGTCACCCAAGCCCTAGTAAGTCACCATATCTCAGGAAACCATTCTGTGGATATGACTATGTGTATGATGACATGGAAAACAGTCTAGTTGCTTTAACTTAAATCACAAGGTAAGCCAGCAAGATCAACACATCTTTCATGTAGGCTAGCTCAGGCCTATCAGTACAGGCTTTGCTTCTCATAACGAAAGAGGCAAAATACTATTACACTAATAAAAGAAAGTGATCAGAAGTGGATGATTTAGGAGAAAAGGGTTGGTATCAGCATTACCATCCTGGGAAAGAGTTTATCTTGTGATGGCCCAGTTACACTATATCTGCAGAAAGTTAAGGAAGCCATATACTTAATATATTAAAGGGAACAAGCAGAAATGCACAAGTAGTTTACACTTTGTTCAGATGTGCTTTTCCTTAAAGGGTTTCCCTTCTGTGATATACACGGTTTAGGAAAAGCCTAATTAGATCCTGTGGTTCAGTTGTGTAGATTGGACTCAAGTCACTGGTACAGCTGGTCAAAAGGTGATAGTTCTGCTCCATTTATGACTTAGGAGTGTTTGGGGGTTTGATTGCAGTCGATGTTAAGTGGAATAAGTTCTTCCCCAGAGAGGAACGTGTGAGTGTGCACACTGAAGAAGAGAGGATCTTTCAAGTAATAGTACAAGTCTGGGACAAGAGAGACTGCTGCTCAGTTCAGAATGAGAGCTGCCCCAGAACAACAGGCAAACTCTCCCTCATCTTCCTCAGTACAGACTTTATTAACATTGCACAGGCTTATGCATTTTGTGCAGTCTATTAGTGCCATTTTGATTAAAGTCTCACATAGCTGCAAGTGACTGAACTACCTCTAATTATCATTTTTAATCTGGCTTAGGTTAAACAAAAAGTACTGCTAAAAATGGTGTCCAACTTCATACAGGCACACAAAGAATGGGAGAAGTCTTTTGTTGCACCTCTGGGGATCTGGGACAAAAGTTCACGCTATTTGGCAATGGTGATCACAAAATAAAATCATTTAAACCTTGGCTGGTCATGTCTTACAGTATTAAGAAAAATTACCCTACTTAAAAAAATAAATCTTTCCAGTTCTGAAAAAATACTCTTCCTAGTATTGCATACTCGCATTAGTTTATTAGAACTTCCCTGCTGGGCAGCTCTCCAAATAATCTAGGTTTTCTTCCAGCAGCATGTGCAAATAGCCTGCACACATGCAATTCAGGCTCCCCCCCAACTTTTAGGTTTCAGGAGCAGCCAGCCAGCTGAGTCAAAAAAGAAAAATGTCATTTGTGTGATCATGACAGGTTAGAAGGGCAGCATCACCAAACAACACTTGAGAAAAGAAGTTTTCTCACTCTGTACCATTTATGAAAAGCATCACTGAAGCACAAAAGACCCAACTAGATCAATGAAGCCATAATCCTGCAATTTTAAGTTATGAAAGACTGTGGAACACAAGTTGAAGCTTGTCATACAGTCAGTACAAAACTTATCTGCTTAATGTATTACAGGGCTGGTTGAATCTTTCCCCAGTGACTAGTCCAGCAGAATCTTATATTATGGGAAAAAATATTGAAGTTCTTCAATGCTTCTCTATACAAGGAATTCATTTCCTGCCATCTGAAATACATTTATGGTCAGATAGGAAAAACAAACACCAACTGTGTTACATCCATACACAAAAAACCATAAGGCAAAGATCATCATGAGGGCCTAAAAAGGAAGAATCCTCTATTTCCAGAATCTTCCCTAGGTGCATGCTTGGTCTAATGAACAAGTTAAAATGCAGCATGGCACTTAATACTATAGGGTACCTAGGCAGCTCAAGGATCAACCCTGCTCAAACTCAGACACAGTGCCAGATCCCTTTAAAAAAAGAAAAAAAAAAATTCTTGCCTCATTTCCTCACAAAGTCAATATAAGAATTTAGATCCTAGGCAGTGATCCAGGTTGCCTGATCTCCAGCATTCCTGACCCTGTGGATATGCAAATGGTGCGTGTCTCCACAGTCAAAGTTCCTTGTGCATATCCTGCTAGGCAGTGATAATGGCAGAAGTGCTTCATTGTGGAGGTTTCAATAGCAGTGGCCTTTGCAGTCCAGCAATATCGGATTTGAGAGCCAGGCCATTCTGGATGAGATCATATCCTGCCCTCCATCTCTTTCCCACCAAAGCGGGGTCATCTGTAGCCATAGGTTTTCAATTCCCTTCAGCAGTCTGCAGGGACTGTCATATGGAACCTCAGTTCCTAGGCACCCTAGACTACCCTGCTGACACACACTAGGTTTTAGGAGTTGCAAACCCCATCTTGGGCATCCAGTAACACGCGTACCCATTTGAAACCATGGATCAGCTTCCTCCCACAGAGTTAAATTCCAAAGCAGTCAGACTCCCAGCAGCACTTTGAGCATAGCCACTGTCAAACAAGGTGAAACTAGTCTAACTTGGGGAAAATTCTTGGCACATAATGTCACAAGTGTCTGTAGGCGTGCAAGTGCTCACGCACGGTATTAGTAATAGCAATTGCTTGTGACATGTTACGCTTTACACAGGATACACTTCCTACTACATCTGTTTTTCTTAGTTTGAGGAATTCAGTCTAGCAGATATAGATAGATAGATAAAAAAAGATTTTGCCATTTCTGTTGAATTATTTACCCTTCACATTAAAGGCTGCACAGAAATATATTGTGTAGTTTAAACTTAGATCCTGAACATGACTAATATAAGCAGGTAAAGCTAAAGAATAAGGGAACTAGAAAGCAAAAAAAGATTAGAGAGAAGAGTGAAGCTTTAAGTCTTTCTGTTCCAGATTCATGTACTACACCAGGAAGGCTCATAATCACCATTTTCTCCTTTATCATTACTAAGTGGGCATTCTTTCCAGAGCAAGTTAATCCTGTAATTGCTTTTTGTTTTGTACTCACTGTGTTATCTCAGGTAAATCTAGGTATTCTAAGCTTAAGGTTTCCAAGAGAAATTTTCTTCCTAAAATAATTTGGTGCCTCACAGCAATTATTATTCAATCTTATGATGTATTTGAAGAGTTCTATCAGTCATACTTCATGCCTAGGCAATAATAATGTACAAGCAAACTATTGCATCTGACTCATTGCCAGGAAAGTTAAAGCCTCTGGGTTTATTCACATGGAGAAGACAAAGCTCTCCACTTGAGAGGTCTTACATGTAGGATTGTAGGATTCTTTACTGTGATGTAAGGTCTCCTAAAGCCCTTCCACCAGAACAAGGGAACTTTATTCTTGAAATTCCTCAAGAAATACACACATATTAGGTCTTCTTTGAGGTATGACATACCTCAATAGTAAGCAGCACACACCTAAGAAGTTCACTCTAAACCTCTGGTAAGTGTATTTGGTATAAATGACATTGCAAAAGTTGAAACGTACCTCATCCCCATGCATATTAGCAACATACTTGAACTCTGGAATGCCAATCTTATGATGGGTTGGAAACCTTCCCAGAACAAGAACCCACAGGTCTCTACCTTTAGAGGGGAAGGGGAAAAAACATTTTTTTAAACAACTATAATATCATACAAACCTTAGAAAAAAAAATTAAAAAAAGAGCTGGTCATTAAGACCACCGTACAAATTCTCATATTTCATTGCTGCCCAGTCAGTCCTATATATAGCATATTAAGTAGGCTGTGGGTTTTTTATTCTATGAGTACTTGTTATATTAGTTACAGGAAAATAGTTCAGGGGGTTTTTTTTGTAATAAACATTTTTCAAATCAAGTTTAGCAAGCAAGATCTTGTCAAGCAAAGTCACCAAGCAACTAAAGAGTATTTAAAATAAAAGACATTCTTCCCCAAAATATTAAATCATAAGGGTTTTCTGAAGTACACACAGAAGTTTTCATTAACACAAAGAAAGAGCATCTTTTTTGTATTAAAGACAACACAGAAAAACTAAACACATTTATGAGTTACTGCTCAGAAAACAGGAGATACCAAGCAGAGCTGTATCAGAGACATTAAATAATAAAAATTAGCACGGAAAGAATTAATAGATACAGAATGAGTATTAGTTAGGACCAGTAAAGCTGCACAGGAAGCTGAACTTTAACAAAAAACAAACAAACATTTTGGAAGTCCTCACTGGGGGTAGGGGCATTTTTAATTATTATTTTTAGCGATATTGTGGCATTTCAGATCTCACCTTGAAAACTATGCTTCCCATTAGTCTGCTCAAGGAGGTGGAAAGCTCTAGTTTCAGCAGATGGCAGCAATGAAACTGGACCAGTTCCTTGATAATAGTGGTCACAGCCTATAGATTGCTAATGCCCAGACCTTGCATATATGCTACCTGTCCCCAGCTCACACAGGGCTTGTTGGGACCCATGAGCTGTCTCAGAGGAGTCCAGCCGTCATTGTTACTTACAGGAAAGAATGCAGGTGCTGCTATATGCAGTACCATAAAAAGTGTTATTTCCTAAATCTTTGTGGATCATCAAATCTGCAGTAAATAAACTCTGGAGCGTAACAATTTCCCAGAGGAGTAAGCCATGACCCTCATGGTATAGCGGCAGTGAGCCAGTCACATAGCTAGAAAGGAAAACAAAAATGCTGTGGCAACTGCAGTACCTTCAGGAGTGGGGAAAAAAACTGAAGAGGGCAGAAAGAACACGACAAGATGGACTGAAAACAACTGCAAGACAGGTAAAACTGAAGACAGTGGCTGCCAAACTAAATTCTCACTTAACAGGTTGAATCGGAGTCTCAGGCTTAGAATCAAGAAGCAACAAGACAGCACTGAGAGCAGACAGATTCAACTCTCAGGATCCCTTAGTTTTACACAGTCACTCTAGAAGACATTGGTGTTCAACCCTTATATCCATATGCTATGCACAAAGCTGTGAGATGCTGCTACTGACTCTTTCATTAAAGGACAATGTGAGCAAGCAACCCATACTTTTAAAAATAAGTTCACGGTAAGTGCTTTGGTGAGGAAGCTAGTTATTTGGCTTTGTTGTATGCAGAGAAACTGTTTCATTAAAAAAAAAGAAAATAGTTTGACTTCTATAAACCTAGGCAAGTTACAGAGCAGAGAAACCGGAGATGCTAGCTTTTAAGCACATCCTTCTTCAAAAAGGAACAAAGAACCACCATCAATCCTCACCACCCTAGCCCTTCTCCCCTCCAAAACCTCCAGACGTCCCTTCCAACCTCAATCATCCTGCAATTCTGTGAAAATAGATGACAAGTCTTGCTGCAGAAGTATGCTTGGAACTGAAAAAAATCCTAGTCATGAAAAAAACATGCTACTTTTATTCATAATCAAGCGTGGACAACAATCTCAATTTCTATCTCTGCAATGTGTCATCTTCTCCATGGTTGCATCGAGGGGCAACCTGCAATGAAGTACCAAGGAAGTCCATCCAGAGTGACTCCTATGACTGTTTGTCCTTATGCCCTCTAAGCCATTATGCCCAGCTCTCCTTCCCTCTACTGGAAGGAAATTTCAGACATCCCTCCTTTGTTCCCAACTTGTCAGCTGCCATATGGACTGCTGCACCAAGAGGAACATACCTGCTTACAATTGCGATTGCAGCCTTTCTGTCACAGCCCAAACTTAAGATGACTACTGGCAAACATACAATGCGCAGTTTCCCTAGCTAGGGATTCATCAGATGAAGCTGCAGTGTCAAAGAGCACATCCAACATCTAAGTGGTGAAATTATAAGATTAAGGTAGCAAAGGACCTATATTGGAGACCTGATGGTGTCCCAGCTCTCTCCCTGATGGATGTGGATACAGCTAAATTGTAAAACACGTGGTTTCCTACAGAGGAGTCATATGCCTTCTATAAGGTTATAAATTCATTCAGCCCTGGGACTGCTCATTATCAGCATGAGTACCAAGCACACAGACAGGGCTTCAAAATATCTCAGAGCCAATGGGTTCAGTGAGTTACATGTAAAAAGCCCTTTCACAGCAAGTGAAATAAGTGCCAATTAAAAGCATTAGCTTCCTCAAATCCTCGATGATTTCCTACACAAGCACAAAACAGTGACCTAGAAGGCGAGATGGTTTAATGTCCTGGTCCTGCACTAAGCTAACCAATATATTTACTACAATTATATTACCTTTCTGTACATAATTATTATCTATTATATAAAATAACCAACGAATCACAGCAGCCAAACAATACTGTAGTCCCTAGAACATGAAGCATCTTATCTCACCAATAACTAGACATTAAGATTAGGCCTTGGATTTCTTTGAAAGGAAGCAGGTCACAAGGACTATTTCAAAGCCAACTGCTAGCAATGACAACATCCACATCCATTGCATACAGACTTTTTGGAGCATCTCATGAGCCACTGTAGAACAGTGCCACATTCTTTAGCCACTTCCCCACAGCAGCACTAGCACTGATTCAGTACTATATATACACTAAAGCAACAAGAGTCCAAGTACAGCCAAAATGCTATAGTTATTTCTATCATTTAAGACGTTCTACAAATAATATTGTATTCTGATTTCAAATTAAAAAGAAATTTCCAGTGCCTTGCCATCAGCAGTGTTCATTCCTGCTGCTATCACTGTGAAACTGCACTCATGGGAAACACAAGGAAGAGCTAAGTATATGTCATGGCCAAGGTCCTCTACAAGTATAGACTAGCATTAAGTACTGATTTAAATTGGTCTTTCCAGCATTAGTGTTTAGACTGTTTATAGTTTATGTGAGGGCCATCTAAATGATCAACACTCCCATGAACTGAGATAGCAATTATTTCCTGGCATTTCCAGCTTGTGAGAAGTATTAAACCTACCATTAACAATTAAAATAAATTCCTGGATCTGCTCAGCCTGCAGTACTGGATAGTGTACCTATGAGGGATGATGTAAGATTTCTTTCCATACAGCAGTAATTTACTGCATATAAAAAGGTTCAGCATATAGATAGTTTCCTTTAATCAGTAAAGCCTAGATAACTCTGTTTTTGTACCTGAAGTGAACAGCAAAGCTATCTCCCATGCTTTGAATCAACTGAATGTGTATCAGAAAGCCATTTCTCACTGCCAAACCAGAACTGACTTCTACTAACTAGTGAACTATATTTCAAGTAATCAGGACAAACGTGTGTTTCTAACTGTGTGTCTCAGGACACGTAACAAGCCTCGTATTGGAACAGAGCCAGACCACACAGCTTCTAGTAGAATGAGCAGTCTTTTTTAAAATTTTCTAGCACTGCCACAGTTCATGGCATAGTATCAGTATTCTAACTAGATCTATGAAAACTAGGAATTAAGATGGAGAATCGAATTTGATCTCCAGATCAAGTGGGAAAGAAACCAAATCATTTGTACATGTTGCCATCTGGATTGCCTCCCTGGTTTGTTCTGTTCTGAAACTTATTTCTACTTTTCTTCACTTTGTTCTTTACAGCTTCATCTATGAAAAAGAACTGTTGTCATTTCAAAGAAAGTTATGGCTAGGAAATTAAGTGAAATGACTGGGCAATGCACCAGACCCAGTGTCAGTACTGCTCAGGCTAGGCTACTGATTCAGGTTTGCATGGAGGTCCACTTTGACCCAGAAAAAGCAATAGGCTGACTACAGTCCTCCTGGGCTGGCCATGTGTTGCACACTGACTTCATGGGTAGGAGCTGCAGCAATGCTGATCCATGTTGAAGCAGTCCCTACCTAGAAAGCACAGGACAGAGAAGAGGAAGAAAGATTGACTCTCACTGGAATGCAAGGCCCAAGAACAATTTAATCCTAGAAACAATTACAGAACCATAGAACATCCCAGGTTGGAAGGGACCTCAGAAGATCATCTGGTCCAACGTTTCATGGGAAAGCAAGCCTAAACAAGATTATCAAGCACCCTGTCCAATTGCATCTTGAAAACCTCCAGTGATGGGGACTCCACCACATCCCTGGAGAAGTTGTTCCAGTGAATGAGTGTTCTCACTGTAAAAAGTTTCTTTCTTATATTGAGATGAAATCTCTCCTGGCAGAACTAGCATCCATTGCCCCTTGTCTTTTTCCATGTGGCTCCTTGTGAATAGATAGCCTCCATCCTCTTTGTAGCCACCCTTTTAAGCACTACAATCCTGTGATGAGGTTCCCCCTCCGAGGATTCTCTTCTCCAGGAAGAAGAGCCTAAACTCCTTCAGTCTTTCCTCACAGGGCATGTTCTCCAGCCCTTTGATCATCTTTGTGGCCCCCCCTCTTTGCACCCTCTCCAGTCTGTCCACTTCTTTCTTGAATTGTGGGTACCAGAACCAGACACAGTACTCCAGATACAGCCTGAGTGGCATGATCACACCTTTATCTCAGCTAGCAATGCCCCTGTGGATGCATCCCAGGATCCAATTTGCCTTCATTGCTGTAGCATCACACTGCTGACTCATGTTCAGCTTTGTATTTCCACCAGGACCCCCAGGTCCCTTTCCGCAAGGCTGCTCCCCAGCCACACAGATCCTAGCCTATACTGGGCTCTTTGGTTATTCCATCCCAGATGCAGGACTTTGGATTTGTCTCTGTTAAACTTCATACTGTTCTTGCTAGCCCACTCTTCCCTTCCAGCCTCTCCAGGTCTCTTTAAGATGGTTCACCCTTCTCACTTGTCCACCTCACCACCCAGTTTGGTGTCGTCAACAAATGTGGTGATGGTGCTTTCAATCCCATCATCCAGATCATTTATGAAGATGTTGAACAGTGCAGAGTCTAGTATCGATCCCTGGGGGACCCCAGTTTGACAGGCTGCCAGCCTGAGTAAAAAAAACATTGATGACCACCCTCTGAATATGGCCTGTTAGCCAGTTTCCTCCTTATATTGCAGGCCACCTATCCAATCTGCAGCTTACCAGTTTGTCTAGGAGAAGGCTGTGAGGGAAAGTGTCAAAAACAGTTTACTCTGGCTCCAGATCTCACTGAATACCTATTTGAACGGTACAGCACTGAACATGGCTCATACAAAACTTGCTCTGACACTGGCTAGAAAATTGAGGTTTTAGATGTCTAAATCCTCAGATATGAGTCTGCTTGGATTCATCTACGTTACCTATAAAACACGTAAAGCTAGATTATGAAAAGAGACATGACATTATACCAAATCAAATTAATGACCTCAAAAAATATACTCCTGAGATTTGATCCAAGCCACAACAATTTACTTCTCTTTGTATTTCATATCCTCTTCCTTAAAACTTACTAATTTTTACTCTTACTTACCCAATGTTTGGCAACAAACTCTACAGGCCAAGTAGTATATTGTCAGGGTGGTTTGCATATTACCCAGAAAGATGTGGCCCTAAGTTGTAGGGAAGGCCACCTTAATAGTAAGAGAAGAAGACAGAGAAGTTAAATAGAAACTGCAAACAACTTAAAAGCTTTATCATTATTTTTCAGATTGTTATTGACTACTGATATTTCAGCAGTCCTGAGAACTCTCCCTATCAGGGCTTCACTCTATCGTGCTCCACACAAACTTTTAAAATACCTGCTTCTGACCCCCAGAGCATACAATCAAAGCAGTGCAAAATAAGAAGGGGGACCAGACAGACAAGGTTTTGTTCAACAAGAACGTAAGAGGGTGGTGGCTATGCCTGAGGCATAGCTTGTATCAATCCTGCTCAATTCCAGTATAAGCAGAAGAGCTTCAGCCTAGATTCTATGATGAGAACACCAAGTAACAGTAGTGAAATAAACATACCAGCTGATTTTTATAATAGCTTCCACTGCAAAGGCAATCATTACATAATTATGGTTTGACAGAAGAAAGAGAAACGATGCAAATAACTAGCATCTGCATTACTTATACAAAATATTGTGGGGAGATGGGATGGCATGAGAGTCACTCCTTGATAAATTCTTCTGTAGATATACCACAATTCCCACATAATCTCTCATACGCTCTTTAATCCACTTTAACTATGCATACTAATATTGAAAACATTTCCTTAACTGCATTTGGCAACATATTCTGCAATGTCTTGGGATACTCCATCCTTACCAGCTACCTATAATACTAGTGTAAATCTAGGTTAATTGTTACCATGCAAGACACTAAGGCAACTTTACAGTTTTCTTTTCATTGCAGAACTATGTCAGGGTATCTTTCCAGCTGCACCTGACACCTACTTTCTGAGACTATGTCAAACTATGCTTATTACTTAAAAGTTCCTTATCTTGCAGGAAGAGAGAGATGAAGAAATCAATCCTGGCTTTATCACTTCTAACTTTTAAATCACATTCATGGTAAACCTGTTTGCATACTAGCATAAACCATTCTTCGGTTTTTAAGTTTTCTGACCTGTACTTGTATTCCCTGCAGAGTTCAGTAGCGTCACTGTGTAACAGGAGTACAATTGCCACCTAGGTGCGCACACATAGGCAAGAAGATGGGAATACAAAGACATTAAATGCTTACGTAACTTAGTATTGCACTTCCAAGCTTCAGTACAAAGACAAAGTGTTAGTTTCTCCATGATAACAGTGGGGCAACACTGTCTTCTGGCCAAACACTACCACAGCTAATGAAGGACTTCAGGAGCAATTCCCTTTTGCTAAGCGAGCACCAGCAGCATCCTTGCCCTGTGGTACTCTGATTTGCCATCAACAATTCAAGCTGGAAGATCTAAAGCTATTTTGGTACTTGTCTTCCGCAAGCGGACTGCCCAACAGCACGCACAGCTTGATTCAGATTCTAACAGAATTTGAGTTACCAACACATTATTTATATAACCAGAAATGTTTAATCAGAATGACTGAGGTAGTAGCATTGCAGAAGTAGCCTTACAAACATGAACAAATATGTGAGTTAAACCTAACCAGACTGTCGAATAAAGCACCCTCCCGATTATGGTAAGTAATATACATGCATCCTTTGGGGATATAAATTTTGTAAATTATCAGCCAAAAAAGGCAGCTGTCTGCTCAGAAAACAGACACTCTAAATGTCTAGTTTACACTCAGAATAACCTACGTACCTGAAGCTGGGATCAGACAGACATCTGTATGAACAACTGTAGTACATCAGATTCTTTTGTGAAAGTTTATCCTCACTTTCAGTATACCATGTTCTTATGGTCCACTGAGACAGAAAGGATTATCTAAAGACTCAGCCTGGATTAGCATTAGTAATAAACAAAGGTGGTATCCCAAGAAGAGCTAGGACACTTTAAATATAAGAAAGCCTTCAAGGTTTTTGAAGGATTAAAGATACAGATCAATCACATATGTTAACCGGGCACATCTGGCAATGTTTGGCACAGTGCATAGGTAAGCAGAACAAACCTAGAAGAGCCCAAGGTAACATTAGACTGGAGGTCTACCATGGCTACATCCCCCCTCCCACCCCAAACTGATCACGCTTCTTATCTGGGGAGGGGGACAAAGGTTTTAGTACTTGCTTTGCTTCCCCAAGTATCCTGCTTAATGGAGAGCCTGTAAAAAAGATCATAATTAGCAAGAACTAATCTAACCACACTGTTCTTAGTAAGCTATTGGAAGGAGTAAAAATCATTGATAAGGAAGCACATTCTTATTTGAGGATAACAGCAAGAGACACTAATTGGTAGAGTACCTGCGCAGCACTTTTAAATTTTATTTCAAAGTGTTAGGGCTATCCTGTGCTCTGTATTTCTATTTGTCAACTTTCTGACTGCTAATACAGACAGTCCTATCTCAGCCAATTTGTGGTATTTCTTAAGATAGAAAGGACCAGAATGTCTCAGCAACAGCTGCACTACCACTGACATAGTTACTATGCTGGGGCCACTGCTTAACTTAACACTTCTGGTCTCTTCTCACATATCCCTTCTTACAGGCATAAGGCTACCTCTCTCTAAAGAGAAAAAAAATAAATAAAAGTAACAATTTCCCACTATTTAATAAGCACCTATCTACTTCCAGAGTCAGTACCTTATAAGCAGAACTGTGGGAATGACCAATGACTTTTAAAAAAAACTAGACACTGTTTATTTGTAACCAAAGCACTTGAGAAGGGAGTCAAAACAGTTCATGGCTCATGTGCTTGCCTATCTTCCTAAAGGTTTACAAATCTTTGGTTGACTGGGACATCCACAGCTGCTTTAAACACTTTCACAGGACTTGTATTTTATGAGAACGACAACTTTTTCTTTCCTACATGTACATGACTCACCACACTGTACCATTTCCAGTTCTCATAATCACTTTATACACAAAACAATGAAAAATTGCCAATCCAGAGCACAGTCTCTACAATAGCACCTTACAGTTTATTTCAACACAAATCAAGAAATAAAAATAAATTTTAAAAGTCCAAACAAAAACAACCCAGAAGGAAATACTGTTTTTAAATTAATATACACTAACCTTATCCAGTATTGCTCACTGAGAAGAGAGAACCACAGACACATAGGATTAGCCCAAACAGGCTCTCCCCATTACTTACACTAACTGGTTTCATATTCACTCCCAGAAACCAAACAGACTGTTTTTCCTTTTCACCAACTCTTGCTTCTGTTACCACAGGGTTTTTAAACCTAGTTCTGAAAACATGTGCTTTATTTTCTGAGAAAGATGTGAAACTGGTATGCATCCAGTAATTTTCAGAAAAGCTATTGTATACATAAAAGAAAGTAACATTACCCATTCACAGTAGTACTGTTGGATCACCACGAGCAGAGTGATTGCTTATAACACAAGCCAGGCACAAGAAAGGGGATGGTTTGTTTTTAAGTGCAATTTATCCAGATTCAACAGTTTTATTTGGCCTACCCTTTTGTCACCAGAGGCAGAGAAGACCAAAACTATTCCTGCCACTTGAAGGCAAGAGAGGGAGTAGAAAACTAGGAGGAGACTATAGGTTGTTGCTCCTACATGGCTGAAAAGTTCCTGGTGAACTTTGAGGGTTTCAGTGCACTGAAGTGCCTCATCAAGAGACTTACTATGCAGATCCTGTAAACATCCTTGGCAGATCCCAGACATTATGTTTGCTCCAAGAATAGCAAGCTCCAAACAATACACATCCCACTGGCAGAGTCCTACAAATTCAGACAGTGAGCAGCTTCCCCCCCACACTTTTTTTTTTTTTTTAAACTGGCTGGATAGGAAAAAAGGCAAGACAGATTCACTTTTTTAAAAAGAATCCAACCCTTATCATCATCTATTTCTGGTTTAGTTAACAGGCTACATGAGTTTGACCAGCTGCTTCCAGATTCTCTTTCAAAATGTCTCCTTAGAAACATTAGTGACTGCCTTTTAAGAAAGGCAACAGACACTACAAGGAACTAAAATTCAGGCACCTACAAACAGAGTAACTCAGTCCTCCTTTGAGAAACATGTTCTGGTGGCCTTTGTTTCCTCTTGGATTTTGAGATCAGCCTAGTGCAACTGTACATCAAAGCAAGCTTTGTACTTTAACCTACGTTACATCCACCACGATTAGGAAATACACTTTGTCAGAAACACCCAGGTTGCACATAGCCAGAAGTGCGTACTGAGGGAGTATCATGCTGTGCCTATCCAACTCCTAGACTTTTCTCTAGCTATTCTTGGAAAAAAGAATACTGGTCCAGACTGGACTTTTGAACTGATGCAGTATGACTGTCTTTAAGAGCACAGTTTGCTTTTATTTTAGCTTTAGGATAAATGTTACTTTTGCAGACCTGCTCAAGCTCTGCTTAAATGCCGCAGGTAACTGCAAGACTCATGGATGTAGAACACATTGGTTAGGAACAAACAGGAAATGTAACTCAACCGTCCTAAATCCACTGTGAGCTCAGCATGTTTTACAGCAGCTACAGTCATTTAATTAAATAACTCCAACTGCCATGAACTGACCTTTCACATAACAACAAGTAAGCCCTAGACATCAAGCTGCAGAATCATCTGCTTAGAAGCAGCCCCTAACCTTTTTCTTGCATCTGAACAACTGTATAGATAAGAGTTACTGTGCCAGGAGTAGAGCAGTTTACAGGGACGGTAGTATCTCAGCTGGGAGGGGAAGAGATCTACAGCCAGCCCCTATGCATTATTTGTTTCCATCTCCAGTAGCTAATTCATACAAAGTTCTGAAAGCGGAACTAGCAATCATCATCCAGCTTTTGCAGAAAGAAACCAGCCTTAAAAAAAAAAAATCTAGATCTCTTTTCTATGCAAAATAATGTATGGAACAACTGCCTAAGGAACAAGTGCTTCAGGGTAAGCAGTCACATGTTGCCTATCAACTAATTAATGTATTATGAGTAGGTCTCCATTTATACTTATGTGAACCAGCTGAACACAATATGCCATACCACAGCTACATATAGTAAAGCTTTAATTAGGCAGCCCCGACAATCAGCAACATTGGTAGCTCCAAGGATCTACAGCCAGAGGTCCTTGGCAGAAAGGCCATCCAGAAGGGATGCAAGGTACACTGCTCTTTTGTGAGGCATGACTAAAAAGCTAGTAGAAATACTTTTCTACTAAAAAGCCTCATCCCCTGAAGTGGGGTAGGAGGTATGTGTTATTGTGCTCTCCTCAAGTAAGAGGAGAATGCAGACAGACTGACCATCTGGGTAAAACACAGGCATAGGATAAGAGTTTTATTTCAAGTAAGTCTGTGATTAGAATTTGTTTAAAAATTAACAACATTGTACTGAAAGGGCAATTCAACCCACATCACTGATCATTAACATCAATATTCACCTGATCTTCCCTGTTCCTAGGGAAATATAGGCCCTGTAGCACAAGCCAAAGACCAGCATATGTAGGCTGTGACAGGCTAATAGAGAGACCTAATCTGGTGGCAGAAGACCTTTAATCGAAGGCCATCTCTTGATTAATGGTTATGTTTTCTCTTTTTTTCTTTATTGGAAAATCTTTCTCTTCTTGTGCTACTCTACAGCATCTGAAAAACAGCAGTTGGAGGAATTGAATACCTATTTAGGACCAGCGTTAGTCAACACTGAGTTATATATAAAAAGTAACTTGAAGTAAGAGTACAGGTTTAATTTGCCCCTTGCAATCAACAGACCATAATTTAAATTGTTGGTATAGTTATGAGCTATACAAAGGATCACAAGCCATGTTTCAAGATCACACCTCTTATCTACATCATTAAAAATTTATGTACAATACTCCAAAGAGCAGAATCCTACAAGAAGTGAGGGGGGAAAGCCCCAGTAATTTACCTGTCCATTATGCACCATTCTTAGTATACTGAGCTCTGTGGTTTTGTACTTGGCTGATTTTTTAAAAAACATTTTCTACATACTTACTTTCTCAACACCAGCTAAAGGATATGGAGATTGACAAGAATCAAACTGCACCCACCAGCTGCAATTGCCGATTTTATGTTACACAAGCTCCCCCACACTGCTAACTTCACTGGTGTGAATTACAATACCCAGTTGTCAATTCTGCCTGCTTCTAAACAAACATGGGAATCTGCAAAGTCTTGCTGAGGGAAAACAGGATGGCTGCAGGCTTAAGACCTTTACTGCTCTGAAGAAGAGTTTGACAAATATATGCTGCAACTACACAACTACAAAGCAAGGGGCAGAGAGGACGCAGGAGAGCAGAGATTCTTCCCACAACTCTGGTTTTAAATAAATGCTGCTCACAGGAACAGCAGACTATTTCTAAATAGCTCAGATCGTCCTGTTTCAAAGTTACAACATAAAGGTACCAGTACTAGATGACAGTTTTTATATGAAGTGTTTGATCTATGTTGCTAGGATAGGTCCCCTTCAAACAGTTGTTTGAAACTTTTTTTTTTTTAGGCTGGGACAGGAATCTCTGATATGGCAGATTTCACAGAAAAAAACCTTCCCACAAGATCTTCTGCAAGAACGGTATTTAAGTTTCATTTATGTGTGTGTGCACGTATGTAAAAGAAAACTGCACAACACATACAAATACATACACACACTTCCATTATTATTTTTAGGTGTAGGAAATAGCATAGAAGGCAAGACAAAGATGATTGACCAATTCAGAGCAAGCATAAAGAAGACTTAAGCCAATTATTTTACTTTCACTGTAAGAGAATAGGAACATGCTCAGAGTCAGTGACCCCATCTCTGAGTAACATCTTAACTTATCAACCTTTTAAACATCCAATGCTGACTAAGCTACATACTTTTTATAAATTATTTGCATAAAAAGCACAGCCATACTGACAGGAAAACAATGTTAACTCATGTTATCAGGCAAAATCTTAGTACTTGGCTATTGGAAGACTGATTACAAACTGCCTGTGTCACATTACAGTAGTCAGACTACTATTGCAGAAGGTAGAAGTGCTATGGCTTTTCTCCTATAAGTAGACATACACAGTATTCACATTTAAACTAATTCTGGAGGATGCAGTCAGATGAAATACAAAACTACATTTCAACATTTAAAGACTTCTTAGCTTCAGTTAGGACAAATGGACTTAGAAGTTAAAGCTAATGCAGTAACAGTGAGTTTTATTTAAGCACATGGTTTAGAGCAAAGCTCAGTTGGAAGCTGAACATTTTTAAAAATACAGACTAATACTTCTTGTGTTTGAAGTCATGGTTTAGCCTTGACTAGACAAACCCTGAAGGAGCCAGTCCTCCTCCTCCTGTTTTTTTCTCCCTTCCCATTGCAGTGACTCACATAATATGCTGCAAATAGAGTTTACAAGGCTGTTAAGATCAAGCCCATCCATAAGCCCAAACACTCTTTCAATAATAAAATGAACATATAAACCTACCTAGAATCTTGTTAACATACACTTATATGCCACAGGTACTGACAAATACTAGAACAAAGATGGTTATGAAGGAGGAGACCAAAAAGAGCACGTGGTACATAAGGGGAAAAGAATTTCAGAAGAGAAGCAGGCAAGAATGTGTAAAAGTTTAACTATCACGATAAAATGCCCATTTTTAAATGAAACTCTGCACTTGAGCCAAGCGACTTTAGTGTGCTTTACATGAGGCCCTCAGAGCGGGAAATGTCTCATTCATTCCTGTTTCTAAAATTGAACACTGAAAATCTCAATGCTTATATTATCTACACATGCCATGCTTGCACGATGAACCTGTAATTCACAGTACTAAGGAAATCTGTGGGATGGGAGATGAGAAGGGGAAAGGGAAGGGGAGATATCAAGGACTGAAGACATGAGGAAAGCCATCTGCAGCAGTCATTCAAATGGAACAAAGAGAAGGTAATACTCTTCTACACAAACATACCTCGCATGTAACCACAGAAAAAGTAATTGCAATGTTCTCTTTAAAGACATCACATTCGCTGTGGATTTTCCTCTAGACAATTTGTTTATTTTCAAGACAAAAAGTCTTCTTTATCATCATTTTTTTTTTCTTCCTTTTTAACTACATGGTACTCGCATTTAGTTTGTACAAACATTTAATAACAGGTAACACTGAGAAACTTACCTCAAAGTACACTGGGCTATGTATAACCTTCTCATTCTATTTTTGTACCGCGCCAGGACTCCTGAAACTAACCTGATAAGAACAATTTCAGTAGAGTACAAACATTTTATGGATACATATTCCAGTTTTGTTTTCTCCAGCAGTAAAACTTGTTTTCTAGTACTTTAAACAAAAGTGAAGACATCCAGAATATAAGTGTTCCTAAAGTAAATTCAATAAAATTTTCAGTGCATTTTGCTATTGGTGGCAGTGACCCAGGCTCCTTCCATACTGTATCACAAGAAATGTCTGAAAATAAATTTCTGGTTTTCCCCAGGTAAACATCATTTTTCAGCTATATACACAGACTATCAATATATAGACAAGTACAATACCTGGTCTTTTATTATTAAATATTTTCACTGGAGTGCAATGAACCTGAGCTTAGCACTCCCCTGTTTAATAGCCTCCTGTAAATGCCTGAAAGTATCAATCACACTGTATCAGAACAGTCGGGAGCTTTAAACCGATCCCTGGCATATCTTGGGCACATGTTCCACTGATGTTTGTGCAGACTGATGTCAGGGACAGCTTAATTGCCTAGGTTCTCTATTAACTGTATTACCAGAATAAACACTACGCTTTCTAATATCTTAAAACAACTTTAAAAGTTTTTTTTTCCCCTATAGATTTATTGTAAGAAAGTACCAGTCATAGAGGGATAAATTCAAATATCTATATAAGGCCAGGAAGGTGATTACTGATGTCCATATATTTTCCTGTAGGATTTGAGACTGAAATGCCATTCTTCATTTAAAGCACAAGACCCTGTATCAGTCTGGAGTTTGAAATTCTTTTTCTAGTCAGTCCAGATTTACTGGAAAAATAGGTAAAGCCAACCGAGAAGATATTTTTAACATAGCCACAAGTTAGGAAACACATGCTCCTATTACAGCCCCACCTAGAACGGGTACTTGGCAAATGGGGTACCACTCATTTTAAGCTCTTTACGGACAGCCCTGTTTCTGAAATTGCCACTCAGGGGGTTCCCAATCCTCAAAAGAAGTAGGTGTTGGGAGAACTTCCACCCTAGCTGAAGCGTCATACGTGTCGTCAGAGTTTGTTACTTCGGCTTAAGCAAGAGGAAGAAGAAACTTCACAGAGATTTAAGCAGAGAGGCACCCGGCACTTGCGATCAGAGCAGCCCGGCCGCCAGCAAGCGCCCACCAAACGCCACCACAGCCAATTTTACCCACACTCGTCCCAGTTTCAGTAAAACCGAAAGCCTTCGCTCCCCCCCCCCCCTTACCCCCTACCTTCCACCGACCGCCCGATGCTGTGCAAGTGGGTGAGGGAGGGGTAGGCGGCATGAACCCCCTTCAGGTACGCCTCCAGCTCCTCGGCGTGGTGGTACTTGAAATCCAGCGCGGCCGCCACAGACACCAGGCAGAGGATGCCCGCCACGTCCTAGAAAGGAAAGGATGAACCGAACAGACGCGGGAACCGGCGGGCTTGTCGCTGCCCCGGCTCTGCCGCCGCCGAATGGCGGCGGCAGAGCCGGGGCAGCGACAAGCCCGCAGAAGGAGCCCTCCCGCCTCAGCCCGTCTCCCCTCACAGGGAGCAGGTGCCTCCCCCCACACCCCCTCCACCACAACCGCCACTCCTACCCCGGCGGCCACCCGCATGGTGCCGCCGCTCTTCCACAACTGGAGCCCCAACGCCGGGCGGGGGCCGCCATCCCCCGTTCGCCGGCCTCGCCCTGCCCTTGACTGACACGGGTTTCATCCACTCAGATCCCCCCGGCCCGCCCAAGGGTCGGGGAGGGGGGGGCACACACCCCTCCCCTTCTCCCCTCCCTCCTTCCCGCCTTTCGCCAACGGCTCTCACCTGTGCGCGAGCGGGCTCCTGTCAGGGCGGCGGGCGGCGAAGCTCTCTCCGCCGTCCTCGGCAGCCCCTCGGGGCGAAACCAACCCTCCCCTTCCATCTCCCCGTGTCCCTCCTTGTAGGTTGAGGGGAGGGAAAGGGCTCGGGCATACGGCTGGCGGTCAACTTGGTGTCGTGGCGGACCCGCTGGCTGGCCCTGCTGCTGGGCGGTGTGTTGAGGGAAGAGCGGGGCCGCGTTTTGGCGAGTCCCGGCTGGTTTTGCCTCATTTTTCTTCGCGGAGGCGGTGAGGGGTGTCTGGAGGCACCAAAAAAAAAAAAGGGGGGGGGGGTGTGTGCAAAAGTTTGCATTTTGACTTTTGGTGATTGTTCTGATTCACAGGAAGGGTTGTTAAAAAAACAACTCTTTTTAATTTTTTTTTATTTTTTTTTTTTTTCCCCGTGGGAGGTGTGACAGCTGTCCATCTCCAGCTGACACGTACCGTTCATATCACTGCTTTTCCTCAGCACCTGTGTGCTCCTGGGCTGTGATCAGGGTGTCAGCCCCTGGGGCCCACAGACAAAACCTGCTGCATGCAGAAGGACTCTTGAGAGAATTTAACTGCCCAAATCTAACAAAATCTCTGCCTAGCGTGTTGAGGGTTTTTTTTGTTTGTTTGTTTGGATGAGTTTTTAATAGGCTTGTATTCACTTACTGAAAGGACTGGATTATCTCTACGGAATTAAACGCTTTTCTTGGTTTTGCGCTAACCACATTGCCTTGGGGATATCCTAGTCTTGGGATTCACCACAAAGACTTTTTCATCACCTTTTATTAAGATTGAAAAGGACTAAGAGAAGAAAGTGAAGCTGGCCTCCAGCAATAAAAATTAGGATAGCATCTAAATTTCTTTTAAAATGTGATGTGGATATAGCTGAGTATTAGAATACAACTATTTGTAAATTCTGCATAATTTTTCTGAGGAAGAAAAATGGAGTTTTCATTATAACCAGCAGCAGGATTTCACCCGCCTTCTTCCGAAGTTTGCTATGCTGGTCAATGTCAGAAAAAGCATATTGAAGGAAATTGAACGTATGAGTCAATCCCAAATAACAAGTCCTGCATTCCAAATAGAAGACGCTGTATTTAATAAAAAAGTTCTTCTTAAATAAAAAGTTACCATTAAATTAAAAGGTACCTTTTTTTTTCACCCCAAAGCTTTAAGAACAAAAAATCAAACTACACTTTAATGCAAGTATCTGTAGTATCCCAATGTACTAGAAGCATATACATCTAAAAATGGTTGTAAGATATCTATGTCCAGACCCCTCAAGTATTCTTAGTTCATGGGAGGGACTTTCATATTACACAGGATGTGTGCAATGTACAAGGCTACATGGTTAAGAGATATATTTGGCTTCTGTTGAATAGTGTTCCTTCAAGCATGGCATTTTGGGGGAGGGGACAGCCCCAGAGCCCTTCTCCCATACTCTGACTCCACCATTTTTTAACTCTTACAGCTTGACAAGACCTTCTCTCACCTACCACAAAATAAAATTCTTGTAAGACCTAAATATGGATGACTTTACCTTCTTTATTTAAAAAAAAAAAAAAAAAGAGGTTAACAGTTGGTTAGAGTTACTTGCATTTGCTACATGGAATGGGAGAGAAACTGTGGGGTTACACTGCAAACATGTCTGCAGAGAAGCAGGAGGAACGAGTCAAGTGTGTGAGCTTCACATTTGAATTTGTGAGGCTTGAATATATATATTTATAGGCTCCTTGAAAGATGATCTGGAGACACCACTTGAGTAAGCAGGAAAGAAAAAATACTCAGGTGGTAATTCAACATCTACATACTTGGAAACTGTCCCAAGATAATCACACGAAATCAGAGAACTCTGACTCCAAGACAGAGTAGGGTGTTGGCAACATGATAAAAATCACAGGGGGCTGTAAAAACTTAATCTCAGTGAAACGACTAAAATCACCTTTGATACTAGGTAATCACACACAGCGTTATCTCCTGTGGAAATTACACCACCCTTTAATGTAGCCATCATAGTCATGGTTAAATGAGAGCATTACTGTATTTAGGAATGTTCAAAATGATAGATTGTTTCCATGCCAGGTGCTTGCAAGTTAGGACAAGTCAGCCTGTTTGGCAATATTTGAGTTACATGTGACAGAATTAATTTTTTTTTTTCCCAGCCTGCACAAAACTCAGCAATACCTGTTGCTCTTGAATCACTTTTCAGAAGGTCAGTTTAATCCAATCTGGGCACACACTGGTATACGCAGTTGTGGTAAAAGTCAGTACTAAAGACCAAATCTTGTATGAAATTAAGTCAGCAATAAATCTCCCATTGGCATCAGTAGTTCAAAATCAGGGAGTACGTGTCTGAAACTGCTTGCAGTTGCTGTTCTCAGCACTGCAGTGGACAATGACCCCTATAAGGAAGCGAGATAAACAAAGTCCTATTGCTGTAAAAAGCATTAATTGTTCTCCTCTCAGTGTCATTCCGGATCGTCCATTCAAAAGTATTCAACAAGTAACTATTAAAGCTAGCACCTGAGCGTGGGGTTTGCAGCGGAAAAAAATGCAGGTTTTGACGTGACATCCGCACCCGTGGACCTCAGCAGAGAGTTGCTGGGGAGGACGTCGGGGTGGAGGAATGATGTGAGTAGCTGTGTTGCCCTCTAGTGACAGGTAAAGAAAAGCCTGTCACAGGCAACAGGTACGAAAAACTCTTCCTGATGCAATAGTTAGGTAGCACGATAAGACTGACACTTCACACACTGTTAAGATGGGTCTCAGCAGTAAAAAGATCTTCTGGAAGCTTTTCTGATTTTGGAGAGCCATTCACAGAGGCAATCTTGGAATCTGAAATCTTACTTAGTGTTTTGTCATCTTTTGTGCAGCATTTCTGCACTTTCCAAAGATTAGCAAGAAAAAATGAGTGCCCCACATTATAACTGAAGCTTCAAAATATTTTTAGTGAGAAATACAAAGAGGTCACTAACAAGCATTAAACTTTTTAAGGATCACCGCTGCTATTAAAACTTTATCATCTGAAATCATGTCCTAGGCATACAGGCTACAGCTTCATGTTCTTTGCATCAGTGTAACACCAAGGACGTGACAATCAGATTTCTGGTGTGGGAAAAACACGGGATAAAGGCTTTCTCAAGTGAGATGGACCAGACAAGTGAGTCCAGTACAAGTGACGACACAGATGTGTGAATTTGATAGGACAGCACAGTCCTGGATTAGCGTAAACCCCGATACCAATCACCTGAATAAACGGCAATGAAGCCATTCTGGTGTATAATACCCACGCTGGTTAATTAACAGGCTGATACTAGTATGTGAAAGACAGATTCCCTGCGTGAAAGAGCACAAAAGCACCAGAAATCGCTCAAGCATTCACCACCTTACTAGTTGTCTCTACCACGCAGGCAATTCTCAGCTGAGGCTTGCGTATTCGGTTCATAAATCTCCTCGCCTCCATCCCAGCACAAGGATTACCCCTGGAGAAGAAAGGGATGCCCTGCTGTGTCTGGTAATCTGCAATTAGAAAAAGATCCCGAGGGGGACTGTTAGCAGCTGGTATAGTTTAAAGCTGTCCAGACATGCACTGAATTAGCTGGAGAATCTGGAACCACAACTAGCTGCCTGACAAGCCTCACACTCATCCCATCTTGCAAACAGCAAAATCTGCATGCAGCAGAGGTTCTGAGCTACCGTATGACAACACGTTGTCATGTGCTATGGTGGAACAGGTCAGTTCTGCTCCACAGGGGTTTGAAGCATGGGAACATGATCTTGTTCAAGACAAATGTCTTGAGCGTTGTGTGTTGGGTATTGTAATACAATTGTAAAATATTTTGGTTTTATCTTTCTCCTCTTAAATTGGCTTACACTTGCCCTTTCAGCAGTTCACACAGAATTAGATGTAATTTGAAAATAAACTATCCTTGGAATGGCAGAACTTAATTTTGCACCTGTGGCATAATGGGTCCCTAGGTAAGTAAGAGCACAGGACTAAGAATGGAGAAAGCCAGGAAGGTCTGATGGGAAGGTCAGTGGGATGGGGACCGATGGATTTCAGGGAAGTAAATGGGAAGAAGGAAGGTGAGGAATGTCCCTAGAGGTCTTGAGGAGGTGGGAGGACTGGAGCTTGGGGAGAAGGGGCTGGAAGGTGGAAGGGTTACAGATACTGTTGTTGGGAAAAAGCAATTGAGAGGACTGGGGAGTGGGTGTGGGGGTGTCATATGGAAAAGGACTGAGAGTAGGATTTCTGCTCACTAACATCTCGCTAATCTGACCCCAGGATAATAAAATTTGAGGGATTTAAGATGTTGACATAGCATCTTGTCAGGTCTGCTAATTCGTATATGAAATGCATTGCGGTTAATACCATGGAAATTACAGAGATTCTTCATAGCTGATTTCTTGTTGATATTAAGCAATACTTTTGAGTAATCTGAAATTTGTCCCAAGAACTGGACTCATCTCAGCTTTCAACATTGGGAAAATTAGTCAAGCTTTGGAATAGCATTTCGCCATTTTTGCTAATTACCTTCAGATCAAAATATCTTCCTAATTGCCATTGTCAAGAACAATGCAACACTCTTACTCACAATGATGGCTAGTCTGTCTCCTTAAACAAAAGTCCTCCAGGCCACTTAACATATCTGTTTCAAGTAAACAATGGTGCCATTTCCTGAACAAGAAATTAAGACATTTTTGGAAAACTTCATTGTGTAATAAAACAATCCTCTATTTCTCTGCACTGATTTATGCATAATGGGCTTCTACACAGACAACCAAGTAAACAGTATGCGCTGAACTCTCCCATCAGTGAAAAGTACACATTGTGATGTTTTGAACTAACCTTTTTCTTTCGGGAGAGAAATGAAAAGGAAGCATTCTAGATATACAATATCTATGAATTTGCTGATCAGCAGTTTAAAAATGAATGTTTAGTGGTGCAATAAACAAATATGCCACTTGACCTCACTGAAAGCAGCTGGCAAGTCTTTTCTTGGATTAATCTGTACTGGTTATGCTATCATTTATTAAACCATATGGATCTGTGAAGGCTCCATTTCTCCAAAGATACGGGTATGGTTTTGTGGCCAGCTCAAACCAACCTAAAACTGAGCTGTCCCTGAGCAAGGCAACCCTGCATCCAACCCTGCTGCCTCCCTTTTGCCAGTGTGAGCACTCAAGCAGCCATGTGGTCAGCTGGACTGGGGAACCGGTGCATCTGGAAGCTAAACCAAATAGACACACAATCCAAAAAAAAAATCTCTTCATCTTCACCTGGCTCAGCTCCCTGATCCAGCCCATACAAGCACTGACCCTGGCTGAGGAAGCAGAAGGGCTAGATGGCCCATGCAGAGTAAGAATGAATGGAGAGTGAACTGCTGGCTAGAGGTAGTTAGGTGTGTGACACCACAGGTCAGAAGAGAGTTTCTTCAGAAGAATGAGCTGTGCACAGAAGAGAGAGACTCTTGTGCTGCGCCTCACTTCTGGCAATGGCTCGTTCCTTAGAGATAGGCTGGACGTGAAATCCTGTTACTCTCCTACCCCACTGATGATATGGGAAAAGTAATGCTGAATTTAACTGTAGATTATTAGTGCATGTCAAGCAGTTTTGTAATGCCAATTAAATAAAAATTAGAGAAAGAGAATGCTTTTTCACATATGGAAACCTCTATCAGGCTTAGTCTGATACTATTTCTTGTTCTGTATAGAAAGCGATAATACAGGGGTAGTTCCTCCAGCCAAATGAGCCTTCCAAGGCAACCTGTTGTGACAGAAAGCTTATTAAGGTTATCTTGATACAATCAGTATTTACAAACACAATAGCCTGCACAAAAGAGCACTGGAAATAATAACTTTTATTCCTAAATGTTTGTAAGTCCACGGAGAAAAGCTGCTCCCATGGTGGTTACGGAGGCTGGCTAAAGAGCAGCCCTTAACAAGACACAACCTGGAAAGAACGAATCTTCCAGTCCTCAGGCTTTGAAGGTAGTTTATTGAAGGTCATGCATAACTTTATCAGAAAATCAAAAATCAGGATGAAAAAAGTTGTTGCTGACAGCAGAGAACTTTTTTTTTTTCCTAGTTAATGTTTTATGGAATGATTAGAAAACTGTAAAGGTAGTCAAGCTTTGATATGGAGCAAGAAAGACCAGGTAAGCTTAATTTTGTCTTGGCTTATTGAATTTTTATGTGATTAAGCTTCTTCTAATGTCACTTATTTACAAAGACTTTTCAGTGATTTCTTGCTTTAGAATGCTTTGTTCTTAAACTAAATCGTGTAAGAAGAATCATAATGCTTCCCTAACAGTAACCACTCAGCATTTTTTCCTGTCAAATCCATCCTTAGAGAGGACGTGTAGGATAAGGGACGCTCTTGCATTCTTGGCACACCCTTGGAATGGATGTTTCAAAACAACATACATTACAGCAGCCTTAAGCATGGTCATCAGGCACCAAACTGACATCTGGGCAAGGCCCAGACTGAAAGAATTTCCTGTACCAGCTTCAGAAGGAGACAAATCTTGGGGGTCAAATGTCTTCATTTTGATTTTGTTAATATATGACTGTGTAAATGTAATATAAAATTCTCCATTGGGAATGAGGAGATTTCAAGTGTTTAAGAAAGAGTAGCCTCACCTCATTTGCATTAGTAGTTCTTTTTGGCAGTCTCCCACACAGGAAGCCTGAAAATACACAAGAAGAAAAATATGAATTCCCCAGAGAGCCTGTGGTAGAGAGATCACTAAATTAAGATAACTTGAAGGATGCCCTCATTTCAAGACATCTATTCAAATCTCCATAACAGATAGCAAGGCTGAATGTTGCATGCACTGCAAAGATTGACATACTGCATAGCAAAAGCTTTTCTGTAGTCAGTTGTTTTTCACATGGTGTTAATTATTGTTCATCCTACAGGGTTTTTAATGGATGATTATGGAGCCTCAATCTGCCCTTTTCATTACACACTGAGTAACTTTTTTGAGCCTTTCATTTACCATGACTGCTCCTGTGCAAGCCTAACTACATGAAGGATTCTGTCTTCAATCACAGACTGGACTGTTCAGAGAATTATTTGGCCCTTAAAACTATCTGGTTGTGGGGTAATACTTCAAATTGCACTATATATTACAAAAATTGCCATAGATTGCCATGGATATAGATATTTGACCATTCAAAAATTTCCACTTCCCATATCTGCCACCTTTGAATATAAATTATTTCATCTTCTCCTAATATTCATAGATCTGTTGTGCTCTGGCACTTGGTATTATTTCAAAGTGGCTATCAAAATTACACAGTATAAGCCTAATGTGATTGCTGGCTTACAGATTCATGGTACGGATCTCAGCTTCATGGTGGCAGATAGATGTTTTACAGGACTGGAATGTTAGCCAGTTCTTACATGAACTGAAGAAAGTTCTTGGTTTTATTTTACCTATAATAATTTTAAATAATGGACTAAACTTAAAGGAGAACCTGAGTTGGCAGAAGTTGCATCTTCTCCTGACCCTATGATGTAAGCTATATTAATGTAAACTCAGATTTTTTACTTGGTTCCCTTAGATTCACATTTCATGAGACTGGACCTCTAAATTTGGCCTTTTAGTCTAAATGTAACCAAAATGGGTGGTCACTCTACTAGGTCATTTTATCAGACTTCTTTCTTTGTCTTCAAACAAAGGATTATTTCTTTTCACTGCATGTGAGAAAAGACCACAAAAGATATTATTCCTCACATAAGTTTATTTTTAGGACATTATTCCTTATAAAAGGACCAAAATTTATTTCCTCCACTCCAGCCAATGTTGTCCTAATGACTCTCAGCATTTTTGGTACTTTTGTCTAGATCTAGAATTACAAAAGAGATCTTTATCTCTATCTGTTGTCCAGCCTTACCCAGCTGCAAATAGAGAATCTGAGCCAGTAAATCACACAACCATATGTTCAACAACTTTAAACTTATGCCAAAGTTCTCTTGACTTCAATCACAGTTAAGCATATTATTAAGATGATGTGTGCTATCTTGTAGGAGAGGGAATAAGCTTGGGAGCTTTCATAGCTGGCGTTCTACTGTTCTGGAAATGTCTGTCTTCATTAGTCACTCTAGAGTTTACATTGCTTTATATAAAACCAGAGCTGATCCATAGGCATACGCATCTGTAATTTCTGTTGTGTCTCCTTTTAATGACTTGGGCTCAGAATTTTGGTCATCATTAATTTCTCCCACCCTACTTTGAAACAAAATTTTAGTGAGTTGCTAGGCTAATAGTGATTTCATGAACTTTCCCTGTCCTGTATGGGCATTTTATCTGGTTAAAATATGATATTGTTGTTTACTCTTCTTTGAAGATCTTTTCCTTTCTGTGATTATGTTCCATTCAGAACTGATTAACATGGAAAAAAAATCTTACTCCTGTCTCTTCAAAGAATTAAAGAAGTGGCAATGATTTCTCTTTCTGCTCCATTCAAGATTCTAGACTCTCTAGACTCAGTTTTGCATTGCCCTGTGTTGTCATTTATGTACACAGAGTAATTGAAGAGTGTGCAAAAGTGGTAAATTAGCATTTTTCCACACATTTGGCACTGATGTGTTGATGGGGCCGTGGAGAATAAGTCTACTATCATTTGACATTCTGCAAAGACCATGGGCAATTAAAATGAAAACAGAGCTGCTTGCAGAAGCTTTGTATTTATTTAATTGCTGAATTATGTCAATAGGGTTAATTAGAAAGACATGGTGCTTGTATTTCTGCTGACTTTAGCTGAACTTGTAGGTAGCAATAGCTCATTCGAAAGGTTTATTGAAAGTCAAAAATGCTCTAAAAACAAGGCAACAATGCATGTATCATAAACATGGTAAGAACACTGGTTCATGTGTATGGATAACTGATGTTGAACTAGCAACTGCATCACCCTCCACAGAATATGGAGGCTATGGTAAATGGTCTTTGCTTCTGGCTGCTGGAAAGCCAAACACCACCATATTATTGTCTATGTATTCTGTGACGAACAGTTTTACTACTGGTTTTACTACTTGCCACAATGCTGAGGGACGGTTCCAGTATCTGAATGAACTTGAGACCAGAGGGACTGGAGTCCCTGGCCAGTGGGAGATGATGGAGCTGTCTGGGGATTAAATGAACCCTCAGGTTTTCAGTTATGGTTAGTCTGCAGCATCTCTCACTCACTTCCTTTCTCTGTCTGGTCAGAAAAGACCTCAAAAAATGTCCACGGGAAGGTGTTATGAAAATAGATATATTTCCACTAAATTTTTTTTCTTTAATGAGACAGATTACATGGCTAAAATGCTTTGACACACTCTGAATTTAACTAATTTTAATGGAGGACTTTAGTTTATATTCTCCACCCTGTTCTGCAAATCTCAGCCATGATTCTAATTTCAATATGGTTAAAAATACAAAGGAAAAGTTTTTAATACAATATTTTAGTTTCTCCCTTTGAAGTCTCTTCTATTTATGAGTTCATAAAGGTTTATGTGTAATCTCTTATTACATATAGGATTAAGTTCTCTGAAGAGAATTGATAGTGTGTTGATCTCAGTTTATGTAGTGATCCTTTACCTGATATATACACAGAATAGAAAAAATATTAGCGGAGTTTTAAAATCAGGCCTTGAGTAAAGATTTAAAGCATAAATCTAGCATAGAATAAAGATTTCTGGCACAAGAGTTACTCTGATACTTTGTGCCTGTATTATGATATTTATCATATGAACTAAATTTTTTTCTGTACCCAGGACCTGTATTTTGGTCAGAGTACACACTAACTAGTGCCACTTGAAGAGCAACTATTTAATATTTTCATTTATATTCATTTTTCAGAGTGGCCTGTTTGCACCTGAGAGATCAATCAACATTCAAGATCTTGTGGGCGTTCCCTTTCAAAGGGGAGACTAGTGATGGAATCAAGCATCTTGTTAATTCAATGCCTTTCATTTAGAAAGAATAGATGGTCATGAAGTGATATTTTGCTGAACTCAGTAGGAGTCAGTCAAGAAGCATTTTCTTGTCTTACATTTTCAAGCAACACTAGCATTAAGTCTACTGCTGTTAGTCTCTGTTCTGCTTCCGCTGGCATCTCCATCAAACAATACCTAGTCCCTCCAGCTAACGTTCAACTAGACAGGGAGCTCAGCTTCTCACCAACTTTGTATATAACCTGTATTTATAACTGACTTACTTTCAAAAGAAGTGTAACCTTCCTATTTTGTATTCAAGGTGAACTTTAAAAACAATTTCATTTACATGATACTGGTCCATTTCAATAAAACACTATTTTAACCAGAAAAAGACATCCCAAACCCTGTTAGGAGGACCAAATCATTAATTTCCTCAGGTTTTTTTTGTCATGTTCATACAAATGGAAAATGAATAATTCACAAGCATTAATGTATAAGCCTCTCTGAAGATTGATGTTATCCTCATTTTACAGATGATGCACTGAAGCACAGAAAAAACAGGATCAAAAGTTTTCATCAGTCTTAGCAGCCAGTCTGAACACCAGCAAATTGATTTTTTAGGATAGTTAGCATTATATTACTTTCTTCTGCTTAAAAGAAAACTATCACTGACTTCAGCTGCAGCTGTAAATACTAGAGACTTTTACAAATTTGACCCCTCCATATCAGTCTAGGTCCCCAAAAATCAGCAACACAGCACATCTGGTAAGTGGTTTTACGAAGTGGCATCACATAGTAGAGGCAGAGACATAATCCTGTTCAACTGGACAGTATTTGCAACCTTAAACACTAACTGTGTTTTCTTCCCACACTCTGTGGTCTCAGATAATCCCTTCCAGCTTCAGCAGCAGATGAGACTAGACTCAGCTATGACCCGTATTTACAGCCTAAATTCAAGTGTCACTTAGTAAGTCTGTTACAGGTCCTACACATGAAGGAGCCAGGAAAAGGATGCATGGACGCTCTGGTTTGCAATGATACTCTTTTAGCGAAGAGACTTTTTATTTAATCTTCCACATGAAAAATCCAAAACAAGTAGAAAGAACAGGTATTCAGCCCTGTGAAATTTCGTCCTCTATATGGTTCATGAGCAAGGTTCTATTTGCTTTCTGCCAGTTGAGTTAATGAGACCAGCAAGGGTTTATTATCATTTGTGTCAACAGCTACACCTGGGACAGTGCCAGCACCTTTCTAAGATATTTGGTACCAGCTGAGGTTTGGGAACCTCAGGGATCTGGTCTTGGCCTTGAGGAGGGCACAGAAGCGGCTCTTAACAAGCTTGACTTCTCATACCCTCTGCATATCCACCACCTTCTTTTCCACTCTGATGCATCCTGGTGCTTGGCTTCTTTTTCCAGTTCCGTTTGTCTTTACTTAACAAGACTCACAAGATGTACCAAAGACATTGCTAGGCCTGGTTTGCCTCCATTTACCTAAAACAGGCTTTTTTCTAGCCAAAAATACCCAAGGATCTTCTTTTCAGAGTTCACTAGGTGCCTTCCTCCCTGCATCTTTAAAACTGGATAGAAATCTTTCTTTCAGAAATTTTTGAAAGTTCTTTTGTGTTACTTTGACTAATATAAGAAGTATCAGTGAAATTTTTAAGTTGGATAGTTTGGATTTTAAAGAAGGGTAACATTAAAAGTCATTGATATTTTAATTAATCTATTTCATTAACTCAGTGGGAATGGCCAGTGTGTACTGGGAGCTTCAGCCAATTCTGATTACTTCTGTGAAAGAGACAAAAGTGGGGGGGGAAACAGTCAGGAGAAGCTATTAAAATGGAGCGTGCTAATAAGCTTTAGGAAAGTACAAAAAGTATCTAAATGAACTGGGGGAGAGCAGATATGTTCAATTAAAAGGACAAATTACCAGCAAAAATGAGGGAAGAAGAAAATTTGACTTGGAACTGCCCACTGATAATACAGAGCATTTTCTGAGCATAGTGTGAACATATCTCTCCCCACCCTTCAAAATCCAACTATTTTCACCTTTTTTATGCTCCCATCCATACCTGGGGTTTGAATACACAGTTCTGATTAGTGGGAGACCCATACCACTGGAGACAGCAATCAGGCTGGTAATCTAAGGATCTCAGGTTCTGATTCAATACCATTCACCCAGCAGAAAATCTGAGCACTCCAGAGTCTTATCAAGAAAACACAAAAAGCAGGTGTTGCTAAGCAATTTATGGATGTGAAGGCTTTGGTGTATTTACATAATATCAGCAAAGAAATGGGTCTGATGAATTTTGTATAACTAATGACGTGGTTCATGACTAACGACCTAAGCTCCTTGTTTTTTCCTTGTTCCTTATTCACAAAGAAAGCAGTAGGTCAAATTCAGCATTGCATAAATAGATGCAAGTGCCTTCAAGTTCCTGGGAGGTATGTCCACTTATGTAAGGGCTGAATTAAGTCTAAATATATATATAGTTAAACATAAGTTTCGTAAAGAAGACGATATTGAGACGAGAAAGAAAGTCTTCATATTAAATACTAGAATATAAAGAATGACAAGACATACACAGAGAAATTACATTACCAGGACATTAAAATAAAAATACTCAAATATTAATGAAACTCAAATACTAGTATTAAAACTCAAGGCAAAAACACTAATAGTGTTTTTGTAATAGTAGTAATAGACAGAATAGATAGAACCCAGACCTTAAGACTAAATCCAGTCTCAGAACTGGCTATCTTGACTCATCCTTTTCTCTGTAAAAAGGACAAACCCAACACTTCATACTTTGAAAAAACTCAAAAATCAGAACTTTCGTTTCAACTCTAGTTAAAACACCCAGGCCGTGCATGAAGTAAATTGACAGAAGGCTTATAAATGCATTTAGTACAAAGTGATTTTAAAAATAGTAAAGGCAGAACAAAAGAGCCTTTCACTAAAATTTCCTATCACAAACTCTGCTATTACAGAAGGATACTGTCACTTCACTACAATCAGAAAAGGCTTTAAATTGAATCATCAAATAAACCGCTTATCCTGCTGGTGTAAGATTGCTCCAGGGCACAGAACAGAGTTTGCAGCAGCCCTGTTGCAACTTTGGCTCTTTCAGCTTGTACATGTAAGCAAAGACTGAAATCCAACTTGGTGCTCTGTTTGCTTAAAATGTATGTTTTATGGACATTTCAAAATGATCTGCCCAATGCTTTGGGAAAATTAGATACCAAATTAAAAACCACAAGAAGTCTACTATATACTGAACCTGTGGTTACCCCCTGCAAACAAACACAGAAAAAGAGGGTAAGTTTACTATAGCCCTGTATGGAGTGCTGAAAATGCTGCTATTTTGCCTAAACTGCCATATATTCAATTTGGTCTTATCTTACAGACGCTCTGCACTTTATCCCATAATAAATGCAGTAGCTCCGCTGATGTTACTGTAGCTCTGCAAACGGTAGGTTAAGGTGAAGAAAGAAAAATGCAGGCAGGAGATTTAAAATGTATGAACATATTCTTCAGGAGGATTTATCCATTTAAAATGTTGTTCCAATTCCCAGAAAGTGTTGTTACATTTGAGAAGACTATTGGCACTGTAGTACAGGATCAGGCCCTGACACAGGAGGCTAAGGTGACCCTTCAATTTTACTGGGAAATAGATTGTTAGATCCACTGCTACATGATGCTAAGACCGCTGAGGTTAATTTGGGAACACCAGGCTCTTGCAAACTATGGTGTCAATAATTCTGTGTAATAAATTCATTGAGTGAAGAGTCACATAACAGTCATCCTGCATCAATAAATGATCATTTCTCTCTGTGACGGCTTGTGCGGCTGCCACAAACTACTATCAGGTATTGCGTATCTTTGTAATGGTGAGGACTCTCTAGATACTTTTTCGAACAAGTTTCCTGAGAAGACTCACATGTCAGGCTCCCTTACCCTTCACTAGGAGTCTTTTCAAAATCACCCTGCTTTGCAGGGGTATTTTTCTATGTTCTGAAAGATTTAATATTGTCTGTAAGCCACTAACACAGCACTATTGCCTTCTGGTACGGGCTGTTACTGTGTTAGTCCTCTGTATTCACAGAAATAATCTACAGTAGGGCTGTTGTCCTGCCTTTCTGGGATGCACATCACTGAGCCAATCTTGTTCTTTCACTGATGGTATCTGGACTGTTCTGAGGTCTGGGACACTGCAGTTTTGTTTCCATTTTTCTGACTATATGCTTTGTGATGCTGTTTCCTACCAGCACACCCTTTCCACTCTGGCACACAGGAATTTGGCCCCAGAATCTCCTTCTACAGTTGAAGGCAAATTTCTACAAAAATCTGCCCTGTTGCATCACAAATGTACTGCTCTGAAAAGCAAGGGAGCTCAGAGAAGTGCTTTGTGACTCCAGGAGAAACCACTGCAGGGCCAGCCCATGAAACCTGGTTCACTGTCACCCGTCCTACAGCCAGGATGATTTCTAACATTACAAACACAGTGTTATTATGGGCAACCAAAACTTTCCCTTCTGATCATCTGCAAACTGCAAGCTATATCACTCCCAAGAACAGAAAGGGTACTGCAAACACCCTTTTAGCTAAAAGCTCCTGATCAGGACTGAGCAAAGGCTCTCCTAGGAGCCATCTGCTATTTCCTACCTGGTCCTGCCTGGTAATGATGGTCACAGGCCTGGGGATGGGCTGTAATTCACAGCTTTGGTGTATTGCCGTTACTCATTTTGCTAAGCATTTCATTTTTACAGCCAAAACAATTTGCACAGTTAACAAAATCATTATAACAATTAAAATGACAACTGTAAAAGGGAAAGCCCCATCTGAAAATGCCTGTAGCTGTAGGAAGCCACCATTAGGAGGGATTCCCACCATGGCTGCAAAATGAGTAATCTTCTTATTCGAACAGACTAATTTCTGGAAAGCTACCCAGCTGATGAATCCAGTAAAGGTAGGGTATTTTAGCACGTACCACAGTAGTTTAGCAGGTACCTAAAGGCACTTGTTTAAAGTTATCAGACAACTGCCTTTACATGATGGAGTTTGATGGTCATTTCTATGCATATCATGTAATTGTAATCATGACCCTTCATGGAGATTACACTACAAATACATGCATTTTTGTCACTTTATGCACTGAAAAGATTTACATACACAACTGACCCGTTTCTAAACAATCTACAAGGCCACACATGATTGAATTAAAATATAAGCAATCATCTGATGGCTGTAGGTGCAGGTCTTCACAGATGTTTTGCACAGGCTGATTGGCAATTTAAGCTAGCAGTAAAACCATCCAGAAAGTTTTGCCTTGCTCTAATCTACTTTGACTGATAAATAACAAGGTTAAAACAGAACATTTTGGGGGTTACCATACTCTGAGTGAGCAGGTGGGTTTGCGATTATATGACCCCAGTGGCAACATATTTCTCTTTTAACATGGCTGTACATTTCTAACATTACCTGGTCAGTTTTTTCAGCAACACCACCACCAGCACAGCCCCCCCCTCTCCCCCCGGCCTTTTTCATGAAATTGGAATGCTTGCAAATTGTACACATACAGAAAGTTTTGATTATCAGCCACCACAAATGACAACTCTCTGGTTTTGACCATACGGTATTTCCCTTGCATCAGGTCCCTCCCATAAGTGTTTAAAAACATTCTCAATATAGCCCTGCATGGAGTGACTTTTTTTCTAACCTCAATGCTGCAAAACTACATGTGCTGCTATACAATCTTTCAAAGTACTTTTTACCATAATAAGCATTCCTACACTTAACTGACTCACATTTTCTTTTTCATTGTGCTCAACGTTTTACAGATATGAAGTCACATCTACCTGTATGTACTTTGTTACATACACAGACATTGTTCGTTTATGTATTAGAGATCTGTTAGTCATGACTCCTATCAATAATGGAGGTAAATTTATCCTCATGGAGAGAAACAGTTTAATGTGTTTGGAGATGGAGGCATGGTTAAAGTGGGTTCTATTTCTCCATGCTACCTCAATTTGTTAATATTTTTCTGTTGTTTTTAAGTTCAGCTATAGCAATCAGTCTGATAATAATGTTTTATCTTTTCCCTTTAACTTGCACATATATGATAATAAAACCAGAAAAAAAAACCACTTAAAGCAGAGCTAAGCAACCTCTCTCTCCACTGGTGAGTTTCTGGTGATCTGTTTATCGGTCTTTACTTTGTGTATGTTATCCATTGCTTCCATCTCTTCTCTATAACAAAACATGAACTTTATGGCTTAACTTAAATCAACAGTCCCTCTTTACATAATCAGAAAAATTGTCTTTAACACATCAGTTAGAAACACACATTTACAAAGCTGACTTCTGGCTTTCAAAGCCAACTGTATCCCTCTTCAATAAGAATATAATTCATTCTCTCCATCTCAGATCTTCAAATACACATGCTAAATTCACAAGTCTCTCAGCTCTTAACTACTTCAGTACCAACAGCACTTATTCAGGTTCTCATTTTAAACTTCTCCTTTTTCTTTTCTTTCCACTGCTTACTGTGCAGCCAATGTACACACTCCTCCAAGATATCATTCATGCACGCAATTTACTTGAAAACACATCACTGATTTTCATAATACTGCTGTCATTGAGCCTGAACTATTTTTTATCTTGATACCTCTTAGATTTGCTTATCTCGAATCCCTCATTTTAGTTGCCTTAAATTTGCTAACAATCAGGAACATTTTTGTGCATAGCTCTCTTTTTCTTCCAAAACTTTTTGGAAGCCATGTTAGAGATTCCATGAGTGTGAAAATAAAACACCAAATGAAAAGATGAAAAAAAAACCCAACCCCAAGAAAAGCAAATGTTTCTCTTTTTTTTTTCTACCTCAATTTTTTTTTTCATCAGAGTAGGTATCTTGTATCCAGGCTTCTTCATTATGCTGTTGGATATGCCAATATCTGGCAGCTTATAATATCAAGCAATATCCCAATATCCAGCAGCCTCCAAGGGCTTCTTGTTCCCTTTTCACCCCATAATTCCACCAGAACGGTGAGCCTTTCACAGTGGTCAAACTGTAATTTTACTATGAAGCCCCAGGAAGGCCCTTTGTATAAATAGATCATTCCTTTCTCTGGAGGTTTTCTTTTACTTGGTCATTTTTCTCCAGGCTGGTACAGCTTTTCTTGTTCCTGTTGATAGGTTCTCCCATGGTTTCTCTCTCGTGCCTTTTATTCTAGGAATAGGGAGTAGAAAAATTATTTTCTTCTCTTGGAAGGTCTGTGTGTTTAGTGGAAGACAGCAACCTGGTCAGCACAGGAACAAACCTGATCTTTCATATGAACTACTTTTACCAATCACTAGCCAATTGCTACTTTGCTATTATCTTGGAAGTCAAAGTTTGTAGTTTATTCCAGCAGCAGCAGCAAGGAGGATGAATGGGAAACAGCTTTCTAAAATTCACAGTCTCCACAAATTATGAGAGACTCACATTTTTAATAGATAATTGGAATGCTCAAGATTATTTTTTTATATAGATAATGAGATGTGCTTTAATTTGGACATCTGCAAAAAACCTGTGTTTTAGCTTTCAAAGCTAACTCTATCCCCATTCAGTTAGGATATTTTATTATTCATTGTCTCCCTCTCAAACCCAAATACACATGCAGCATTTGTTACAGTGCCAGGACTTTATTGGCTTGGTAAGGAACAAGCACTCAGCCTAGTTCAGAGCTAAAGACCTCCTCTACTCTCTGGACAGCATCTGGCAATCTTCTCCTGATAAATCTTCCTCTTCTATCTTGTTGTCATAAAGCACACAATTCACAACAATGAGGAACATATGATATCATTTTGATTGATACATCTCCAGTTTGACAAGTTCTGACAGCAGGCATAGACTAAACCGTTCCCTGTGTCACGCTGGAAATAAAGTAAAATTGATAAATTAATTAAGATTTCCAGTCTCACTGGAATGCTGAGCAGCATTTCAACAAAAAAAAGATATGGGATTTGCAATCAGGTTTAAAAAACAAAACCAAAGTGAGGGCCTATTTTTGTTTACTGAAGAGTTCCAGGTCTGGATTACAGCAGTTCCACATGTTGATGTTGGAGTTATGGGAAAACCTGCCCATGCAGCACTATCCAGTCATGACTATAGGTTATTTACTCTTCTTGATGAGATACAGATAAAATGCAACCTCAGACAAACCAACTTGATGAAGAAGACATAAATAATTTTAATCCTCTAACATGACGATTCTTCTGCTTTTATTTAGAAATACACCACGAACTGTGCTTCTATGATCGCATATCTTTTGGTTTCCAGAGCTCTTCATTCCGAAGTCATGGAGGTAAATCTAACACCCGAAGACTGTGAAGGCTGTTTCTGCTGTGTCTCACCAGCACTACCTGGGTGGGCTTATCTTGGTTTTGTTTGTACAGGAGCTTTGCTGTGCACATTCTGGGTGTGTTCAAAAACAGGGCAATATTCCTTGCCTTTATTGACAGATCTTTTATTCCTTTTTCAGATCTTGGCTGCTAGATGACCTCCCTATAGTGTACGTACATAGCTCCTTCTAATGTACAGATATAGTCATGGTGATCTAGTTGACAGGGTTTTTCCTCTGTAATGCCTGACGTGACACTGGTGGTTCATCAGCAAAATCGTGGCCAAGAGAACCTCCTCTAATTGATAATATATAGGAAATTATACACTCAGATAGTAAAAGCTGCTCTTAGGCTGCTGCTACACTTGGCAGCAGGAGCAAAATGAAGCCACCTTCTGTCTGATTTGTCGTCCACCCTGGGGAGCGCAGCTGGAGGGACTCCATCCATCCAGGTGGGCCACGTGGCCCAGAGGGACACACTCTGCCAGGGCCAGAGGTGTCTGGATACCTGCTTACCTCCAGAGCTTCCATCCAAACCCTCCAGAATAAATCAGCGGGTACCTCAAAACCTCTAAAACTAACACCAAGAAAGTATCTGGCAACAGAAGACTGCTGAAAGACGAGAAGAACGGAGAGTCATCCTCTCAAACAAAATGGCTGCCAACAAGAGCACTGAGGCCCAGCTGAAAAAAATTACTGTAGTCACTTTGGAAATTAAAATCACAGTGTCCGACAATACTGTTAGATGCTACTCCAATTACTTCTTCTTGGCAACACTACTGGGACAGACAAATTAACCTCAAGGGGGATATTTGTGGTGGAAGATGAAGTACAAGAGATCCCTGCCCAGATCCAGAAAAGTCTTCAAGACAGATATATCCTCTGTACAACTGGACTAGCCAAATCCTGCAGCCCACAAGGAAAGGCAAATCCTTAAAGCTTGTCTTCCTGTTCCTTACAAAAATGTTCAGATGTCTGGTAGATGGTGAGTTTAATTCAGAAAAAGCTCTGCAACTGACTCCAGTTGCCAATATCATGTACTGATATTTACACATCTCAAATTGATTATGAGAGGGGAAAAATATAACTCAGTGAAAAGAATTCTCTTCTGGGGCTGCCACATTAAAAATGAATCATTTCCCACAATTTAGCAAAACATGTTACTGGACTGTAATTGCCCCTTTAAAAAGTAGGAAATCTGCCAGGTGGCAAGGACTTAAACTTTTTAATGAAGTTTCCAGTTCAGCTCTATTTCCAGATCAGTGAGGAGCTGCATCTTTTCCAAAAGCTACTCGTTTCTAGTCTTTAACTTTTAACAGCTCACCTTCTGCTCACTGAAAACATGAGAGTTAATTCTATTCTCAGTAAGACATCATGAAAAAATGTCAAGTGATAGCTTCAGCAGTCAACAGAGTGGAAGAAGAGATCAGCACAGGATGATTCACATCATCTGTATGATCACCCACTAACCCATTCTTCAACTGCCTGTACCCTTCCTATCTCCCCCCTTTCCTCCTGTCTTTCTTCCCACTCGTTCTTCCCTCCCACGGTTTCCATCACCCCACCCTCCCTTTGATTTAATCCCTCATTCTCTATGCCCCCTTTGCTCAACTTCACGCACCGCATGAATCCAGACCTCCCATGCATGAACCTGGCGTGAAAAGCCTGTAATAAAGAACGAGTTACTGGACTTAATTGTCTGCGCTTTTCACTGCAGAAGTTTACAATTTGTCCCAGCAGTTAAATTTTTCCCCTGATAGCTGAATGTTTGCTTTGCATGGGGGAAGGAAAGAGGCTGCCTGCTCATGAGGAATGGGGAAGGAGGCCTCTGCTGAACCCTCCCGCTCCCCCAGCACGTAACATCTCACTGAGAACACAAGGCTGTTGATGAGGGTATTCAGTCTGGCAAACGATAAATCACAGAGCCGGCGTAATAGGCAGACACATCCTCCGTTAAGAAGCACGCCTGCAGAGCATGAATCTGCTCACACAGGGTGCAAACCACTCAAGCGCTTAGCTCCTAATGGTGCAGGCAACATCCAAGGGCAGCAAAAACGCCAGCGAAAGAGTGAGTACTGCCCATGCGGCAGGGCCATCACCTCAGCTCCAGCATCTGCTCCCAGAATAGACATTTTTGGTTTATACAGTGCCATAAAAAGTGGCTTTCTTTGATTCTGCCTTTCTTGAAATGCAAGTCTCTAATGTCCTTCCTCCCCAGCCAGCACCTCTGGCCACACTGCTGCCTGTGCCAGGGAGGCTGCAAAGAGCAGGGGGATGGGGAGGAAGGTGGGCACGCTCATCCCTCAGATACGTCTTCTGTCTCCTTATAGCCACTTCCAGTTGCTGCTGGTGGCCCCCTTCCTCCAGCTGTCCTGCTGCTGGCAGCGGCAAGTAGCCACTGTCTGAAGAAAGAGCAACTGGTGGGAACTGGTGTCTCTCCAGTATCACAGGAGCCGCCTCTAGGGCAGGTTCCCTTCCCATACTGGCCTTATTATGGTTCCTGTATTGCTCATTTACAGCCAAAAGACCAGTAATATCTTGCCCACCAGCAAGAGGGCTGCAGTCACAAAGGCAGGCTCTGTCTGGGTATTCCCTCAGGCCTCAGAAATTGTTAATTCTTTTCTTCACAGGAGCACAGATTCAACTGGAAGGTGGAGTAACTCACAGATTAGTGGTTAAGCCAGTGAAATAGGAGTCGTCAATGCTCCCGGGCAAAGGAGAGAATTGCAGCTCTGGGGCAACTCTGTGAAAAAGGAGTGACGTTGCCACACCAACCACATCATGATTTAAGTGGAAGCAGTAGCCTGAGACTGTTCCTGCTGGTGCACGAGAGAGAGAGGCTTTGACACCTCCTGGAGCACACCATCAAAGAGACTTCGGCAGAGGAACTCTTGTTTCTGAACTCAGGTGAGGTACACGCAGTACGTGCATGAGACACAAAACAATTTGCTGAGCCCTGTCGAAAACTGAGGCGCTTCTGCACATGTAGAGAGGCTGAACCTTCAGGATGTTTGAAAAGCCAAGGATTTTAGATGCCTCCCAGCTGAGGTCATATCTGATCACTGGTCTGAAGGGTAGTAATTTTGGGTGCTGGTGTTCAGGGTCCACTCTGGGTAGCAAAGTCCTTCACATGATCTAGTCTTTCAGCCTTAGGAACAGATGTGATCATCAATATATGATGTTTCAGGTTTGAAGAATCCAAGCCAAAGTACAATAGCACATTTGAACTCATTCACCGTTGAAAGAATATGTTCTTGCCACAGAAATGAGGTACAATTTTGGACATACTTTGGCTTTGCTGCTGGGTCCTGTCTTGCAACTCTGCTTCTGTGAAGAATTGTGGATTGGTTAATGCTGTTGGACACTCTTTGCAGTGTATGGCATTTAGCAACATACATCAGCTGCAAACTTTGGTTTTGGTTTTTAAATGGTTATTAAAAAATTAGCAATATTAATAATAGCGATTACATGGCTAGGGTATATGTAGTACATGTTTATTGGCACCTAGGGTTGTACATGCCAGTGAGAAATTTGGCACAATAACGTAAATACCTAATTACTTAATATATTAAAATGTAGCTTGTTCCACAATACAAGGCCAAGCCTATACCAAGCTTTGCATTTGTAGCTCACCTTGACAAAGATGAGGTTAGTCCTGACAAAAAGTCCACGCACTCTCCACTGTCATGACATTTTCTGGCCTCACCTAATTGCGAAATCATAGCTGTATCATCACCGCGTGATCCTCATCAAAGTCCTGAAATTCGTTATAGGTTCTGTGTTTTTAAAAATTGCCTTTTATAGGGGAAAAATTGCTAATACATTATTTCAATGACTTCATATCTGTATTCTCTATTGCATGTTCAAGAAATTTGTTTAAAGACACATTCAGCATTCCCAGAATTCACTTGGTTTTATAAGGACTGCCAGCAGCAATCACACAATTTGCATGTTAGCTGTAATTCCTATCTCTTCTTTGTCTATTGTAAATACTAATCCACAAGACTGAATTCATATTTTTGTGGATTTGGGAAGCCAATGAACTATGCGAAGATTTGTGTTTTACCCTGTCGTCCATACATATTGGTGTTGCAATTCCACCTTTCTGTCATAAAACTTTGGAGGGAACACAGGAAGAAGACAAGGAATAATTTCATGAAACTGATAAACCATTTGACCACTAGTTTAGCATTGGCCATTTAATTGCCTGACCCATTCTTAATTTCACAGAGGATTCTTATGATTTTACCCCTGAAAATTGTGATGTCCAAAGATTACTGGATCAGACAGCAGACATGGAGACCTATATCACCAGTGAAGGCTCACCTACCCGAGCAAGTTCAGTACAGGACAAGGTATGCACTTGAACAAACGTAGCACATGGATATAATTACTTTTCTTTTAAAATTACTGTGTATGTTTTCAAGTCATACTAAAGTTAGCTTAAATACATCCGCTTGTCTGTTCAGGTGCTATTATAACAGCATGATCAGCAACATTTTTACACTTCAACATGGCTTAGTATAGTCCAAAGGTTTAGTAAATTAAGAGGAAAACTTGAACTAGAGTTGCCTGGGCTCTATATTTAGGATTAATATATTTACAAGTAAACGGGACTTTCTGATTTCTCACACATTGTCATTACAAGCACAATGAATATAGGTGTGTAGGTGAAAAAAAACATGTATTTCTAGTATTAATTGTTAAAAATTGGAGCGTTTGGGTGTATTGAGACTCGGTGATGATCATTTCCCACATCTATACATTTTTGGAGTTTACAAAAAGAAAGAGCTATGTTAAATTTTTGGAGTTCCATTTTCAGCACAGGCTGCCAAAGTTGCCACAGTTTCCAAGGCTTAAATGCAGTATACGTACTCTTAAGACTTCTCTAAGAGTCTTTCAAAAATCACCAGTCACCAAATCACTTCATTCAGTTCTGAAAACATGGTCTGAAAATAAAGAGCTATAGGTGTTTGTTATTGCATGGAGGTTTGGTGAGGGAATGCAAGTTAAGGAGTGTGGAAAAGAAGGGTGAACACTGCTGTTTAGGGAGTAATGCAGTGCACTAGGAAATCAATGGGATTTTTCCAGCGACTTTCCTTTGCTCTTAGCTGCCCTTAGGAAGGAGTTTAGGAAGGACCGCACCTCCTGAACCTCTGAGACTGGCACCAGCAGAACTGCACTTTTAAGCATGAGGTTCTTGACACTGTTTTACTCCCCTTTCAAGGGGACAGTCCTATCAGTACAAGCAAAACACAGTCTAAATTTTTATATGAGTTGCTTTCTCTAAACAAAAGCCTCTAAGAAATATAGCTAAAACCATGCTGAACTTCTGCTCCGCTCAGAAAAAATAAGATGCCTGGATGGATGGATAGATGGATGGATGGATGGATGGATGGATTGATGGGTAGACAGATGCACAAAACATTTCACCACGTACTTGAAAGCTAATGGAAAACACATTTTGTGGCTTTGACAAATTAACAGAGCAGAGCAACCTAGTTTTATATATCACAATCTTCTTATTTCCTGTTTTTCTAGTGAGTTTTGGCTTGGAAAGCAAACAGACTTGTGCACAGATGAGTAATGTGTTTAGCTTTAGATTTGGCCAGAAAAGAAAATCCCGGAAGATCTTTTTACTTGGATGGAAATAATGTATGTTACTCTGATGTTACTCTCTGGGATTCAGTTCCGTTGCTTCTTTTATAGCTGATTGCAATGTGCTTATGTGATAGGGCCAAATCTCAAAAGACTTAGTGAAGTCAGTGGGAGTTTTGACGGAGTAAAATTTAAATGATATCTGAAGAAGGGATGTTAGGACTTGGTTTGTCACAAGATTTTCACCAGCACCCTAAAACCTTTATGCCCTCAAAAAAATGAGAAGTATTTTGGAAGAATCCTAAACATTCTGTAACTGAGATGGTTTCTGGAGCACCGGCAGGCACGAAGGAAAACAGCTGTAGGACTGTCTTCCAGTAACCCCACCAAATCACAGTGCAAAGGGCATTGCAAGGACAGAGCAGAGGATGGTATGTCAGAAATACAGTTGCAGAAATACAGAGCAGGGTAGCACACAGAAGACAGTCCATGTCAGACCCATCCATCTTCTCACGCTGGCTCGTCTACATTCCTTAGGAAAGAGGAATGATCCATAAAGCAGGATCAGGAGTTCAGCGTTTCAGAAGAAAGCGTCATCTTTCTTCTCTCTTGAGCTGAGACTTCTGTAATAAAAAGCAGAAACTCATACTTTAGGTATAGTGGGTTTAATTATCATCCTGCTGTAGAAGATATTGATCTGGTTGGACTAAAACTCCTGGGCCTGACTCTTACTTACACCAAGGCCCTTTTGCAGTGTAAAGGCCCCATTCGTCAGTATAAAGCCAAGCTTATAGTTTCATTGGATTATACAACGATGTCAGTTGCTATTTGTTTGTTTTTTAAGTAGTTGCATTTTTCAATAGATTTCAGGGCTGTGTAGCCAGAAAATCTATATGGATTTAAAACCAGCATACCAACAAAAAGAACATTTACTATTTTTAACGCCCCTATTTTTAAACTAATCTCATGAATCATTAGGTTCTGCCTCTGGGATTTTGAAGGGTTGCGATTCACATCACTTCCCAGCTCCAGAGGGTGAGAACTGTTCAGTGTTCTCCTCGACTTGAAATTGTCATTAAGTATATATGTTAGCGTATACTGCTATGACAGCTTTGTAATCAGAACTTCCTTTCATGAGAAGCTGGCTGGAGCCACAGATGTTTCTTGTTTTACATAGCATAAAATACTCACCTGAATGTACAAATTCTAGCCTTTTTTAGACATTAATCTGTTTTGGGTGTTACCCAGCTGGGCATTTTTGAGGTGCTCTGTTTAATCAGCAGTCCTCTGCATTCTCTTCAGCCTGCTACAAATATATATACTTACACACACACAGCACAGTTATAAAACATAATTCTGGAATCCTGGTATGAATATTTTGAAGTATTGACATGAAGCTCTTGTATGCTTCTGACCTGTACATCTTCCTGAAGAACAATATTGGCTCACTGGCATACACCAGTAAATACACACGCATTTTTCACATTGAGGAGAGTCAAACACTGGAACAGGTTTTCCAGAGGTGCTGTGCAGTATCCATCTTTGGAAGTTTTCAAGACCTGACTGGATAAAGCCCTGAGTAACCTGGTCTGGTCTCATGGCTGATGCTGCTTGGGGCAGGAGGCTGTGCTGCAGAATTCCTGACATCCCTTCCAGCCTCAGTTACCATGTAATCCTGGGATTCTAGGACTCTGCATTAAACATAGATATATATATACACACTTTTTTTTTTTTTTTTTTTTTTCAGTGGGTTTGGGACTTTCATTATCAAATACTAGATAATCTTCACACTGCCACATTGTAAGTCCTGGTTGTGTAAGCCAATGAAATCGATACAATATTCTGTTTTTCTTTGAAGTTACAGTGTTTGTGATAATTTAACTATTCAAACTAACAATGATAGAGTGTAAATATTTTTACAAAATATGTTTAAAAATATACATTAAGGTTCTCTTCCCCCCCGCCCCGAAATGCATAGGGGCGAAATATTTCAGTCTTTCCAGTCACCATAACTGCAAGTTCACACTATATATGCCTAAGGATGCTTTTAGAGTCGAGATGTACCTGTTCACACACAGAAGGGTAAAAGCAGAGGATATAAACCAGAGAGAGATAAATCAGAACAGACAAAATGATGATGAATGCAAGAGAAAAGAAACAACATCTGGTGATATCTTTCCCCAGTTAAATAGTGTTCATTGCTGTCCTGAGAGTTGCTGTTACCAGCTTCAGACACCAATAGCATGCAACTCCCACCGATTCCCTTACAGAAGACATTTCATGTTCATTGTGACATTTTTGCTGTATTCCCCTTTGTTCTCTGGTTCATCTTCCTTCCTCCTTTTGTTCCTTTCCATGGCCTTACAAGGTCAGGATTCTTCTCCCCCCTCAGTTTACAACTTCTCAGAGTTCACACCCTTTTCATCCTCTCTCTCAAGAGCTCTGGCAGTAACCTTTCCAGAAAAAATAAACTTTCATATTGCATAGTGATTAGAGAGATTATCCACATTAAGCATTCCCCTTGTGAGCATGAACATAACAAAAGCTCTTTTAAGAAACTCAAGCACTCTGCTGTAACTGGGAGAGGTATCGCCTACCTCCTACAAAAGTGGCCCTTTTATTCCCCTGCTAGATTTAATCAACCATCTGTGTCTGTCATCTCCCGCAAGAAGTCCTTTTGCTTCGTAAGCTTTGTATGAGTTAGAAATGTTGCTGCTAAATCACCAGAACAATTGTATTAGTTTCTAGTTTTTCTTCCCATTTCCTATCTGCTTACCCTGTGCTTAGCCTACTTTGAGATCCCACTAATAATTAAAAGCTCACACCTGTTCTTATAAGGTAGAAAACATTAACTAAAATGTCTGAAAGCAAACAGAAATGTCTGCTGTTTCTTCAGAATATTTCTCTGTGACATTCTCCCCATCTCCATCACTGTAGGCATTAAAATGACACGGCATGAGGCAGAACCAGAAGAAAAGTTCATTTACTAGGAGATTTGACTCCAGTGCAGAGAACCATGTAAGTCATAAATTTTTTTTAGATAATCACATCCTTTTCCCAACCAAGTATCCTGTTGTCCCAACAAATTATCTACAGGGCACCATTGAGCCAGTAAATTGTCTCTAAGATAAATATTTTGACGTTTTTCTTCCTTTCAGAAAATGCAGGCAATGAGGTGTTTTCAATTAAGGCTAAAGAGTTTGCTGAGGATTTGGGAGGTGCATTTGAAGTTGGGAAAAAAAATCAGTTGACAACTCTGATCACTTTGGCATGGCACCAAGAATTACAAATGCAAGAAACCATGTGATTGCCTGTTACCGCTGTCTCCAAATGCAAGTGTCACACTGAAGTCTTCCCTCTGTTCCTGCACGGTTCTTAAGCTTTTCTGTTAAGTGAATGTGCTACATTTGGCTTATGGTTGTTAAATTCACCATAACAGGTGCGATATCAATATGTCTACAAGAAAACATTCATCTACTGAGGACTCAAATGCTGAATTTCCCTTAGAAATTAAAGAAAAACAACAAATGCCAGTAAGTCCCATGTCAGTCATGGTCAATATTGTCATGTAGCAGGTAGTATGTGAAATCAAAAAATTACTATAAACTTATTGTTTCTGATAAATGTGCTAAATGCAATATAAAACATTTGTAATTACTTTTACTTAAAAAAAAAAAAGTAATTCTAGATAAAGAAACACCTTTGACTGTATCAGAAAATGTGTTTCCTTTCCATAATAGGAAGCACAGCCATTTTCATTTTGATCTATGCGCTACGTTTCCCTGATCATATTGGTAGAAAATTTCACCTATTGTCAGATTAAAACCGAGCATACAGCAGCTGAGTACATAAATTCAACTTTTTAGCCAACCTTTTAAATCACAAGGCCTCAGTTTAATACCAGTTTTGAGTAGGTGTTACATTCCTGGAAAAGAAGTATAAAGGACTAAATTTTCCAGCCCCAGATGATGAGAAAGCTGAAGAACTGGAAAAGAAGCAAGCAAAGATCAGGGATAGGCACTGTCTAAATGAGTTTATTTTTTAGGAAACAAACTGCAATGCAAGTTTTGAGGGATTAGAAAAGACACGTGCAAATAATACATTAAAAAAAAATGATACAAGCATTCTAAAATTAACCTTCCCAAGAGTAAAGTTGTGAATCTGAGTCATCCCAGATTGTTCAGGGTGTCAAAAGCAGGGCAGTTACACTGCCTACTGATACACAGTTGGTAGTGAATAATTTTTCTGAAGTATTTTCATAACCTCACAGTACCTGTGGAAGAAATAAGGGACTTAGGTAATTCTGGCAAAACAGAATCAAACAGTACGTTGAGTACAACTATGGTGAGGTCGTTTTAATTTGTAAGTCTGTTATGCCTATAAAATTAATATAACTACTATTATAAGAACATATTTTCAAGATTATTCTTTCACTTATATATATAAATGGCTTATATTAAACCATAAACTTTTGAGAGACTCATTCCTTATAGTAGTACCCTGGATCTAAGGATTCTGACCCTTTTATTTCGTATCTGTAGTTTAATGATGTAACATCCAAAAAGCAAGTTATTAGAATAGTGTGTAATGATTCAGTGAAATATATTATAAAATTATAGCAGCCTGAGACAGACACTCACACTGTTTGAATTAAGGTATCTAGTTCAGGACGCCCTTGTTAATGGAGTGAGTGAGGCTCCTCTGCAGGTTAGCTCAGGGAATATCGCTATATGAAAACCCTCATTAGGTTCATTTTTAAGACAGGTTCCATAGAAAGGAGACACCTGTGAAACTAAAAATGAGTTCTCTCTACTGTATTTCATGGTGGATATAATTTCCTTAAAAATTTGCATTGTAAATTTGTATTTTAAAGTAGACCTTGGTAACTGGTCTTTTTGGAATAAAAAACGTGCCTGCAGTTTCCACTTATTTATTTAGATTCACTCCTTTACTGTTTCAATTATTTGTCTTACCCAGGCCCAGCTGTTTACTGTTTCAAATCATGTCTTGAATAGTTGCTCATCTGAGGTTTCCTACATGATTGTTTATGTGTCAAGGTAAGAAAAAAATCAATCTTACGAAAAATGTACATTATGAATAACAGTTGTGAGGATTTTCCTTGTTTGCATAAAAGTGTGCTCTCTGCTTTTATTCTGGCAATCTACTGTACCCTAGTGCAAACTTGAATCGCAGATTTAGCTTTTGGAAAGGCTTTGTGAGCTCTTTACCAAACAAATAATATTCCTAAGGCAGCAATATCTTATTCTCCCTGGCTTTCAGATTCAGCTCTTGTTGTCTTTAAATTCTTTTTCTTATACTAGAAAAACATTGCATTATAGGAAGTACTACCAGCAGCATAACTGGTCTGATGAACACTGTCATATAGAGGCCAGTGAAATATAATAAAAAATACCAGAGTCCTTTCTGCACTTCTTCTTGAGCACTAACAAAAAACCTTACACCTCAAGATCTGGTTTTATTTTGTCTGTGTATTACTGAAGAAACAAAGGTCCATACATATCCAAAATTATCTTGAAGAAAGCAATGACCCTGATGGAATGCAGTAGCTGCCACAGCTGTATTTCAATATACACTGGACAATAAAATGATACATCATGGGAAGGTTTACATCTCTTATGCTTTCTTGTAGAATTACTTCTTTCTCTGCTTCTTGGAGAGATTCAACTTGTCTTTTAAATACATTATCAAGACAGAGAATTAATTTATCTACAGCTCTCTGATTTTTTCAATACCCTGAAAAGAAGTTTAGTAACAGCTACAAACGCCTTAGGGTGGTCTAAAGCAACCATCTTTATTTCAGCTATCCAGTGTTTAGGGCCTTTTCCAAAGTATATAGGGGTTAACAGCAAGACTTGCTTCAGACCAAGCCTTCATTCTGCAAAACACCAGAACAACCTAAACACCAGCGTAGAGGAATGTGAACTATTTTCTTCAAATGGGATACACAGAACAAAAATGTGCTCTATGTATATCTGAGATACAGATATATTCCATATGTAATGCAAGCCTCCATTCTAAGGCAGTCCCTATGTGAATGAGGTGAAGCTATTTGGTCTATCTGTTCTTCGTTTTTCTATTTGGAAATATGAGTAACATTGCTACCCTACCTCCTGGGATATTATGAGAGCACAAGCAGTAAATTATTTTGGGGTGCTCCAATATTATGGGTGTAGGGTCAGATATACATTCGAGCTCAGATATAGATCAAATTAATGTGCAAATACCGAGTATGTGCAGTTATCATTCCAGGATGTGATCTTCCCAATTTATAGCCAGATAGGATCGTTTCAGTTAGTAATAACAAGATAGCAAGATTAGATCATTATGTTGTATGTTGCTGATAGCAATCCAAAGATTTTCACAGAATTTAATAAAGAAAACAAGATGTATGTGTTTTCAGGTGAAATATTAAAAGGAACAAAAATAAGTCTCTGAGTGGAGAAATGCAAGCAGATGGAAAAACTATTACGCAAATGCATGATTCATAGTTTTCCTAAGGAAATAATTTGACCTGAAAAATCTAAAACTGGAATTTGGCCACAACACAGATGCATGCCAAAGGCCTGATCCTTACTTACTTTGTTGGAATGTTCTTTAAAATTGCACAAAGAATCCCATTATTTAGAGGTTTGCAAGATCCCAGTTCAGCTGACTTGCTCACTTAAGTTATAGTGCCATCTACTGTAGTAGATAGTCCAGATATATTATAAGATTTCCCTGTCCTGAGCTTATTTTTCAATTATTTACCACTGTAGCTGTAATCAAATCAAGCTATGAATTTAGAAGCACTCAAAATAGTATCAGATATGAATATAAATAGAAGGGACATCCAGAGTTACAACAACATAGTTAGAATGCGCTATTAGGAAACCAGACAGACCTACAAACTACAGTGAAGACTTTTTGAGGGTGTATAACTTGCTTTGGAGTTCAGGATGGCCAAAAAAGCCAGTCTTTAAATACTAAAATTAGAAGGAAATTTTCCTGCTGTTGGGTTTTCCTATACCTGCCAGAACTGCAGTTTTCACAGCTTCTTTTGAAGCTTCTGAGAGTGCAGATGCTGAAGAAGATACCCCGGGAGATGAACCACTCTTCTGCAAGAGGCATTTTTTTCTGTACTCTGCTCTATTAAATGCACTGTCTGCTAACCTTAATCCCCTCCCTCCCCAAAAAGATGCCATACAGTTGAATTTTGTGCCCATCTGCTACAGCAGGGATGCAAAGTTGTACATTTCCATGCATATCCTCCCCCAATGCTGCAGTGTGATGAGCATACGTAAAATATCACAGGACATTGACACTGAGATTTCAAAGACAGAACTGGGGCTCAAAACCTTGCCTTTTTGTAGACAACTACAACACGCTGCAGGGACAGATGCTAGTTAGAGACGGTTCCCCTGATTCAAGCAATGTGGAGACAGATACGGAGTAGCCTCCAGAGAGCCTTCTGGCACGCTGGTATCACGACTAGGACATAACCGTCTCTTAGGACGGGGACAGTCGATACACAGCCTACAGTTTTGCAGCCCATGTGTTCATTGTGCAGCTGTAGTCTGGACAGCCCTGCAGAGCAGAGAATGACATACAATAATCTCATTTTTCTACATGCTCATTAGACCAGAAGTAATTATGTTCCAGAGACCCTCTACATCAATGCAAATGAAGAAAAAGGTGCTAGCACTACTCCTGTATCAAGCTTCACTCTGAAGAGTGAGTGAGCATTTGTTGTCTATGATTCTGTTCATACTCCAGACAACATCCGCTAATTTACTGAATCTGTAGACAAGTAACATTTCTTATCTTCCTCAAAACCTTTGCATCAGCTTCCAAGTAAAGTCAGGAGGATTCACATCTAAAATGCACCTGGTTGCATCACTGAACATCAAATTCAATGCAAGACTATACCGCTTTATGTCTTACGCTAACAGGGCTCTGTTCTTTTTGCTACCTACTTCTTGAAACCAGCCTGCCCTTTCTGCTGATTCCTCCGACTGTTTTGCAGCTGACGGCTGCACTGCAAAGGCAGCAGAGATTTACAGCTGGTTAATTCGCCCTTTCCAGTGAACTGCATTGTATGCCCTTCTCCTTTTTGCTTGTATTGTGAATGATTCCCCTGTTGGAATTTTTAGTGAGCAATGGAAAACAGGCCTTAAAGAAACACATGATAGTGTAGCTCACTGAGAGGTCATCTCATGTAAAGACCGGTGCGAATGGGTTGCGTCCCAGATGGGGCTTACTAAGGATTTAATTCCGTATTGGCAGGTTGAGTTTGACACTGGGCATTTTAGTAAGCCTGTGTGAAAACACTTTACTGCTTGAAGGCACTCTTTTCTGAAAGTCCTTTGTTCAACACATTTATAGCACCCACAGCTGAAAAAAATTGGCTGTTTTTCAATGGGTATGGCACCAGAACTTCTGGAAAAAACAACCTTTAATGAACTAAAAGGCAGGCTAAGGTGCTAAGCAAGGTCATAGTTTCACAGTTGTTTGGAACTGGCATAAACTAGAATTGCCACCGAAAGATGTCACCCTGCCCTTCCCTGACCCTTGTGTGCATGGTCCCCGCCACTCCCACCTGCTCACACAAAGGCTCATACAGCCTCACGTCAGCTTCATTTTTTTTACCATGGTAATTTTGAGCCAGACCACTGTTCTGACCCAGTTTGCCACAGTCTACACGGGTTATGACTTTATTGCTAATTAAGAGAGTGCCAAGCGGTGCAGAGGGACTTGCAGCTACTCTCTTTATGGCTGGTCACCTCTGGAGAACGGCTTCTTCCTCCCCACAAAACACCTGGTCCTCGGTCTTCTGCAGATCACACGTAGTGCCATTGTGGCCCCAAGACATAATTACTCTTTTATGTGGGTTTTTTCCTTTCAAAGAGTCTGAAAGAATGAGATGGCCGTGTTGCAGCTTACCAGGAGAGGTTTTTTTATTGCATGAAGCAGTGGGTATGTGTTGCACGCTCAGTGATAACGTGGGCAGGGAGGGGGTTGATGAGCAGGGAGTAAATTTGGGGGACTGTGTAGGACAGGGGACCCCAGAATTAGCAAAGTCTCATCCATCCTGCCCAGTCAGGGGGATTCTGGAGTGAACTGTATCGTGAACCTTCCCAGGCACAGAGGGGAGGTGCAGGCAGGAGAAGGAGGGGTTGCAGAAGGGCAGCTCTCCTTCCTCCTGTGGCAGTGTCCACTTCAAGTGCCTGCAGGACTTCAACTGGTCTTGGAAGGACATCATGAATCTCATAGCAATGATGTGTAATAAACTGATTTTAACGAAAGGGAATGTAATTCCAAGGAGTTAAAAACTGCTGAGTTGGCTTTGGCATACGTAAAAGATGGGTGAGCACCGGTGGGCTTTAGTTCAGAAGAGAAATGGATCAGGGCTCTGGTTTACTGCTCAGGGCAGAGCAGCTGAGACTCTACCAGGGAGGGACCAGTCCCTGTCCTTAAAGGTTGTTGCAGGTCATCTGTGCGAAATTATATGATGGTGATACTGAATCTTTACATGCTCAAGTTTGGGGGGTAGAATATCATTTGGAGTGTGTGCCAGTAGACAGCAGCATTAATGTCCCTGCTGAAAAAAATACCAAGTTTATCTTCAGAGCCATTCATTTTTAGTTGCCATAGAAACAGCCATTAGAGCCATTTTATATCTGGCTGACAAACCCCACATTTTCTGATCTCTCTTGCTTTTCTTTCTTTTTTTTTTCTTTCATGTCTGATTTTTATTTCAATGCAAAATGTCTGACAGAAGCATAACTTCTACCTGAAACACAGATACAAATTTTTTATTTTTCTCCATGAAATTCTCCATTGGTCCTCATATATGTGTGCTCAGTTCATAATAAAAATAAGTATTTCTAGTTAAAAACAAACAAACAAACAAAAGGAATAAAGACACACACATAAAACAAAATTACAGTTATAGATGCTTTTCCTTCCCTTTTCCATTGCAATAAAGTGAGTATCCGATTAATATTAGGATGATATCTCCCTTTTAATGAATCTAATATAATCTGTTCTCCCAGTTTGCCCATCTTCAGTCATCCCAGATGGGTTAAAAACACAAGAGGAGTTTGTATTTACTTACTTGCATTTAAAATTAGTCAAATTATATGGCTTTTGTGATTGTTTTCATTGATTGAGGTGTTCTTCCAATATTTCTGAAATATTCTATTCTTTTTTTCTGCTTTAGTGATGATACCTCATGACATCATACCTCCAGGAAGAGAAAATCAATGTTTTTTAAAATTTTCCACTCATTCTGAGTAGCTCAAATACATAAAGGTGCTGAATTCCATCAGCATTTACTGACTTCTGCTAATACCACAGTGGCTGGCACTCTAGGTGTGACATTCTCACAAATTCAATAGGTGTTTTTGGAAATTTCAGCCCAAATGTCTCCATTTGATTAAAATAAATACCATGGTACACGTACCTAACTTACAGAGAGAGAGTTAACGAATGTATTATAACATTTGTAAACTATATAATAAACTCAGATTTAAAGTGTTGGGAAAATGTGAAATAATTACGAGTACTTTGTGTATTTTCTGTAACATGAAATTAAGTTGGGCTAAAACTTATGCAGAATGAGACCTTACACACCAGAAGTTAATTATTACATAGGAAAATTATTTATTCCTAAAACACCCTTAAAATTCCTAAAGAAATAAGCTTGTTGAGAATAAGGAATACTTTTCTTCCATTAAGCTGGTAACAGCAAAGCATGTTCTTTTTAGATACATGAAAACAACGCTGAAGCACTCCTTGAGAATGGCCTTGAAAACCGCAACTTTGTTGTATTACAAGTATTCTCACAGTAATCTAGTGGTGTCAGCTCACCAACGCACACAGCTTTCATCAATTCGTATTCTGCTTGTTGCTTCCCTTTGCTGTCTTTAAATCTAAACCTTTGTCCTGTAACAACCGTAATGAGTGCACACATAATTGTGGTTTATGGTGTGCGCTGCGGTTGATGGCTCCTCCTCTGGGGTGAGTCCCCTCCACCCTGAATTACAGCAGTGATTTATTCTGCAGCACCCTCAAGACCAAAGCCCCGGGCTATCTGTGCAGCCTCATCCCTCCAGCACTCTCAGGGTGTGTTGGAAGGAAAACCTCTGAACCGCTGTTCCTCGCTGCTCTCTCTGCAGGCAGGATGGCCCCCAGGAGAGCCGCAGATGAGAGCGATCCCTGTTCCCTGTTGCACATCTGCAAAGGTGCCTGGTGCAGCCTGTCCCGCTGCACCTGCCTGCTGTAGCCCAGCACAGCCACTCCTCAAAATCTCGGTGGTACAAATGGGACACCCAACCCCTCTGCTGCAATCCCAGCAGTGGGATAGGGGTTGGGACTTGCCACACCACAAAAACCACCATCCCGGCAGCAGGAGCGATGAGCTCCCGGAGGCCGTCGGCATGGACATGTCCCCTCTGACCATCGCTAACTGCTTACGCGGACATCACTCAGCAGAGCTGCGTAGACACGGATGAGGACCACTGTAAGGCAGGACGGCATACTGTTTGAATACCATACATTGCTTTCCAGTTCCAGACTAATTCTGCTTATTTATAACGCAGTAACGATAGACATTGCTACTCCTGAAATCTGGAAGTGTACAAGTTTCAAAAAACCAAACCTGAATGTCATGGAGGAGGCTTCTCTTGTCTGAAACTGTATCTCTAAATAGCTGAGCTTGAAAGAGAGGAAGCCTGGAGAACAGTCTTGTACCAGCCTGGGCTCAAAGTGCTAAGGCAGGTGCAATACATGAGTGAGCAGTGAAGATTTTTTTCAAATTCGGAGTGACTCCTGCTATCAGAAGTAAACAGAAATTAAAAAGGAAAAAGAAAATGAACAGAAACCTATGCAACTAAGTTATCCCAGAGCTCAAATGCTTTGAAAAATCAAAACCATCTGAAAGTGATCTTGACAGTGCTGTTCCTTTGTCTGTATATGTGTATAGCCCATTTAGAGAAAGAAACAGATGTTTCATGCACTTAACACATTGAGGAGGTTTCAGTCAATTTAGAAGAGGAAATTAACTGCAGAAAGGTATTGCAAAAAATAGATTAGTGCTGATCTTAAGGGTAAAAACAAAGTTTAGGAGAGGTTTTTAAGCAAAGAGAAAGTGAAGCTATCCAAAAAACAGTGTGTGATTTAAAGCTGAAAATTCAGTTTCATACTTTTTCTGGAGGTAACTGAGCCTTCTGATTAACAGCTCATATGGAAGTGGATTCAAACGGGGCAACGGAATTTGTTATCACCTCTTGCACTATACTTACCTTCTCTAATATACCTTCCTGCCTCGAGGGTTGGGATATCCATGCCAATTGCAAATCATCTGCTGATTACCTGTAATTTTCAAACTGGCGCTGAACCACAGAGTGAACAGCTGAACCAAGAGAATGAGCAGGCTGATGGACAGTTGCAGGGCGAAAAAAAAAAGATGGAACACTATGCTTACATGTATGAGCCCAGAACAATTAAACACCTACAGAAAGACAACTCTGGGCAAGAGATGAATAATACCAGCTATTTTCCTACAATAGCTGTGTCAGCAGGAGTTCTTGTAGATGCCCTTCAGTTTCAAGTTACACTTAATCCAATCTAACTGTGAGCTGCTACCAGAAGAGGAGGTGATATTCCTCCTTTCCCAGCACAGACTGTTGCTGCCTTTGTTTGGGAACAGAAACATGACTGTCCCTTTCCTTGTCAGCCTGCAGTTACATTGAAGTTAATAAAACTTGAAATTTCAGTCTTTGAAAGCAAGTATGCAATCAAGGATTTGTGCCTGTTTGCCACCTCATTTGGAACACAACATTTTTTCTCATTTGTTGTCTGTGCAGTTTTATAAACTGAGACACTTCAGTGGAAAAAACTATTTCTTACACTTTAGAGTGTACAGACTTTTACCATTTGGATTTTTTTTTTTAATTATTATTTAGAACAATAAAAGAACGTGCACAGTGGCTCCAGGCAGCTTTGGAAAGATCAAAAGCTTCAGGACTGCAACTAAAGAAACAAAACATATTCAATACTTTTGGACTAACATAGCTGGGACATAAGTTTATACAACAAAACATACATTGTGCAGATGTCAGCTGAGCCAAGGCCTCTTCTGATTTTGAGTACTATCCTGATTAACACAGCATTTTTTCTTATCTTATATCTTATCTTTTCACTTGTTATCTATAACATTACTGCATGAACAGTTTACTCTGATATTAAAATAAAAAGTCTGTTTGAAAATTCCTGTAGCATTGTCAGTCTCAATTCCTCAGGGAAATTTCTAACATAATTTTTTTTTTTAATGTAAAGATATATTTTTGCTGTGTTGCTGTTAGCAAAACTAGATAACTTAAAAACTGTTATTATATTGAAACTGGTTCTGCCACTCTTACTCGAAGTAACACACTTAAATGTATTTTGAAGTCATCACATGCAATACAAAGGAGTGGGAAAAGTGTTCTCTCCTTTGTCTTGCAGCAGTAACATCCTAGTAGAAAAGGCTCCAAAAGGCCTTGGAGAGGAAAGCATGGAGAGGTCTTGCAGGCCAGCACGACATGCGTCATAATGTTCTCAGAGCACCAGCTGCTGCTTTTATGTTCAAAATGAGGATTATACTTGAATTTGCATCGTTACGGCACAGGAGACCAAAGTAACAATATACAAATAAATAGGCTCTTGTGGATACAATAAGAAACATGGACTTAACATATAGGCCACTTTCTTACGCAGAGCTGCCAGTGTCCCTTTTTCCTCCGTCTTTTTATATCAAGGGAGCTCCAGCTGTTGTTGTCAGATGAAAGAATGTCCCGTGGTGTGAAAGAGGAACTGATGGAAGGCACCAGTTCATCTGCTGCCACTCATTCTCATGTTGGGTTATGGGTTTGGAAGCTGTGCAATTACTTCACAACCCATGGCTTTTGCTGTCCCCAGCAAACCTTACCAGGACTCTTCTCCCAGACCAAGCTGTACCACCAATAACTCCTTCTCTCATGACCACATTTCTATTTCAGCCCATGCTCTACCTCAGCCTTCTGAATTTTGCCGGGTGAAGGCAACATACGGTCTAAATAATTTTGACGTGTACAAAACACAAAGCATTAACATTTTCACTAGAGTGGATAAACTCTTAAGATGCTCCATAGTGAGATTATAAATCATAAAGAAGCTATTGCTGACCACAGGAAAGATGAAGATAAATTTAGTGGGTCAAGTCATGAAAAGAATGAAAACACAGCAGAAAGTAAATAGAACAGCTTGCATAATATTTAGTCTCCTACATTGTTTACAGAATTTGGTTAATGGTATGTATACAAGAATAAAAACGCTCATAGCCTATTCTGTACATGCCTGTGGGCAGTAAATCTAGCAAGTCAAACTATTCAGAAACGCTCCAAAATGGGAAAGCCTCCGGTGCACAAAACACAGCACAGGGCAGGGGGTCCAAGGGCTTCATTGATCACCCTTCATTATCTTAAAGAGCAAAGAAGAGGCGATGCCTTTTCCTCTTCAAATACCCCCCACGGGGTCCCTCAAATGCTACTGGCAATCCCTGAGGTGGTTTCTGAGGTGACTGTAATGACTTTCTCATTCATATTTAATTTTCTTGCCCTTTTAAACATCATTACAATCTATGCATAACTTTCTTAAGATATTCGGACGCATATAAAACATCCACCTGCACACAATCTGCGAATTCTCCTGTGAATTTTTGTCAGATCACTAGGATAGCAAGGGTTAAGTTTTCCTGACTTCAGTAACTTTGTTCAGTGTGGCCAGAAATATTAAGCGTCACAGTGTTTCATTCTGTTCTGTAGAAGACTAGTCAATAAATCAGTTCATCATTAAGCAAACATGTGAACCCAATAGATCTAAATACTTTAACAGTACCTGAAGGCACTGTGGCAAATCCAGAAGTGAATCTTCCTTGCAAAACCAATGAATCATTTAATTGACGTGTGACTTGTGCATTCATAAATGTGAACTTGTACTTCTAACCTGTGATCAAACACAGGATTATCAATCGTAATGGTAACACTAAAAAGTTCAATTAAGGCTTTTTTTTTGTTTGTTCCTAAAGTGTTTTTTTTCAGGTGATACTCTGAACCGTTCCAAAGGGTAAGGGATCTGCTAGTTCCTCTAACCAGGAGACTCTGTCAACAGAGTTGAAAACAAACTCAATCACAGGGTTTCTGGATTCCAGAATTACTAACACCAGGAATGACACGAGGTCTGCAGCTGATAAATTTTAACGTACCACGAGCTGGATAAGAACTCCAGGAATAACGTGTCTCCATGCTAGAGGTATTTCCAGACTGTCAGCAGGTGTGCTCCACAGCACATCCTTTGTTGTGGTTCTCTGATTTTTCAGCTCTTTTCTGGTCTGTTCATCTTTCCTTCCAATGGAGACTACAACGTGGGGGCAGCAAGGTAGACAGGGATGGTCTGTTCCCAAGTCCTGGCCCCAACGTGAAGTCAGGACAGTTTGGGACATGGATGCTGATCCAGGAATTGGGAAGTACTGCCAGTCACGGAAAAAGAAATTTTGAGTCCAGCTAAAGATAACACTTAGCATTTTTACTCCTTGTGGTGATGTTTTCACATTATTTTAATTCAGTCTGAGAAACACAAGCTTCTTGCTGTCAGCTCATGGTAAGGTAAAAAAAGCAGCTTTATCTTTGGATGTACAACATAACGTACAACGCAGAACATCATCTACGATGTAGTAGAACACTATGCACATTGTGCATTACGCTCCAGGAGATGCTCACTGGTTTTGAATCATCTGGAGCTTAAACGTGGATCTGGGCAAGAGGCACATTCATTCAAGAACAACCTGAAGCTGTCTTTGCAGCCCTAACAGTTCTGAATGTATGAAAAAAAAAATAAATAAAATCTCTTGATTTGACACTCGTTTTCTTCATTTTGCGACGTTAAAGCCGAGCTCTGTACCAGCACAGTACTTCAGAGTCCGGCTAAACACAGAAGAGCGTGTGCTGGCTTGTGTCCTTTCTGCACATGGTACTGTGCTCCTGCGACCAGCCTGTGCATCCCTGGTTTGGAGATGTGGCACTCTGCTTCATTTTACAGATGTTAACTGAAGTCCTTGGCTATTCGCAGCAATCAAGGCGCTTCTCCTCAGCCGGGCAGCGCTCCACCGGGGAGCGAGGCTGAGCGCGGAAGGAAACACGAGTAAGCACCCAGCAGAGCCTGCCTCAGCCCCATCCCCCGAGACCAAGAAGCCCCCCCCCGCCCTGCAGGACACCCCGCACGGCGAGGGGCGAGGGGCGAGGGCCCAGCTCCGCCGGCCCCGGCCCCCGCGCTCCCCTCACAGGCTGAGGCGCCGCCGGCCCGCCGCCTCAACATGGCCGCTCCCATGAGGGCGGACGCGCGAGCAGACCCAGTGGCGGGAAGGGGCCCACGCGGGGGCGGGGACTGGCTAGGCGGGGCGGGGCGGACCTGGCGCCGGGGGTGGGTGGGGCTTCTCCAGCTCCGCCTCCCTCCCCGCCCTCCCCGGGCAGCCGCCACTTCTGCAGTTGCCGGAAGCCCCCTTCCCCCGCCCCTTCTCGTGCGGAAGTGACGCCTCGCGCCCCGCCCCCTCCCTCCTTCCCTCCCTCCTTCCCGCCCCCCTCCCTCCCGGTGGCGGCGGCGGCGGCGGCGGCTCCGGTCCGGGCGCGGCCGGGCGGGATCATGGCGGACGGCGTGGACCACATCGACATCTACGCCGACGTGGGCGAGGAATTCAACCAGGTACGCGCGGGCCGGCCCGGCCCCTCCCCTCCTTTCCCTCGCCCGCCTTCGCCGCCGCCGCGCCGCCTGCAGGCCCCTCAGCGAGGCGGCCGGGCCGGGCCGCGCCGCCGTTGCCGCCGCCGCCGCCATTGTTCGGCCGGCTACCGCCGCCGGGCTTTTCCCGCCGCCGCCGAGGGCGCGGATCGGGGCGGGGGGGGACGACAGGCCGCGCCTCAGGCCCGGCCGGTCCGGCGGGTGTTGGCGGGCAGCGCCGGCCGCGGTCTCTGAGGGGAGGCTGCTGGCGGGCAGGGCGCGGGAGAGGCCGCGGTGCGCCGGGAGCGAGCGCCTTCCCTTTCTCCCTCCCTTCCCTCCCTTCTGAAGGCAGGAGCGGCTCCAGATCCTCCTCCCGCCCCGCGCCGGCGGAGGCCGTAGAGGACGGGACCCTCCCGGATGCGGTGGGGAGAGCAGCTCCTTCCCGGCGGCTGAGGGGAACCGCTGCCATTGTTCGGAGATGAATAAAAAAAAAAAAAAAAAAAAAAAGGCGCCGAGCGGTAACAGTTTCTCGTCCGCTCTTTGCGGGGGAGGCAGGACTAGTGCAGATTTATTCTGCAGCGCTGGAGAAACTATCTCCCTTTTTTATGTTGGGTGGGTTTTGGGGTTTTTTTGGTTCGCTGTTCTCTCCCTAGTCGTTACGAAAGTCGCACAGCTCTTCTTTAGAGGAGGAGCTCTATTTTAGGGAGGAAGTGTGGATGAAATAAACACAACTTTCCTGGATTGCAAGCCGACCGCTTTTCTAGTTGTTTTCTTACCCCTCATCTTTCCCAAAAAGCAGTGTGCCTACTTTCCTACCAAAACCTGATGTTCCTACCAGTTTTGTGTGCCATCTGTCCTGTTTGTGGCTCTTGCACTTCTCCAGGTTGTGTTGCCCCAGATTGCATTGTTCCTGCCCTAGAACATAAATAACGGAGAACAACTGCACTTTCACACCTTTACTGGGCTTACAGTTGTATGCCTGCCTGCCTTACAGAGAACTGGGAAGTAGGTAACAAGTTATGGAAGTCACAGTTAATTTGGAAAGCAGCTTATAACTACCTCAGGAAACTTTAATTCTTTAGATATTTATTGATAAAGTAATTCAGAAGACTAGTAATCTCCTAAAGGTATACTATAAAAAAATGCCATACCAGCGAGCAGATGATGGAGAGGACTGATTTGCTCTTAGTTTGCCTACACATGAAGATTTGTCCCTTACAGCTGAAGACCCATTATATGAATTTAAATGGGGATGAACCCTAGGACAAATACCATTTAGCATAAAAGTACATCTCTTCAGTTTCTTTAATAACTTTGTTTTGGTTTAATCAGTTCCAGGTAAAACACTGATAACAAATCAAGTTTTTCAGAAAAAAACTAATTTGAATCTGGTAGTGTTTGTGTAAATTCACGTGTGCAGAAGCCCTCACAGTAGAATAGTTCTGTGCTGTAAGTGTAGTGCAGACAAATACTGCCAGAACAAAAGTGACAGGAATGCTCTGTTGCACTCACAGGGTCCTAGTCTACTCAGGTTGTGATTAATATTGATGCTCCCTATAGCCATGGTGCAAGGAAGGGTGATGGTACAGATGAAAAGAGTCTTGTGGTAATTTGGTTTGGCTTATTCCAGTGGTCAGGAGAGCCTTTTGCTCTTTTTGCTGTATTCACCCCAGTTGCTCTCCTGCTGGGGCTGCGTTTCTGTAGTCTGCTTCATCAGTTTGTGATCCTTGCAAGATATAGGGCAGAAAAGTGAGAAGAGGCCGGTGCCCCTTTTCCCTCAGCTTGGCTTTGTTTTGTGGTTGGTCTTTCTTTCGCCCCAAAATTTTGCTGTTTGTTCTTTTCCAAGTTTCATTTTTGTGACTTTCATGTTGTCTCAGGACCTGCTCGGTTGAACTATATTACTTTAAAATACAAAGTTTTACTGAGAGTGACACCTCTGCACTTTCCCGTTTCCTTCTGTCAAGTACGAAAGAAGGCTAGTTGTTACTGCCTGCACTATTACTTACTACTTCTGACATCATTGTGATGGGTCCTCTATAAGCTTCTATTCATGAATTACTGTTTCTGATTTGAAGCAGACAGCTTAAATTGGTAAGACGGGACATAGTTCTGCATGTCTGTGGATGGCTGAAGATGACAGTAAAGAAAATGCTGTGGGGAGAAAGTGATTTGCATTACTTGTTTGTTTATGTAGCGGACATTTTACGGAATGCCATACTTGTAGGGAGAAATTGCTTTATGTGTAAAGCAATAAGCTGTTGTTTTTTGATTGTGTTGTGCTACGTTAATTTGACTTACCAATATTTGTTCACGTTGGACTACAGGAACCCTTTCCTCTAGTTTTGCCGGTAGCAGGGACTGAAAAATACACTGTGTAGCTTAGTTGTTCTGGGTACAGTATAACTGTATTTATACCCAAGCTGGGACAAAACTTTTGTTTGCATCTGTAGTAAATTAAGACTTTTAGGGCCATTTAGGACTTGTGGCTGGATGAGCTGCCTTGGGTTGTTTTATCTTGTTCTGGGCCTCAAGGCACTCATCCTTGAGGCTCTTCGGGGATTTTTTTTTTTTTTTTAATGCCTTTTTCCAGGAGAAGGGAGGGTGGAATGTTCTGCTTGATTAGCGCTTAATGAACCACAGGTTATAAGGGTGAAATAAAGACCACAGAGCCATGGGTTTACAAGCTGGCCAAGATGGATGACAACTGAGAACTGTCTTGGGTTGTATTTAGTGTTGGTTGCAATGAGCTGACTAACTTGACTTGAAGTTTGATCTTTTTAGTGAAAATGCATCTTTCCGATTCCATCTGGAGCTCATCAAAACTATGTCTGTCAGTGTTGCCTCTTACTCTTTCATGAACTTACTGTTCATCATAATTGTATTCTTTGTCCTTGGGCTTACAGCTTTACTCAGTTTGACTCCGACCAGCTGTATTTATTTTTTTTAAAATCATGCTTTCCCTTTTTTTTGCGCTTTTTTCCACCTTTCTTGCGCGCTTTTTTTTTGCTCCCCCCCTTTTTTATTTTCAGAACTTGGTTGAGTCATTTTCCATTTTGTTCTTCTAAGCTGGCTTCCCCATCCAGTGGTCTTTCATGTTTATTTAAAGTCTCATTTTGAGATGAGAGTCTCATAAACGTAGTACTTCCTGCACACATTGCTTGTAACCTGTAAGAAATAGGTACTGCATGGCATATTTTACTTTGACCATCTCCCTACATGTTACTCATCTTGCTCTTCAAGAAACAGATCTGTGCTTCATATGAGAACTGCATTATCTGCATATAAATGGCTGAGGCTGGCATTCTCTTGATGGCAGAAGACCGCAGTAAGATTAGGGGCGCTTTAGCAAATATCAGGGTATGGTTTTGTACAAAAAAGCCTAGAGTATCAGTGCATGATACTGAGATAAGGAGGAGCCAGTGCATGAGGCCAGCTTGGATCTGACTCAAGGTTGCCTGCAACTTTGGCCAGCAAACCCAGTTACTTTCCTGCAGTCACGAAGATGTGACCGTGCGTTGTCAAATTCTCTGATGCTCTGATCAGCTTTGCATTTCCCAAGTTTGTTTTTTCACACAGACACATGCACATAATTAAACAGTAAAAACCTGTTTTTATTATACATATTATATGTATGTATACATATAAAAGTCCTTCTGACCAAGCAGAGGATACAAAACAATTTAAGGATTCTAATGCTGTGGAAAAAGTGCTTGCTTTGTTTATACTCTAATGAGTATACTTGCATAGTTGCATTGTAGATATGTCTAAACATGCCCGTAGTGTTCTAGTTTGATATTTAAATGCTAACAAATTAGAAATGAAAGAGTTTTGATTTTGTATTTTGTAACTGGATAATAAAAGTGATTTAGATGGAGTAAGCAGCTAAGAGGCTAATTATCTGGAAACCTCTGTGGCTACGGATTCTTAGGAACGTGTTAGTTACTCTCTTGACTTCTTATCTGTACCACAGAGAAAAAATTATTTTTTTGTGTAATAAATAATAAAAGCTAGCATTTAATGGCCCCATAAACCAGGTTATTAAAAACAGCCTTTATATCAGGAGGACAGTTGTCTCATTATGGGAGGGGATGGACATATTGTGGTATAATAAATTTCTACTCAGGACAGAGCTGTCCTGTTCATAAAAAAACATAAGCTGGCAGACCCGCATTTATTATAAAATTATATGCAATAAGGTATTGCACGTACTATTTCATCAGTTCTGTTGATCTGCTGAAGGGGGCCTGGGGAAGAGATAACCTTTGTATATTTGCAAATATCAAACTACAAAGAAAACTTGAAACCGTCTCATCTGGCGCCTCTTAGCTTTGTTCTAATGCAAGCAGCAATATCACCTACATTTAATTTATACTTTTGACTACTTGTGAATTTTTAGTTACTCTATTTGACAAGCGATCAGATTGCTTAAATTTTAGTGGTGTGCCAGTTGTAGAGCTGAGAGTGTTTGGGCCTGTAGAGTAAACATGAATTTTATGGTCTAACAAACTTGTCCACCATGGTGGATGGTTCTGCCACAGGCAGTGTGCTATTTTAGAAACATCAAAGGCCTGCTGATTTGTTAAGGTTCCTGTGTGTGTTCGGGCAGCTAATCGAAACCAGAAAGATTTTTGCTTATCTCTTTAACTTGTTATTCTTCAGGATCTACAAACTTTAAAAAGTGAGCATGCTAATGTGTATTTAGAGTTTTTGACCCCATACACTGTAACTTGAATTAAAAAAATAAGGGAGAAGCTGGATAATTTGCTTTTTCGTAATTGAATGTTTTTTTGAGAAACAATAGAAATTTTTTTCATGAAATTTTATTTAAATCAATTTTTTTAATGTCTTTTTGGAGGTGTAATTTAGTGTTTAACTCTTAAATTGAACAGAGTTGAGCAGAAAAAGCAAGTCTCAGAGATGTATATACAGTTTAAAGAAATTTTATTTAAAAAAAAACAAACCAAACCAACAAAAACCCAAACATTTCCAAAACAGCATTTGTAATGGGAGTGACCAGTTCTTCTCAGCAACTCAGAGGAGTATGGCTGCTAAGTTCCAAGAAGAAATGACACTTTTAATTTGTCCTTTCTGGATACGACCGTGATGTTCCATGTGTTTATGGCTTTCATATTTGAATGTTGCAAAACACTGTGAATGGTAATTAAAATACAAAATACTGAGGAAGGGCTGAGGAACTGGAAGTGTAACAGCTAGTCTGGCATGAATATTTGAGAGCATTATCTTTTCAGTACCCTTTTTATTCACCCAGTCCCACTTAATAGCACAGAATGTGGAATCTCAGTCCTGATTTTCCAGAGCAAATGGTCTGGTATTTCAGACTGTGGTCAAGTTAAAACATGGGCTTTGGAAATGTATTGCTACTCTGAGTTGGTTATAGAGGGGGCCAGAATAATGATGCTGACTTTGTTTCTTAGCATGTTTATCTGTAAGATTGTGAATGACTATAATTGAGTAGAAATAATTTTTCTTCGTGCTTGATGGTCTTCTTTTAACTAAGGAAGTTGGAAGAGGTACAAAACAATTCCTGGTACGGGCAGAGCATTTGTTGAAATAGCTAAGACTAGAGAAGTAATGCTTCCTGTATTCTTTTTCTTACTCTTCTGCATCTGGGAAAGAAGGGTGTGTTTAGGTAAGTTTCCATGGTACACGTATGAAGGAGGAAGGGTTGTGGGATCTTCTGCAACAGCCATTGAGACACCTCTCTTCCATCTACGCTTGCAGTTGCTGACTCAGATCATTCTTAATAATCTAACCACACACCTTGTTGACAGACTGGTAACTGAATTCTATGCTGATGCAAAACCAGCACGATGTAAGAGAGATTATAGTGAACAACATCAGGGTTTCTGTTGTGTTTTTATTGATTTAAATTAAGGCACTGATGCTCTTGGGTGCTTTGCCCCCCCCCCCCCCCCCCCCCAAATTACATGCAGACTGTGCTGCCCTGCTATTTCTCTCCTTCTCCTTTGATGGTGACCTGAAAACCTATGTGATGGAAACTTGATCTGTTTCAGAGGAGTTTCTTGCCACTAGGGAAGTGCAGCAGAGCTGTGGACTGCTGCCTACTCTGGTATTTTGGCAATGCTGACTTTAGCTTTCTCGGAGGGATAGGTTAGTGTACATCTGCTGTAAGACTGGTGGCTGCCCGTTTGGATCTGTCTACCAAGACTAAATTCTACTTCCCTGAAGTCATTATCCATACACACAGATGACTAGAATTACTGCATGTTTAGCAGAGGATTTCCTTAATTGCCTTGTGACATCATCCTTAATCTTGCTGGAAGATGTCATGTTTAGGCCTGTCCCAGGTTGTTCTTTGAACCTACTTTCATTAGCTGTGATGATAGGAGGAATCAAACTGAGACAGAGAACTGGACAGACTAGGTGAAAATATGAAACGCTTACTTAATGTAATGATGATAAACTTATCTTAAGATAAATTTTCTGTTGAAGTTTAGGGTGTATTGGGACAGTGCAGTTTACTGAAGATCAAATCTACTTGATTGACAATGCCAAAACTGAGCTTACCTGTTTTGTTTTATTTATTTTTTCTGTTTTAGCGATACCCTCACTGTATGAATACCAGTTCATAATGAATGTTTTCGTATTTTCAAGACAGCTGAGCATCTGATGATGGTTGTGGATATATTGGGTTTTCAATCAAGATTGCTAGCTTTGCAGCCTCTTTTCTGTGGAATCCAACTTGATTCTCTCTAGTCACTATATCCGGTACCTTGAACTATTCTATCTAGGATGTTTGTGTGGGCTTCTAGATAGAGATTCACAAGATAGTGGATGCTGAAATATCTCCGATATCAAACCTGGTGAGGTGGTTTCTCTTCTGGATCAGGGTGAAGTCCAGGAATCCTCTGCAGGCTTTTGAAGTCCAACTTTTGCATGTGGCAAAGCAAGCTATGAAAGTCAGTATAAAAGCTGAAAGGTTAACATTAAACACTGCTAGGGTCTCCTAAGCTTTGTCAGACCACTGTTGTTCACTGAGAAGTTATTGCCTTCCTGTCAGTAGACATTTAGATGGTGCCTCTCCCTCACACAGATTGGGCTGTTCGATCGTAAGTGATTGGTAGGATAGTAAAAAAGGATAGCAGTGTCCCATTGTGGAGTTGATCACCATTGAATATGGTGAGCGACAGTATATAAGATGAAAAATGGCAAGTATCAAAAGAAGTCTTTGTTTCAAAAATAGTTCCTTAATGCAAATATACAACACCCAGCTTCATTCATATTTGGAGTTAAGCAATCCCACTGATTAAGGTTACGTTGTATTTTAAAAAAAGTTTTTGCATGTTTTTGTGAAGGAGATTATTATCATTTACAGTCAACATGTTTTACCCTTCTCTTAATTGTCTGTCTTTGGTGATGACGGCACAGCTGTCTCTATAATAAAAAGTAATATGGCTTGGTAGTAGCACATCAGCAGATTGAGGCAGTCAGTGCTTAGGCCTCCGTCTACCCCACACGCTTTTTGCGTGGTCTACTTCAGATGAAATTTAGTCTGGCTTTTTGGACCAAATATTCCTACCACACTTCTGATTCAAAGCTATCTGAAGGACCACGGATTGATCTTGACCTCTCTGTTCCCATTTAGTAGGTAGGATGCAGTTGTTGAGCACATGAAGCAGAGCTTCTGGAAAGAAACTCGCTTCCATTCCCTCTGAAACGAATCTAGTTCACTTGGCTAGAGCTGTGCTGTAACCTGTACCAACCCAAGGGAGAAGGGAGTGATTCACTCCAAAACCCCACACTGCTTTTCTGAACCAAAATGTTCCAGAGGCAGACTCATGCTGTAGAATAGTCCCTCTGTAGCCCATGAATAAATAAATGTTTAATAAATATAAACCCTTGGGTTTATTAAGTTTAATGAAACAAAATAGAATTCTGTCCCTGTCTGGCCCCTCTGTGAATGAGGAGATAAAAATCAAGTTAGGAATGCAGTAGAAATCTGAAAGGTAGAATGCGGAGTTTGTCAGTAGGGTTCTTGAAGCTTGGTCTGTTTACTCTACCAAATGTTTTGATGGAAAAAAGATTTGCTTGAGAAAGCATGTTAGCCTCTCATTTTGCACGTTGCTCATGTCTCTAATTCTGGGAGTAGGGCTTGTGGGACTTTTGGATTTCTGTTTATATTACAAGGGCAAAAGTATTGCAAAACAGTGGCCAGAGGTACTTTTTGTGGATTTTTTTTTTTTCTGTTCAGTTTAGAATATAATAGAAGTCATAAGAATTTTATATACTTTAATGTGGATGAAACTGGGGCTTAGCTTTTTAGCGGAGTGTTGTGTCGATGTTGGATCAGACTTCCCATGCCTGTGGAATGTGGCAGCTATCACAGCATTTTGTTTCAAGTAAGTTTTAAGAGTGTTTAATGTTAAATATAATCAAGGTGTCTTTTGTATTTTAGGAAGCTGAATATGGTGGACATGATCAGATTGATTTATATGATGACGTAATTTCTCCATCTGCGAATAATGGAGATGCCCCAGAAGATCGTGATTACATGGATTCTCTCCCACCATCTGTTGGGGATGATGTAGGTAAAGGAGCTGCACCAAATGTTGTCTATACATATACTGGAAAAAGAATTGCCTTGTACATTGGAAATCTTACTTGGGTAAGTATCCTATTACTATTTAGGTGTAGCCAGGAGTTTTAAAATTATGAACATGGTTCTTTGTAAATATTTTTGGCTTAAAAATTCTTTTAAATGAAGTATTAAGAGTACAGCAAAGCAAGTGGGTTTTTGTTGGGTTTTTTTTTTTTTTCCTTTTACCTGAAATTTAGTAAGCCTGTCTGGAGCCATCTTGATGTCTAAAAGATCGAGGAAATCTTCAGTAAATATGAACTTTAAAGTTTCCTCTTGTGTTTTAACTGTTATGAAGGGGTATTTGTGCTACCACCTTCTTAAGGTTTTCAGAGAGCTGAATGAAAGAGGAGAACAAGCTTAAATTATCAAATACTGTATGTCTGGAGATACTTAAGACTACTGAATGAACCTATTTTTCAGTAAACCCTTGCTGAAGTTTTTAGTTTAAAAAGGAACTGGAAGGTTCTCAGGGATTTTCTTGAAATTACTTTGCGCCTTTTTCCACTTCCCTTTTTCCAGGGCAGTGACTCTTCCAACAAAACTGTTTTCAGGTATTTGCCTTGAGGCTTATTTCTGCCGTCCTAGGAGTAACAGGTTTGGGATAACTCAATGAACTGCAGTTGCCCTTAAGACAATTACTTTTGTTAGCATTAAAGCGTTTAAAAATCAATTGCAGTTAGGCAAACAAAGTGCAAGAGCTGGTCAGTAGCTGAACTAACTGGAGTTTATATCTGTTTACCTGAAATCAAATTATTGCAAGTCCACGCATGAAAAGTTCTCATTCAAAGCTTTTTCCCATCTGATTAATTTCTTCCTAGTGCTAAACTTAGAAAAGAATGCTTTATGGGTGTTTAGGTGTTTTTTCATTGCTTATTACAGTATCCTAATTTCAGGAGCTAAACAGGAAAGTAAAGGAGCAGTTGACTTTTAACAGTTTTACCATTCTAATATATACGAATGGAATTAGTAAAACGCACATGAATTAGCTGAACTCATCCAAGTCAAATGTCACAATTTCTAAAGCAAGTGGCCCAATGTGCAGCAGTTTGTACCTATTACCTATTATTAGGCTTCACAAATGAAGTTATCCACAAAAAGTGCATTTATTTACTTTAGCATTGCTATTGTGCTTGTTTTCTTTGTGTTTAGCTCTCAGGAAAGTAATTTGTTGAATTTTTAAAAGAAATCTTGATTTGAGAGAGATCAGATAAGTAGTTCAGAATCTTGAAAGCCTGCTTTGCACTTCCCATATGAAATGTAAAGAGGTGATGGAGTTACAGAACTAAGAAGAAAACCATAATTATTGGTGTATTTGTGTATCTTCAGATATGAGTGAAATTGTTAAATGGTACATAGTAATTAATAGGAAGTTACAGCATGTAGGTTTGGTTAAGTGGAAGCAGTTGTTTCTAACCATAGTTTCTGTACTAGTTTCCCTTCTTTTGTCTGTAAATCCTGCTATTTTTGTGCAAATAATATGTAGTTCGCTAAACTCTGATTACTCAAGGCTCTCACAAAGCACCTGGTTAATACAGCATTTTAAATGGACTTTTTTGTAGAAATAATAGAATCAGTGGGAGAAAAAATGGATTGGGTGTGGAAAAACTAAGTTACTGAAATAGTTCAGTTGAAGCCTTGCACTCTCAGAAAACAAAAGTTACTCAAATACAAATGTTTTTTTGCATACTGTAGCTGGTATACTGTGTGGAGGAGTTGATGCAATGTAGCATATGGGGAAGTGTGTATATTTTTAAAACTAATTTTCTGAGAATTGTAAAATATAAATGACTGCTCCCCAAATGTCAGAAAATATTGACAGCCTGAATAAAGTATTCCTCTTGACCAATTTCACACACACAAAAAAAGAAGGCATGGAAAACTTAGTTGACCTTTTCATGGTGTTTTAGATAGGCTTTCATAGCTTAATATTAAAAATTTTTTTCAGTGGACAACAGATGAAGACTTAACTGAAGCAGTTCATTCACTGGGGGTAAATGATATTTTGGAGATAAAATTTTTTGAAAATCGTGCTAATGGCCAGTCTAAAGGGTAAGAACTTGTCATTTGTTTTTTCTGTAAATGGACTGATGTTTGGGAGGGTGGAAAAGGGGGAAGAGTTCTCAATTTTCATAACTGTCAGTATGTGAACTGATAATGTTTGTTTATTTAACAATGACTGGGTGTATAATTTCATACTAATGACTTAAATTTCAGGCATAATTTTTTATGACGGTATTGCGTGTCTCACTATTTTGTGAGTTAAATCTTGTTGGCACTCTTCATTAAGATTCTACTCCTAGATTTCAGTTCGTGTGGTGGTGATATTTGTTGTTCCTCATAGTGTAAATAGTGTTCCCCTAACCTCCATTATTATATCTTTCTTTACGTGCTTTATTTTCCATTAACTGTTGAAAGTGAGCACTTGAGCCCATTTTTCACTGGCAACCTAATCTTCCTTGTATGAATGTGCCTTTCTCTCTCCTTAGTAATAATGAGAACACACTGAATGCTTAATAACTTGATCATATGAATTAATATATAGTGTATTGATACGCTACCAAAAAGCTGCCTTTGTTGTGATATATTTTGACGCATCTTGTACTCGCACTTGTGGTGGTTTTTATATGTCCTAGAATGAGTTACTGTATCTGTTCTGAAAACTGGACTGAGACCTGTGAGACAGTTTCTGTATTTAGTTTTCAAGTATTCTTTTGCTTACTGTGTGTAACCTTTTTCATGAGGCATCAGGATATCCAGGAAGTGGAAAAACTGTGGTGTAACTTTTTTTTCTTCTTTCTTTCTTTCTTTCTTTCTTTCAGGTTTGCCCTTGTGGGTGTGGGATCAGAAGCATCCTCCAAAAAGTTGATGGATTTATTGCCTAAAAGAGAATTGCATGGGCAAAATCCTGTTGTGACTCCATGTAATAAACAATTCCTGAGTCAGTTTGAAATGCAGTCAAGGAAAAGTAAGCCTTTCTCATGTACTGTCTTGGAAAAATAGAAGTTTATTCCAAAAGTAGTACTGCAACTTTTTCTCTCGGCATCTGATAATCTCTACGCGGTTTAAAATAGCTATAAAGTACTTCCAGTAAGGTGAATGAAGTTGCAGTTTTGTTTGAAGATGGTCCTCTTAAAAGTAAAAATTAAAAAAATCACTTAATGTACTGAGGATCTGTTGTTTTGGCAAGAGAGAGCACTCGCTGAAAGAAGGTTGCAGCTTTGTGAAACTCTTGTCTTATGGTTGGAGAAGCTTTCTCATTTTCTTGTGGATTTCATTTAAAAAAAAAACCAACACAACAGCATTTAGAAATTTAACATTTGTAGACAAATTGGACTGAATTCTGATGTCTGGATAAGTCGTGCTTCTGATAAAAGGGCGAAGAGGGTTCTGTGTTGTGCTTTCCTCCAGCACATTGTCTTCTGCTTCCCAGTCCTCATGTGTAAATGTGTTCCTTTGTGGCCTTGGGCTGCATTAGAACGACTGACAGTCTCCCCAGATGCTATTCCATTAGTATGGGGATATTGGAACACTGTCATATTTTAGCAAAGCACTTTTTCCTCCTGGAATAGCTTTGGGTTTGGGTACTGAGAAACACGTTGGTGCTCATAAGGTCATGCTTTAGTGCTGCATAAAACTTTAGATTGAGTTGAAAAGCTTTAACCTATTTTGATTTATGTAATTACACTTTTGTTTTTCCATTGCAGCCACACAGTCTGGCCAGATGTCTGGGGAAGGTAAAGCTGGTCCCCCAGGAGGAAGCTCACGAGCAGCATTTCCACCTAGTAATAGAGGGCGAGGTCGTTTTCCAGGTGCCATTCCAGGTGGAGACAGATTCCCTGGACCAGCAGGGCCAGGAGGGCCACCACCACCTTTCCCAGGTAAAATAATTCATATATGGAGTTTGTTTCATTTGTGTTTTCTTGTATTAATGCAGCATACTTATTTGGGGAATTATAAAGATCAAGGCAATTCAGTAATGTGCTATAATCAGTGTTCACCGCTGGATTATAGGATTTGACAATATGTCTTTGTTGATATTCAAACAGGGAGTTGTACTTCCTAAATTTCATAGCAATGTAATAACATTTTTTAGAGACATTGTTTATAATGCGTTGATGTACATATTTTTAAAGTATGAAAAAACTAAGATAGATCATGTTAGCAAGTAGACTTGTCTTTAGTGCAGTGTGATTCAGATTTTCTGATTTGCTATATGTGATGAGAATGCCTGTGTTGCAAAGCATAAAGTAACTCTGTTCCTTACTGCATTACGGGTTTGCACATCATCAGAAATTCAGCTTTGATTCATGCCTACTGAGAAGTCAGTTAGTTGGTGCTTAGGATACCACAAATTTGAAGAGGAGGTATTAACGTTTAGTCAGGTTTCTGATAAGGGAGAGATCTGTTTAACAATCAGGCTTGCATTGCAGTGAAGTTCTCGTTTCAGCTTAAGTAGTTTTAATGAATGTCATTGAGTAGTAGATTGTCTACTAACAGTCAAAGGGACGTGGTCAAATTGAAAAATTACTAATGAGGACCTGAAAGTAGGTTTGGGTACAGCATTTACCTTACCTTCTCCAATATAGCTTTTCCTATATTTTTAATATATATTGTATCTTATGCCCCATATGAAAGACTAGCTGCAGGTGTAAGTAGGATGCAGTGTTTTCTAGGTTTTGTAAGGTTTTGGGGGTTTTGGTAACAATAGCAGGTGATTAAGTGATTGGCGGGGGTGGGTTGCCAGTTTTCAAGTTAATGTTGTTGTCTTTAAATATTGATAGTCAAGCAACTGTTAAAAAATTTCGAAGCTATTGGTCCCAAAGTGGGACCATGCATGTCTTGTGTAAGTTGCAAATTGTTCAGTGAGGGCTGATCTTGGTTTTTTGTTGTTTTTAAGAATAAAAAAAAAAGGCAAGATTTTTAATTATTTCGCTAAGCTTTCTTTCTTTCTATTTATTAACTTTTAAATTTTTTTATTTTTATTTTAGCTGGACAAACTCCCCCACGTCCACCTTTAGGTCCTCCTGGCCCACCAGGCCCACCAGGCCCTCCACCTCCTGGTCAGGTCCTCCCACCTCCATTAGCTGGACCTCCTAATCGTGGTGACCGTCCACCACCACCAGTTCTGTTTCCAGGACAGCCTTTTGGTCAGCCTCCACTTGGGCCACTTCCTCCAGGTCCTCCACCACCAGTACCAGGATATGGGCCACCACCAGGTCCACCACCACCTCAGCAGGGTCCACCTCCACCTCCCGGTCCATTTCCCCCTCGTCCGCCTGGCCCTCTTGGGCCGCCCCTGACTCTTGCACCTCCTCCACATCTCCCTGGGCCACCTCCAGGTGCTCCACCACCTGCACCACATGTGAATCCAGCTTTCTTCCCCCCACCTGCCAATAGTGGCATACCTACTTCAGACAGCCGTGGCCCACCTCCGACGGATCCATATGGCCGACCTCCACCATATGACAGAGGTGACTATGGGCCACCTGGAAGGTGAGTACTTTTGGTGTGATGTGCTTGGTAGCAGATTTTACTCCGCTTGTAGGAAGCATTTGGTTTTCCTTTTTAATGGAAATGTTAAAAATGATGCAAAATAGGGCCTGAAGGGATCCCAGCAGTCATCTAATTTGCCCCTTTTCACTTCTCTCGGTGACATACCTCTCAGAAGCAAGTTTGTAGCAGTAAGAAAAGCCTGAAATGCAATACTAGTAATCTCACTTTCCCTTTTCAGCTCTGAATTGTTTGTCTTCACTGTTTGTATTTGGCAGTGTCTTTATTCCATGTGTTCTACGTGCAAACTTATATATCGCTTCCTATGCAGCAGCTTCTGGTTGCGCTTCTGCCTTAACTTGAAATTCTGACTTGTACCTTCATCATTGTGCTTTGCAAGCTGTCTTTTTAGAATGCTCTGGAGCTCTCCTTTTTGAATATGTGCGTATGTTGAGTACAGTGCCATGCCAAGCTCATACCATTTTCATCTTTCAGTAGCTCTGCTAGTCCCTTTTTTCTTCCAGATTCAATTCAAAGTTAGCCTTTGTCTCAAAAACCAGGTGTGATTTTACTGCAAGACTTTCATCTTCCTTTTCTGTCAAGATGCTGTGGCTCATTTGGTGCAATCTTGCTATGTTTGTAGCAGTGGCTTTTCCTATGGTTAATCCTATCTGGGACAGAGTTTTTGAGTCTCTCTGACTTGACTTGTCAAGTTTTTCACATCTTGTTTGAAACATCTTTTTCATCTGTGCTTTCAAACATCTCTGTCTTGCTCCTGTTCCTTGATTTTCACCATATTTGTATTTGTCACAGAATATTTTGGGATAAATTGTAAGAAATACATTTTTTACATAGTTACCTTCGGATTTTTCAGTTGTGATTTTACTGCTAGCATGAGAGATGCTTCTCTTGCTTAAAATGTTTTCTGCGAAGACACTTTGGTTTCATTCTTCTTTTACCACAAATTTTAAAAAACCCCACGCATCTGTACATTCTGTGTTCCTACAGAAACTATAGAAATTCAAGTATTTGGCTTAATTGCCTGAAATATAATAAAACGATAAGGTGTTGGTTGTTTTTTGATGGACAAAATCAAGGTTGTCTGCAGTTAATAGAATGTCTGGGGAGGGAAGGAGTGGGAATAGGACGGTATAACTTACTGTCCAGTATTTTCATTAATAATGTTAAAACTATCATCCATAACTATTTAAATTGTCATTAATTATATATCATAGGCGTTTCACTGGAAATAACATGTCCATAAGAGAAAAATTACATATTCCATTCTATGGGAGGCACACGAAAAATAATACTCAAAACTCAGGGAGGTATGAATTTTTAGACATTTCCTCTTATGCTAAACTGGCTATAGGATCTTGTTCCACTTCTTGCAATTAAGAGGATAGCATTGCTTATTATTCTGCATTTTCTTTCTACCAGAAGAACTAACACTGTTCTAGAAATATCAAGCAGTGGGCCAGTTCAACAGTCTCAACATTTGTCTCTAACGTATTTCTCCAAATTTTCTATATGATACAGAGACTGGCTAATAGGACACTGCAAAACTTTTGGAAAAATTTTTGTATAGGTTAACTTCTGTTACTTTGGAAACCCTATATAGGTAGCTAATAATTAAAGTAAAGAAGTGTAATGAGTATGAGGATTCTGCTTTATTGCTTCCTCCTTACTGTGACCAGTCTGGAGATCAAATTGGAGCACATTGAACTTGACCAGAAATAAAAAAAAAACAAAATTAGCTGTAAAATGTTGAAGTATCATTCAGAAAATTGAGTGTTTTAAAGATGATAGACTATATTTGCTTTTCATAAGTTACAGCATTCTGGTCTTAGTTAAGATCTGGGAAACAGGATCATATAGTTCTAATTCCAGTATTGTTTTAAAAATAATCTCTAATTTTGCTCAAAGTCGCATTGCCTATGTACATGTATTTCCACATTCATTCAATTGGGATAATATCTACTTACATACCTTCAAGGATTTTATGAAAATTATAAACATTAGTAAAGCACAGTATTGAAGTGCTGCTGAATCTTCAAAATAGATGGGATGAACAAGAATATAAGTCTATTTATACAGCAATGTCTTAATTGTTTTTTACCTTTTTTCTTTTTTTTTTTTTTATTTTCTAGCTTTCAGGATTTTATACTGTAACATGGTCCTTAACAAAAACCAAAACCAAACCCAGATCCTGCTTTCTTTTCTGTTTGTCACTGCTTAAAGTTGCAAACTTGGATTGTTAAAACTGCAATGATAGCTGCTGGAGTTTTTCTTAACCTTTTAAATACTAGTTTTATTGCTTGCAGAGAAATGGATGCTGCAAGGACACCTCTAAGTGAAGCAGAATTTGAAGAAATCATGAATAGAAATAGGGCGATCTCAAGCAGTGCCATTTCGAGAGCTGTATCGGATGCCAGTGCTGGTTAGTAAAACTTGATTAATGTGTTTGCTATTCTACCCAACTGAAAAGAGTTTATAGCTTTTCTATTAGGAAACTGGCAGCCCTGAAGCCACATATTCCTAATAGGAGGCTGAATTTAGGTACAACATATGACTGATTTTGTACTGTGCTCCAGTTAGTTTCTGAGAATGCCTTCTGAGTACTGATCTGGACAGTATTTTAATATTTGGTTCTACAGTAAATGATCTGGATGGCTGTTGAAGAGAAGATACTCGAAATGGTAATACTATCACAGATAAAAATCTTTGATTTAATTTGTATAGTTTTCTGATCATGATCTTGTATCATTTTCAGGGGACTATGGAAGTGCTATAGAGACCTTGGTAACTGCCATTTCCTTAATTAAACAGTCCAAAGTATCTGCGGATGATCGCTGTAAAGTACTTATTAGCTCTCTTCAGGACTGCCTTCATGGAATTGAGTCCAAGTCTTATGGTTCTGGATCCAGGTAAAACTTTCCTCTTCCATCTGCCCTTACTTACAAAAGGGAAGGTGTAGCACAGGACTAGTTCTCGGAGAAGAAACTAAGTTATGTAAGAAGCATAGTGATTTGCTGAGTTGCACAAGAAACCTGTGAAAGAACCAAACAGGGGTTTCCAGAACTTAGCTGCCTTTTAATTAACCCTCTTTTCAAAACTGATCTGACTAGCTTAAATTGAACTCTTAGTTTTCGTTAGTATCCTTTCCTACACGGTACTCTTGCAATGTGTAAACTTCAGAATAGAATTATCCTTTATCAATTAAGATGTCCAGTGCATAATTTTTATTAGAATTCGCTATTGAAAATTAAGACTGAGGATATTTGATGCCAGTTTTCATTTTGCTTAAAAGTAATCTTCTCCACACTTGTCACAGTAGAAGTACGCTCAAGTTGCGGAAAAAAACTTGGGCAGAATGATTTTGCCTGTTGTCGTTTGTCATACAATCTAAAAATTGAGAGTAGGTAGATTTGAAATTCATGGACTCTTCTACCTAGTACAAGTAAGAGATTGGTATTTCTTTCAAAGCTTAAATAATGCCCCTTTCAGTGTTAGGGCAAACACTGAGCCTCTAGTTCATTTGGATATTGTGGCAGTAGTGTAGTTGGCCTTGAATATTAAAAGCACAGACAGCTGGTTTTGGCACATGCTTTCAGTACGCAGATTAGCAGCCATGTTGTAGTGATAGTTTGAGGTATGGTGCATTCCCCTGGCTGATTTCAGCCATCTCATCCTCCATTCTGAGCATGCACTTTCTGACTTGATAGATTAGAAAGTGGATGCACCTTACTATCTGTAACTGAGTTCTTAGCCACCACCTTTTATACCAGCTATCTTTCATGTTATATACAAAAACACATCTGCATCACAGTGAACAGATAGTTCTCTCATACCCCTTTTTGATTAAACTTGGCATGGGGATGGCTTGTATTTTGAAGAAAAATTTAATGAAGTAATTTCTTTTAGAAGACGTGAGCGATCCAGAGAGAGGGACCACAGTAGGTCACGAGAAAAAAGTAGGCGCCACAAATCACGTAGTAGAGATCGTCACGATGACTATTACCGGGAAAGAAGCCGTGAAAGAGAGAGGCATCGTGATCGTGACAGAGATCGCGATAGAGAACGAGACAGAGAGAGAGAATATCGTCATCGTTAAAGAAGGTGAGTGTTTCGTGTTCTTGAACTTTACTGTTACTGACTTACTAAAAGTAACTACTCTAGGTTTGGGATTATTTACACCATTAATGTCTGCATTTAAGTGGTCCTGCAGTATGTACTGAATCACTTTCTTCTTGCAGCATCTGACATGGACGTAGGTAAGTAACAACAGGTAACTGGTCTTGGGAGGGAGGGAGTATTTGTGTGACTATCTTCTGCAGTTTGCATGCTGCCTTTTTAATTTTAGGTGGTATTAATGTTTGCGGTTTTTATGAAATGTGATTGAACCAATTCTTAAAAAAGCAGTAAGCCAGACTGGTAAGTCTGCTCTCTGTAATCTTAGAAGATTATATGAAATTTATGGTTGTATTTCTTATTTAAAATATTTAATTTTTTATTTAAAATATTAATTTTGTGTTTTAAAATCTCTTTGTGTAAGGACTGCAGCATTTAGCCCTTCATATGTCATGTGTGGATTATTTCAATTTAGGGAACACGTGTATATACAGTTGCTGTCCTTGCACAAGTATGGCGGTGGGGTTTTTTGGGTTTTGGTTTGGGTTTTTGGTTTTTTTTTTTTTCCCCAGTGAGTTTTACTCAAATTCAGGAAATATAGCCAGACTTTGCTCTTTATTTTATGACGTGACCTGTCAGTATCTTCTGCCTTATAGCTAAATTCAGGTGTTATCTTCAATAAGATTTATGATCAGTTGTTCCCTACCACCCTGATTTTTCATTCCCTCCCCTCTTTGACAGTAAAGTCATTTTATGAAGACTAGTAAACAAATGTGTGACACAAGGATTGTTTCTTTTCTGGTTGTTCACAAACTAATGTGTTCTTTTATCGCGTATATCCGCAGTCTTGCATGCATCAAATGTCTAGATAGCTACAGAGTAGCATGCTAAATAATGCTTTTTTCAGTGTGCTGCTGAGAGCTTTAAAATACATAGAAATGTTCATCACATTATATAATGTACCATTTTGAGGATTGGGAATTCAAGCTACCCATGATTCCTTACATTTGACAATTGGAAAAACCCCTACCTATTCTTTTGTCTGCAGTGGTCTTTTCCCTTTTTAGAAGAACTTCCCACTACATCTACATTAAAATTGAAGCTTGCAGACTTGCCTGGCTGCCCAACTTCCATTTCTTACATTTACCCTCAGGTTTAGTTTCTGGATTTGCATGTGGTATTTATTCATGGAAGTTCATTTAGAGAAGCTAAATGGAGCAAAAGCTTTTAGAAATCATATAAAATGTAGTATAGTCCTAAGTGAAAATATGATTTTGTATTAGTTAAATGTCAGTTTTTCAGTCGGGTTTTTGTGTCACCGACTCCTTTGGGAGAGAACAAACTGATACTAAATGCTGTAGTCTATTGAGTATTAAGTGGGTTGTTGTCTTGGGTTCACATACTAACAGGGGATACACGAAGCAGTAACTGACCTAGAGAAGGGGAGTCAAAGGCTTAAATAGGAAGGTGAGATGTGGCAGCTGAAATGAAGTTGGCAGTATATATCTGTTAATGCCACTTTTTGCCATAAAAAATGGATTGGTAGAAATATTTCTGGAATTGCATAAAAATAGCAACTGTGGTTCTTAACTGTAAAATATCAGAGCATAAAAATCCAGATTTAACAAAAGTGAATGTAGTTTCTTTTGTTGAACTGGATTTTTACTTTTTGTCATAAATGAGTATTTGTGATATTTGCAAATAGCTGTTACTAATAGGAGGTAATCATTGAGCTGAGTGATGGATGCATTTCCAGAGTGTTTTCCTTCTGGTGGAGATGAGCGAGCCATACTAAAAATTGTTAATAACCTGGAATTTAAGATTTTTTTTTTTTTTTTACCCTTGGCATACTTTATTAATCTAGCTTTAATTTTTGTGTATTTAGTGTTGTGCATGTAGATACGGAGTGTCTGTGCCAAGTACAGATTCCCTACCCTGTCACCCCAAGAAAACATACCAAATAGCATTAGGTTGCATTTTATAATTTCCAAAGCAGTTTTAAAATGAGACTGTGGTTTCAGTCTTGTTCGGGTGGGATTTATATATGCAACATCCTTCAACTTTGTTGTGTGCTGGGACTTCTCTTTTCTTTCAGAAGGGTTGCGTAGGTAAGGTTCCCTTGTGCAAAGAAGAAAATAGGTCCCAAGAACTTGATTTAAAGGGCAAATTTAGTATTCTGCATGTAAATGAAAGCATTTGGTATTTTTTTAAAGTTAAGTTGTAAACATTTTGTCTTGTTACTGTCTTAATGAAGAAGAGCTTTATTGTAGTTTTGGTTTTATATATTTATACACACACACATATATAAAGGAAATAGAGTTATCTCCTGGTTTGTATGTTTCATTTTCACTAAGATGTATGTTGCCATACATTTTTTTGTTTCGTTCTTTACATTGGTTAATATTCATAAACGGATTTAACAGTCTCAGTCATTTAATAAATATCAGCAGTGCTGAAAAGAGTTACTCCCCATATTACTGTGTTTTGCCAGATAACATGAAGTTGCCTCTGTGCCTGCACCCTATGAATGGCACCTATACTTCTCCTTATTGTGTACCTATAGTCATAACTGTGATACTGTACTGGCATTTTTTTTTTTTAAAGTGTTACACATCTAGTTTAGAAGGATTTTAAAGGTCCATTGTGAACATTTTTGTATACAGTGATATTCAGTTTGTACTGTATTACATTTATAGAGATAACTTACTAAATGTGTTTATAATAATAAAACTCTATTAAATAAAGTTTAGATGTACCTTAGCAGGTATTTACACTTCTGTTTGTACACTTCATGATGTAAAATTAAATTCTTGCAAGATTTTTTGTGCCTTCACTTGAGTAAGGTTTTATGTACATCGATAATCCATTCTACAGAATTACTATAAACTGAATGTTTCCTTGAAACATCTTGCCTTTGCTTGTAGAAAGCCTATAGATATAAAAGAGAACAATGGATTTAAGACAAATGTCTAACCTGTATTAGTCAAGAAAACTAAGAATCCAACAGAATGACGTTTAGAAGGATTAAAAACAAAATTAGTGTACAAACAGAATAGTAATGTAAATTCATCAGCATGAGTCCTGACTTTTTTTAGACAGAATTTTATTTTTTTAGTTTAACTGATACTCAATGATGTATTTCTAGCTGATACGTTGTCCCAATCTTAATCTGTCTGAATTTCTATAACTGCTGAATGTTAAATTTTTCATTTTATGTTTTTGTTATTGGGTTGATTGATTATTTCCTATTTAAACTGGATTTGGACTGAATTGCAAAGACAAAACCACAGCATTGTAACAGTTGATATGTATGTAGACTTTGTACTCCATATTTCATGTTTTTTCTCTGATTTTTCTGCTCTCAAACCACTGTAAGCAAAATAATTTGAAGTTGGAGGCTCACATGCTTCTTCAAAACCTGCTCTCAGCTCTCTCTGAAATAGTTTCAGCTTTGGAGTGATCTATCTAAGAACTAACATGGTTGAAATTTTTTTGGTGTCAGTAGGAGGGGAAATGGTACTGATAGTTAAAGTAAGATTCATTATATTTTGCTTGTATAAGTAGGAACTGTCCTGTAACAGTGTGTTAGCAACCACTTAAACATCAAGTGAAGTATGAAATTAGCCTTTTAAGAAACCTTGTTAATTAATAGGAAAAATGTCTATTTTTGTAAGTTACTTTAATAATAAGCTTCTAGGTAATACTGGAATTTTAAGTGAATCATGTGGTAGCATTGTTCAAGACCTGGGTATATGTACCTGTCTAGGATTATTTCAGATCTTCTTAGTATTAAGCTATTATGAACATTATCTACCTAATCTCTCTTTTTTAAAATGTGTATTTTTGAGGAAGCACATATGTGGGGCTGGCACTATTCTACTGCATCTAGCATTCATCAGAGAAATAATGATTTCTGCATCTGATTCAGTATTTGAAATCCACCATAGAGTGAAAGAGGCAAGCAGTGCCACTGTTTTATGTGCTGCTTAAAGTATTTTATGGCTACTCTGGTGCTTTATAGAAACATATAGCTTGTTTCTTAATGTTTAGTGATTTCTCATTTTCTTGAGGGTGGTAAGATGGTTTGAAAAACAAACTGAAAATCTTATGCCATTGTTTATTTTCAAATGCATAACTGCATAACTTCTATTAATTTTTTTCCATGAACATGTTGCTGTAATTTTGTTGTCCTCTGAGGTGTCTTTAGACACGCTTGTATTTTCGTGTTCCCCACATCCTGTGCTTTTTTCTTTTGTTTGTGAAATCAGTAGTTTTGACAAATTTGAGCTTGTGAAAGTTCCCCAAGAAACTTTAAAGCTTTATAGTATTTGAAACATAAAGAAGTTACTTGCAAGTGAAAATGTTGGTTTGATGCAGTGTTCTCCAAAGAATGAAAAAATTCTGTTTTTTCCTTTTGCTCATTGTGGTTTGAGAACTAAGATTTCTTTTTACAAAAAAGAAAAAGAGAGAGAGAAATGAGAGATCTTCATTTTTATGTTTTCCTGTGGCAGCCTGATCTACCTTTTTATGTCTTCCTCATATATTAATGTGAAAGACTTGCCAATAATTCACATCTTTTTAATTTGTAAACTAAAGATTGAGTTTTCCGAACACACTCCTCTGTTCATCAGTTATTTTTGGTGAATACACAGGCAGGGATAGTAGGAGAAAGACATACAATGAATGAAACTAGTTTGGGACCATTCTTCTTTTTCCCATGTAAAATTATTTATAAAATCAGGAAATTGTTCTAGTGTTGATATTAAATTATACACTAAGATTGAACAAAGATGCCAGGTAAGTACACTAATAATGGGGGGGGGGGGGGGAATATGCAACAAATGGAAGAAGGTGCTAGTGGTGGTAAAATAATCTGTTTGTACATGTATGATGAACAGAGTTGCATATGTATCTCAGCTTACATGCAGAAAGACAAATATAGGGTCAAGCTTGAAATTCCTTCTTTCTCACTGTATTATAGCTAAAGCATCACAGTATTTGGAGATTTGTGATGTTCTGGAATGTAGGTTAAGTTAAAACAAATCTTGGCTTTCAAGCTAATACTTTCTGTGGGATTTTTGCTTTGTGTATTTTTTTCTTTATGTATAGAATAAAATAAAATAAAGGAGAATTACATGAAGTAATTCTTAGGAGCTATTAGGATATAATGACAAGTGTGTATCATGCATTTTACTGAAATGTGAACATGTTGGGAGATTGAAATTCAATCCCTGAAAATATCAGAAGTTACACTACGATAACAAAACTTGACGGGTGTATGCACATACAGCTTTAAACTACGGTAGAATTTTCACACTTCTAAAAGCTGTTTAAAGCTTTTATATGCTTATTTGGATAATTGGAATTAAAGGGGAAAAATCAGTTGCTACTGCAAGATGCTTTATATATAAGAAATCTATTGGGTTTTGTTGTAAGAGTCTGTGGAAAAAAAAGTGCTCAAGTTGCATCTTGCATAAATACAAAAATGTGTGATCACTTAAGTTCTGGGATTTCATTTTTGAAATGTTCTGGCATAAAACCCTAGCTTTTAAACCACAAAATAACTATTAACAGATAAGTCTGAAATTTGGGGTTTATTAGTAGAAATGCTGAGAAACCGATTGCTGTATGGTGTTAAATTCTACAAACCTAACACATGCTTGGGACAGATAGCTTATACGAGCTTGAGGCAGATGGAAAACAGCATTGCCAAGAAGTATTGACTAGAGATTTAATCTTTTTTTTTTTTTTTTTAAATGTTTCTTACTTCAATATTCTACTTGCTTGTAGAATACTGAAAAGGGCTGAGCATGAAGGTATAATCCATACAGATTTATTTCTTCCTTTTGGAACCACAAAGGCTTCCGGTTTTGCCAAGAACAGTGGCAGAATACTTGGAACCAAAATGTACACCACTTTGGATTTTAGTTGGTCATGTTTTTTAAAATGAAGGTTCAGTGTGGTGCTGACCATGTTAAGAGCCCTATAATGAAAAGTATTAATCCTAAGTCCAGTTTATCATGCATTCTTTAAAGTTCCTGTAGTTCCATAAGTACCCTTACAAATCTAGCAAATTATTCCCAGGAACTGAAGCTTTCTTATGCTAGTATTATAAATCATATATATGTTGCTTTGGATCTGTTAACTGTCGCCATAGAAGTGATAAAGATCCATTATTCTTGCCACAGCAATTGTATGATGAGAGCAGCAAATTCTGACATGCAGTCTCACAGCTGTCATATACTTCCTTTCTCCACTTAAAAAACTGAGATTCTCCCCTGTCTGTCTGTGCTAACTTAGCTCGCAACTCTGAACACATCTTCTTGTGGAGGCAGCACTTTGTCACTTTGCTACTAATTAATTTTAAATGTACATAACAGCTATGGAAATTTTGGTCTCTGGGGAAGGAACTTCCCCAAAAGTAGTTACTGGATGATACATTCATGATTTGGGAACAAAGTCTGCGAATAAGAAAAGAAATTCTGATCACTGCTTTGGATTTGAGTTAGTTTATGTGCATACTGTAGTGTATAGAGCCTACTTGGTTATACATTTTTTTTAAAGTTGTTATTAACAGTCACTTTGAGGAAAGGAAGAAGTGTGTCAACTGCTTATGCAAAAATTGAGTGCTTTGTTTTCCCAACTGCTTTGAAAGTATTATAGTTGAAGAATATTTGACAGCTGTGTACTGGTGCACGTTCATGAAATTGCTCCTCTAAATGTCTTGTTTTTCAAATGAACAATTTAATGTGTTGGGTTTTTGAACAATTTGATTTAAACTATTTTGAAATTATTGAATGTTGAAATTGTGAATTATTAATGAAATGAAGATAGCTAACTGTTTTGTAATGGAATTCAACTGAAATCCAGTGTATGGAATTATACCATCCCAAGTATTTTGTGAACTCTTACAGTAATTAACTCTGAATGGTGTGGTTCCTTAATTTGCCAAAATAGATGAGAGTAGGAAGTAGGGGCTTGGGGTTTTTTCTAGGGCAAGTAGGCGAGGAAACCTGCAAATCTATATTGTATTATTTGAAAAGTGGGTTCTTGTGATTAAACTGCAAGTGTGTATTTTTAGATGTGAAGCCCATTCTGCTTGCCACTAGTCTGAAAATTTTGAAGTACTGGTATGAGATTCTGTGCACTTTTAAATGTTACTGAGCTGTGAGCCATCCACTTCATTATATAATCAGTGCATTACTTAAATGTCAAACCAGCTTAAAACTTCTGTAAGCGGGCAGGTAAAAATGTAAAAACCTAGTTGTGGCAAAATTACCTTACGTGCTTGTTCGTTCACTCTTGCAGAATGCATACTTTAGGAAATGTTCTATATAAATGTTTCCATCAGTCACAGGAACAGTAGCTATTTCTTCCTTTATCATTCAATACTTCAACTGTGAATTTTATATTCTTTCAACTTTGTTGTACAACAACCCTAATTTTTAACTATTGTATTAGAAAACAGTTTCGTGCACAAACAAGTAGCTGCTGCTTCTGGGTATTTTGTGTTAGTTTACATTACAGTGAAGTAGATGCACGACTTGTGTATGTATAGATAAGCCAACAATTTTCTGTGTATTATGGGGACTAGCAAAATCTACATCACAAATTTTGACACATTACAGCTGAAGGAAGAGGAACAGCGTGCAAGACAAGATACGTTCTTCAAGGAAAGATGCTTGTCCAGCAGTTTGCTTCATGTGATTGAACTGAGCCTGTAAGGATTCATGGATAAAATGAACAGGAATAGATCTGAATAAAGCAAATCTGCATACATGGTAACCAGTAGCTCTTTTACTTTTTTATGTTGCTTAACTGTTTTATTTGAGGGAAACCTGTGTGATTTAAACCTTATAGCTTTTGCAACTTTATTACTGGTTATATACATTTGGCAGTTATAATGTGCAAGCAATTGGAAAAAGTCAAGTAAATGCTTGTTTTTATAGTAGTTTGTTCATGTTAAACTGTTCATATGATAATGTCTGTACACAGCACCACTGATTACAGTAGATGTAGTGTTGTAATAAACTGTTTAATGGGGCTGATGTGTAAAGCTGTTCAAGTTATTTGATGTTTACACCTCAGGGAAAGTCTTGTGTTCAGCAATATTTAAAGATAATGTTACAATGAAAACATTGATGCTGTCTTTAAAAACATCGCAATAGTCTTGCATATGCCTCAACCTAATCTTGCATTCAGTGAGTTAAACATACTAATGTCGCTTTCACACATTCAATTTTGATATGAAAATAGGTGGTTACATAAAACCTTTAATGCTATTTTGCTTTCTAGCAGTGTTTACCTAGGTGGCTTGTGAATTTGCTAATTGACATATAAAACTGTAAAAACTGCAGCTCTTTGTGGTCTGTTTTGAGGAGAGGTGGTCCCAGGTCTGTGATCTTATCACACTGAAAATTTTCTCTCTCATACAGCCTTGATCCTGATTGACACTACAGTTAATATAAACTTATACTGTTCATATGAACTTAAACTGTCCATATTAAGGGATGGAAAGGTTAGGTTCAAAAAAACCCAAACCAAAACCCTGCAGTTGTTTACAGTTTTATAGTAATAGTGCTTGTGTGTGTTCCCTCTCCACCCCCAAGGCCGTAGCAGTCTGTACATAGTTGTATATTAGAAATGTGCCAGAAGAAACCAGATGTTTCCATTTTTCAGACTTTATGGGTTTGGTATTTTCTTAATACTTCGGGGTTTATTCACATATGCATATAAAAGAGAAGGTACACTTGTATGTCCTTGTTCAGTGATGGGCAATATTTAAATGTCTTAGCAAAAAGTGGCACTAATTAAATCTGTCAGATGAGGTTTTGTAAATTTACCTAAAAACAAATTATTGTAGCTCACAGTGAAAGTTGACTTCAAATTTAAGAATTTGTTTTAAATTTCATTAAGTGTGAAATGCAAGTGAATAGAAAGTTCATGTAAGTTGCAAAAACTTAGTTTCTGGCAGCCTTTTACAAAGGCTCACTTTTAGTCTATTGTAAATCCTTATGTAACGGATTTATTCTTGGAGTTTTCGCTTATTCAAATAGCTGCACTTAATGTTTTAAGTTAAGTTTCAAGACCTCAGATGGCTTTAAGAGGCAACTCTTAGACAACTCTTGATTTCTTTTTTTACTGATTTTGAAGATTTTACAGCCGACCTAAAATGTTACCCTGTTCAGGAAAGCACTTAAATCCATTTGGTTTTCCAGAGCATTTAAAGCATGTGCTTACATTCCATAGATTTCAAGGAATGTAAACATACACTTTAAGTACCTTATCTGCATATGTAAGTGATTTTTATGCTTTACTGAGTTGGGACCAGTAGCCTGTGCAACTGCAAAAGTTTTGCATAAGTCTGAAATGCTCTAATATTTTTGTCACCTACCACTCAGCCAGGTTTCCTGCAGCCAGGTTGATGCTTGTTGGACTTGGCTACAGCTTCAGGCACTTCCCCCCCTCCCCCCTTTTTTTTCCTTAAATTGTGTACCTCAGTTCCTCATGCATGGGATCACTGGTGTTTATTGAACTTTGCTACTGAGAAGATATTTGACATGTTTGTTTAATCCTGTTTGAAAATGAAAACTGCCTTTTAAAATTTTTGTAAAACTGAAAGTTGTATCAAACAAGTCATGACTCATTTCCTGCTTTTTGTGAATAGGTGTTGGTTACAAACAGAACTGTTGTAATTTTTTTTTCTTTACTTAAAAACATTGTTTACTGCTGTGTGTAATAAGTTTAAGGAAGAAATAACCTGCCTGTAGCTGTTACATGGGGAATAGCTAATACTGGAGAGGCAGCAGGTAAGTAATGTTCCATTGCATAGATATATTAAATCTTAAAATAAAAAAGTAAATTTACAAGCATTTTATGCAGGAACTGATATTTTACTCCACACTGAAATAGATTTAAGGAGACTGTTGCTCTTTTTACACAGAGTGTAATTTCTCACTCGCATATAGATTTCCATTGCAGGCAATGGAAATGGCAGGGAGGGAACAGCAGGGGGAAAATAACATAAGTTAAACTGAGCAATCATTGTGACTCGAGAGATGAGGTCCCTGTATGAAGCCCCCTTTTTCTGCCTGTTCTCTGAATCCTTAGTTTTAACTGATAAATGTGCTGTGTTGCAATTTAGATAATACTCTCTGGTTATTGTGAGTTTCATTTGTTAGGGTTTGTTTTTTTTTTTAATGAAACAAAAAAATGTACAGAAAAAAAAATCCAAAGACCCTGATAGACACCAAAAAGGAATATGCCTAATGCACATCATGTATAACTGGATCTGTAGTAGAATTTTTACCAGGTTTTGGTTTATTAAACATTACTGGCAATTTCCTGTGCACGCTCAGGAAGTAGCAGTTTGGTAACTTACAGACTGGTCATGATGCCATGATGGCTACTGCTGTGCTCTTTGATATTCATCCAATTGTATTTCATCTCCTTTTGCTGATGAAAGGACAAAATAGTCTGTGAGGAAATACTTTATTTCTTTCAAATTCTGATTTTATAAGTAATGTTGAAAATAATTATCTTAAGGCTGTGTCCTTTATCTTGAAAGACAAAACGAACAAGTAGTGACTTGGGGTGGTGGTGCTTTAGCAACAGAAGTTGTTTTACTGGAGGTTTGTTTTCTAGAAGTAGAGGTTTTGGTTTGTTTTTTTTTTTTTAAGTAAAATTTCTACTGGACTATACGTTTTGACCGGTCAAAAATACTTCTTCTTCAGAAGAACATAGCATTTTGGAAACTGTACGGTCTTTTTTTTTTTCCTTGTTTCCTTTTTGTTTTCTGTGCCAATAATTTTAGTTCTGATTGCATTTTGAAAAATGTTTGTCAGAACTTCTTTGAGTTTTTATTTACAGTGTGGCTTATAAGCTTGAATAGCTGTTGGTTTTGTGTTAAACAAGATATCTTATTAAATTTAGCCATTAGCTTATTTTTGGGGGTTTTGGTTTTTTTTTTTTAAGGAGTGAGTGCTTTCTGGTTTTGTTCCTTTGAAATTGGTGAGGCTTAGTTTTTTAACTGTATTTTTTTACCTGATTGTTTAGTTGCATACCCAAACCCTTGTAAATTTTTTCCTAGTTGTATGTGGATAATCGGAGATTTAAATGTTGTATATACTTGTCATCTGTGTTTCTAGTAAAAATACATGGTATTCTTTATAGAAATACTTAATTCCTGATTTCCTTTTCTTACCCACTTGCTCTCTGTGTACAGGTTAAACAGACTTTGCTCCTATTTTTATTTATAGAATTTTATACGTAGCCTCTTAAAGTTATCGTTGGTTCTTGTGTAAACTGAGATACAGCCTTAAATTTCTTAACATAATGCTCATTAAGATACTGTTAGTCATGTAGATTCAAATATAAAACATGCATGTTTAAGACTGGTACTCTTCAGAGATCCAAGACACTGAATTGCTTTTGCATTGCAGTATAAACCCTTCAAGATATTAGAGAAGGAAAGTGCAGGTCAGTGTGCATATACTTGAAGAAAATTGAATTCTTTTCCAAAATAAGTATTTGACTTGGGAAAGAAGCAACATGGATTTGTTTAGGATTTAAACTATTTTGGTAATTGACTGCACAGGTCTTAAACATAATGGTTGCAGCATGCTAATTGGTCATGATGTTTATGCAGAAATACTGTCTCTTGTTCACTCGACTGTTCACTATGATGCCTTGCAATTAATATTGCAGACAGGCTTGGGGTGGGTGGGGGTGTTGAGGTGGCTTTCTGTTGTTTCCCTCACCCACACCCACCCCCCTTAAGATCTGACATGCTGTGTACTTTCAGATTCATTTTAGCTTTAGAGGTTGAATTACTAAGGAGCAGTTTGGAGCGTAGAAGTTCCTCAATTTGATGTTCTCGTGGGATTTTTTTTTCCCCCCATGTTGGACAAGATATGATAAAGCGTCTCATTCTATTTGTATAGTATGCACTTGTTAGTTCTTGAATCCTTTCTATAGCCCCAGTTATTGCAGTGGGTTCTAGGTTCTGGTATGACCTATGCCTGTGCTTAAATCTTTTAAAGCTTCTTTGGAAATACACTAGTTTTACTGAAGTCCTTTGAAAATAGTAAACAATATACCTTTGATCCCAATGAAATGGAGCATTTAAGTTGTAAAAATTCCCATCTATTCATACCATGTAATGTGATTTTTACATGATTCAGTGCTAACACTTTGGAGTGTATTCAAGTGATAGACTTTGGCCTCACCCTCTTGTATACTGTATTTTGTAATAGAAAATATTTTAAACTGTGCATATTATTATTACATTATGAAACAGACATTCCCTTGATCTTCAAATGTAAGAAAATGAGGAATGTGTGCGCTTTTATAAATACAAGTGATTGCAAATTCAGTTTCCTTACTACTGCAGGTGTCCTTTTTTAAAATATTTTAAAAAAAGGAAAAAAAAAACCCCAAGCGTTTTAAAGGTGAAATACATTCCTATTTGCTAAACCTTAACGTTTTTATGACGATTACCAGCACTGCTGACTTTCTAAACAAAAGGCTGTATTGTCTTCCTGTACCATTCTGTTTCCTGATTCCCATTTTGCACAAGGATGTATGAGTAAACTATTCAAGAAATGGTTTTGAAATACAGGAGGGGAGCTTGTCTGAGTTGGAATGCAGAATTGCAATGCAAAATGTAAGGAAATGGATGCCTGTCAGAATGCCTGACTCCAAAGGATTTTATATATATATAGTAAACAGTTTCCTGATACTGGCAGGCCAAAGAGTCTGTTGAATACTTGAGTTTCTGGAGACCTATATTTCTCAACAAGGTAAGATGGTGTCCTAGCAAATGTGGATTTTAATACATTTTCAGCAGAGGTACTTAGTTAATCTATAAGTTTAGGGATAATTTCATCTTTTTTAGATGTTATACTTGAAATATTGCGTAACTTTTAGCTTTCATGGGTTTCTTTTTTTTCAGCCTTTAGGAGACTGTTAAGCAATTTGCTGTCCAACTTTTGTGTTGGTCTTAAACTGCAATAGTAGTTTGCCTTGTATTGAAGAAATAAAGACCATTTTTATATTAAAAAATACTTTTGTCTGTCTTCTTTTCGCTTGTCTAATATCTTTGGAGTGCTCATTATTGTCAGAGTCTCTTCAAATTTTCAGACATTAAAACAGCGCGGTCATTCTAATGTTATTATAGCTAGATTCTGTGCTGTAATTATTTCTGAATCTAGAAACAGCTTTGTTCATACTAGCTCTTGTCCTCATCTGATCTTTAAAGACTTTTTGCAGAGTTTAAAATTAGTGAGAAGTGCAGACCTTTTCTTATTTTAAGCCAACCTTTTTTATTTGGTCAGGCATTTTTCTGTAAAATGCAGCGATCCATGTGTAATGCATCAACTGAAGGAAAAAACCAAAAGCATGCTGCAATTTCAGTCTCTTAAAATTACATTTTCACAATCAAACATTAGTGTACTAATGTTTGGGAGCTGTGGGCTTGCTAGGTAGGAGGCATTAAACCAGTGATGATAAAACTATTTTAATCTGGCTTCTTGAGTTGACTAAATCTGGCAAATGTTAATCGTTACAAAGCATGTGTGTGTTAAACACAGCGGTGGTAAAACAGCTGTACGGCAGGCTGAACTGTTGTCAGCTCATCTCATGCAGACAGTTGGTCTGGTACCAATGACAGTATCCTTCCTGCAACGATGTAAAACTACTTTTGGCACTGGGGTTTCATCAGCAAATGTTTTACTCTGCTGCTAAATCGGAACATTGTATTACATAAAACACACATTTGTATGTGATATACAAAGTCATTAGTGTTGCCATACTCTGCCATGCTAGTGGTGAACTTTCCGTGATTCGTAGTATTTGTTGAAGTTCATTTACTGTAGCGCGAAATGAGCTCTATCCGTTGTACCATCTTAGATTGCTGGTACCGTTTTGCAGTGTTGTCGGCTCCAACGTTTGTCTGTGACGAGCCTCCAGCATTTGGCAATGGTAAGATTATGTGAGAATGCTGGCTTTTATTTGGGAAGAATATTTTTTTCTAATACTTATAGCTTCAAAAAGACGACTGAAATGCAATCTGATCGGCTTGGAAAATCACAACATTCATGATTTCATTTAAACCTGATTTTTGAATGAATGAAGGTGGGCGATTGTACAGGTCTGTGTAGAGGAAACAAAACGCTTATTAGAAAATGAACCCGAATTTCTCTGGCTAGTGCTCTAAACCTGTAGTAACGAAAATAACATTCACTTATTTTAAAGGGCTCAGACATTAATTGTTCAAAATAGTTTTCCTATCCTGTTGCTTGTTAACTTGGCTGCTGATTATTTACTGCACTGTGTCTGAATTTCGCAGTTAACCCAAGTTTTTAACGATGTGTTTGTTGTAGCCTGGCTTCATTGACCAAGTGAAGGTTTGGACAGAGGTGGAAGGAGTGTTGGGCTGTGGCTGGTGGGGTTCGGGGGACTCCAGGCTTCCTTCTGGGTGGAGAGCACAGGGGAAAATCATTGCTAACTCTTGATTCTTAAAGTATCCTGTTGCAATTTTCCTCCAGTTTAGGGTGTTCAGCAGTTCCCATTGCTGAATGGGAGAGAATTGTAGAGCATCCTGTCCCCGAAAACATAGGATGTATACTCTAAGATAAACACAGCGAGGATTCAGTAGTACATGGATGAATTCATTGTCTAAGTGTTTGAGTGTAGGCCAACTAACCAGGATGCCAGATCACCGAGGTATGATTTGAAACGGTATCAGAAGAATGAGGAAGGTAAGCACTCTGAGTACGGGGTTTTTTCCTTCCACATAAGCTCTCTGGGGAAAATACCGTCCCTTGAGTTGGAGTCAAGGAAATAATTTGATAACACTTATTAGGAAAACTGTTTCTTGCGCAATTCTACTTGCAAGAACCTTGCCTCCAACCTTTTTCAGTGCCTTCTCTGTAGCTGCTGCAGATGGGAAGGCCAGAGCTTGAGGTGAGCTGGAGGGGAGAGATCTTGCTGGAATCCAGGCTTCAGCAGAAGATTATTATCCTTGCTTATTCCTCCCTCCAGTGCCTAGCAATGTGTAAACTGGTGCAGAAGCCTCCTCTCTGCCACCTCTTGCTGCAGGCTGACTGGCCTCCCATCTACCTTATCCTTATCCAAAACCCAAAATGACCCACATCAGGATTAAACCCGTTCCTGAGCACAGCTGTGCTTGGCTGAGTAACATCCCTGTGTGGCCCTTAATATTGACTGGCAGGTTTTGGGGAGGAGAGGGAGGTGGAAGGCTTTTGTGGGGTTTAGCAGGGGAGCCTGAAATAGTCACTTCTGTGAGCCGTGTGTTCTTGCACCAGCTGCAATTGCAGGGAGATTTCTGGGCTGCAGGAACTTGCTGTGAGGTAGCTCCCGAGTTCTTGTGCAGATATTCTGCTGTGGGTTTCACAGCCCAGGCAGGGGGACTGCGACGTCCCCAGGATGTCTTTACGCAAAGAGAAAGTCTTCCCTTCTGCTGTTGCACCCGTTCTGACCCAGCCTCCCTGAAGGCACTGCTGAACTTTCTCCTCTGGCAAAGCCCTCGCCTTGCTTCATTTCCTGTCATTAGAGGAGTGTTCCTGATTGGGGAGAGGCTTTAGTTCTTAAAATTTGTCTCTATGGAAATGAAAGACATCTAAGCACCTGCTGGGAAGCAGACATTGAGTAAGCAGTTGGGAGCGTCCTTTTTGACCCCTGTTACGTTTGGGGTGGGAAGAAGTGCTCAGGTTCAGAGTATTAACGCTGTTCTCTACCTTTTTATTCTCCCCTGGTTTGTCTTTCAAACCGTTTCCTAATATTGCAGCTGGTCCAGGGGAGATGGTAAGTTGCAAGAGAGAGGAGGAGCAGAAAGCAAATCAAATGCCAGAATCAGCAAGGCAAAGTCTGTATGAAGCCGTGGAAGGTAAGTTTGTCCAGTGCAGGCTGAGAGGAAGGCAGAGGTATATGTGTATCTTATGCTCACAAAGATACCTTTTTTTAGAAACATTGCTACAGGAAAATCAGATGTAGGCACCTGAGTGTCTTTATGCCCAGCTTACCTGAAATGCTAGACTATAACAAATCATGACATGCCAGGCAAGGAAACACTGATTTAATAATTATGGGGCCAGAACCTCTGTTTTGCTTTGGGAATTACCCGAGTCCTCTTGAAGGCCTGTAGCATCACACTTGGAAACAGTCAACTGAGAAAGGATGTTTGCCAGGTTAACCTCTGCATTTTCCCAAAGATAACCACCCAGTAGCATAGCTGTTAGAGGCATGTAGTCTGCACACTCAATGCCTCTGACAGTGGGTTTGGCGTATCCTGAAGTAGTTAAAGCACGACACTACTTGATTTTCTGAATGCATCTTGGCTAACAACAGAGATCACTCCAAACACAGTGAAGAATTTAATTTTAAAGAGTTGATGCTCATTCATGTCTGATGAAGGTGAGACCACTGCTGCTCAGGACAGTTTGTCTTGTAAGAGATGGACAGATTAACTTGGACTGCAAGAGGAAGAAAATGTATCAGTCACATTGCATTTTTATTTTACCTCTTCGAAGATAGGGAAGTGATTGCTTCTGAAAAATGTGAGTAAATGGCTGCAAGCGGGGAGATGATAAGCCTGCTCCCCATCCAAGAGAAGTAACTTGTTGGGAGATGTACAAGAGCCTTTAGAGAGGCAACAGGCCAAAAAGAGAGTGAGGTGGGAATATATTTCCTTTCTTAGGCTGGAGATGAAAGGAGGGGTTTGTGAAAGGTGCAGAAGCAGTTTGATGGAGTGGCAGGTACGGCAGGGCAGCACGTTTGTTTTCAAGGATGTTGCAAGCTGAGCGGTGCGGTGCTGTCCCTGGGCTGAGGGAGGGAGAAGGGCTGGTGCTAAATGAAACAGGTTAAGGGTTTTTGTGCTGGGCAGATCTTTGCTGGTTAAGTTTGAGCTGGAAGTGAGCCAGAGAAGAAACTCTGTTATTCATGTAACATAATGCATAGTAATACAGAAAAAGGTGAAATGCTGGTCAGTTCGTGCTCTTAGTGCTGAGACACAAAGTATGTGGTATTCAAGGAGCTGATCAAAAGTTTTCTACCTTTCTTACTCTGTTCTTTTTCTGCTCCTGGAGAGACGGTGTGAAAAACAATTGCAGACCATTTTTATTTGTACAAATACAGGTCTTTTTGCTGTGGGTAGAAGATTGCTATCCCTTTTAATTATCTGTTTATCCATCTCTTCTGAATGACTTGCAGAAAATTGTTAGCACTCTGCTTCCCATCAGACTGCAGCAGCTGTAAGTCTTGTATACCTTGTGGCCTTTGTGTAAGTGGGAAATAGAGTTAATTGCTTCTCAAACAGTGTTTGCCAATTTTACAGAGATCACCCAGTGTAAACAGGTGGTTTTTAAAAAATAAATAAATAAATTTAAAAATTTGCTGAACATTTTTTCCAAAACACTTTAATCTACTCAGCACTGGCACTCATTGAGTAGATTTTCTCTTCTTATCCTGTACATTAATGGTGAAATTTGGCCCCTAGGTGTTCTGTCACACACACAAGGAAGGATACGTTCAAAATGGTGCACATGTGTACAAGTGGTGGAAAAGGGTCTCCTCGTGCCATCTAGCGGCATGAAAAAAACCTCTCCGCTTCATTCATCATCTCATGAATTCTGATGTCTGCGACCCTTCTTTGTCTAATTATGGTGATATCCACACATTGGTCATTTATCCCACATACCCACCTCCTTATGAATTCTGAGCTTTGTCAGCAGAACTAGATGTGATAATTTGCAACTGCCCTAAATTTAAGAAGATGGCAGTTGCTGCTTCCCCTTTTCCCACAAAATAACAAGCTGTATTGGGGTTTTTTTGTCCTTGCCTTGACGCCTCATGAAAAAGCCCGTGTTTCTTGCCTTATTTTCTGCATATTATCTTGAATGCCTTTTAAGTGTGCTGCTCTTTAAATTCCTGTGCATGTTTTCCTATATAATACACTCAGAGTGAAAGAAATACTTTAATGCTCAGAAGCCTTTCTTTGACGCTGAAAACAGTGGAAGATATGGTCCACACAGGCAGAGAAAATGTTGGCTGTCGTTGAAGGCATCTCCCAAACCCAGCAGAAGATGGGTGGGTTCCCATGTGGAACAGGCAGCATTTGCCTCTGAAGGACCAGGGAGCTTCACAGAGTTACTGTATTTCAGAATGGTTAAACTGATGCTTAAAACTGGTTTCTAGAGCTCGCTGGTATCCCCTTTCCCTATTTAGACATCTCCTTCTTTTTGACAGACAGGCAGGTACCCTCACCACCTTTTACAGACTGCAGGCTGTGCTTCACTGCAAAAATCTGTGGCTCTGACTGGATGTGTTACAGCTCCGCACTGGTGGGAGGGGATGAAAACAGTGACCATTCATCCCAAACAGAATCCTCATTCATGGGTCAAGCTGTAAGGGACTTGGGCTCCCACCTCAAAAAGTTAATTGGAGCCTATATGTAATCAAAACTGCAGTTCTCACTTTCCTAAATCATTCAGCCTGGAATCTTTGCAAGATGTATGTCCACAGCCCCCATTTTCTCAAAGACCTGTAGCATAAGGGTAACTAAAATGGTGAACGGTGTAGAACGGGCAACAGAGCCCTGCAGAAGAAACTGTTGGAAATCGTATCTAAATTGTGTGGTGGGTTCTTTTGTTAATACATAAAGTACTTTGAATGAAAAGGGTCAGAGAAGGCCAAAGTTTTATTAGCAGCTGTAAAAACAGATGAGAGTGATTAGCCTTTTTCTCTACAAGCAAAGCTGTATTTTGAGCTTCTCTGTGTAAGTATAAATTCTCCATGATGATTAAAGCTATCTGCTGGCTGGCTTCCATCTCAGCTGGAGTCCAGAAAAATTTTCTCAGTGTTTCTTTCACAGTGGTAACAGTATAATACTTCAGAAAAATAACTTTTTTTTCTGTCATGTGGGATCCCTACTGTGCCCTCCTAATTTTAAGTTATCCCTTGACTGTTCCATTCAGTTATTTATAATGTTAAAAAAGTAATTTTATGCCTTTTACTCAAAATGAATTTAGAAAAACTCTTAACCTCTACGTTATAACCTCCTTCAGCATTTTTTTGGTTATAATTACAGCAATAACTAGCTCAGATTTTTAACTGAGGGGCTTGGGTGCATTACTGAAGCAGAAGGGAAGGTTTCTGAAAATTCAAGTCTTTATTTAGAAAACTGGCAAGTTGCCAAAACCAAAAAAGCGTTACCACCAAATTAAATTAATAATCTGTTAAAACCATCAGGGCTAGCAAGAGAGGTGGTGGTATAGCATTCATTGCTGGAGCCAGGTTTGCGCTGCCTCCAGCTGTGCCTGATCCTTGGAGCAGGCGGCCTCTTCCCCCACTCAGGTTTGTCCTTTCTAGGACTGGAAGAAGTTTGAGGAAAGTCTTACATGACACTTCTGCAAAGTCGAGTCCTGTGAGATTGTATGTAATACCCTTACAAAGAATAAAAATGTTCCCACCTCTTTTTAACTTGAAAAAATTGGCAAATTTAAAACCACAGTTCTGGAATTAAATCTCGGATTGAGCTAACCTGGGTAAGGATGCTGAGGCATCTGGTAATTTTGCTGAGGGTTGGAAGTTGCTCTTTATTTATCAGCTATGCCAGTATCCATGTGCCATCTGAAGGAGCTGTGAAATGTAAAGGCGGCTGGCAGGTGAAGGACTCGGCCCTGTGAGGAGCAGCCAGCTTGCCTGTGCATGGCTCACTTCTTTTATAACAGTGGTGTATGGTAAAGCTTCAGCTAAACTGCACGCTTGGGCAGAGGCTGGGCTCGGCAGTTACGTCGTGGTGGCAGATCAGGTGCAGCAGCCCCAAAATAGGTTGGTAGAAGCAGGTTCAGCACCTGTGTGCTTCAGGGCCCTACCAGCCCTTTGCTATAGACAGGAACCTGGGTAACACAGTCTAGTTCAAACAATCCCATCCATTTCCAGTCCTTCCCATGTCATTTTGTTACACAGATTTTTTTCATTCCACTTGTACCTAGAAAGGTTTTCTGCCATAGCTGGCCCTGTGCCACAACCTACTTGTGACTCTGAAAGTGACTGCTTTGAAGACTGCTCCATTTGAGGTGATTTCCTTTATTTCAGTAGGCATAGAGCACACATCCAGTGCCAGTTTCTCTAGTTCTGCCACTTTTCTTTCTTTCTTTTTTTAAATGTGCTTCCATGCTGGTAACAGTGTTCAAGCCTGTGAATATTCAGATAGTGAACCCATTAAGTATTCTCTTGGTGATCAAATCTTTGTATGAGGTTTTAAAAAAAATTGAAGTTATTTTTTCATTCTCCCATAGCAGTCTTCTCTATGACAAGTCATGCCCAACACGGCAAAGTAAAGGTAAAAGGGGCTGGGAGTGGGGTGGGTGTCTTTTAGCTTTGCATACATCATTGCAAGGCCACAGGAGAAAGCAAAGTAGCAATACGGACTGGAAAATACCACCTAGGACATGAAGTTCAGTCCCATCCTGGCGCAGCCAACTGTGTCTTATAACCCCTTCTGAGATTTATCTTACAACCTGATAGGATGTAAATTACTACCTGAAGTTCTTCTTGGCTAGATTATATTAATTTGATCTTGTGCCGATACTGTTCCCTCTCTAGTTATTTCCCTTCCCATTGTACTTAACCCCTTAAGGCATTAACAACAACTAGTTAATACTTCCTCTGCCTTTATTTTGGTGAATTTGTTTAAGGAGGCTCTTGCCTTCTTTAGGACAGTGTCGTGGTTTAACCCCAGCCAGCAACTAAGCCCCACGCAGCCGCTCACTCACTCCCCCCCCCCCCCCCCCCCAGTGGGATGGTGGAGAAAATCGGGAACAGAAGCGAAACTCGTGGGTTGAGATAAGAACGGTTTAATAGAATGGAAAAGAAGAAACTAATAATGATAACACTAATAAAATGACAACAGTAATAATAAAAGGATTGGAATGTGCAAATGATGCACAATGCAATTGCTCACCATCCGCTGATCGACGCCCAGTTAGTCCCTGCGTGGCGATCCCCCTGCCCCCACTCCCCCCAGTTTATATACTGGGCATGACATCAAATGGTATGGAATACCCCGTTGGCCACTTTGGGTCAGCTGCCCTGGCTGTGTGTCCCCCAAACCTCCTGTGCCCCCCCCCCCCCCCCCCCCAGCTTTCTCGGTGACTGGGCTTGAGAAGCTGAAAAATCCTTGACTTTAGACTAAATATTACTTAGCGACAACTGAAAACATCAGTGTGTTATCAAAGTTCTTCTCATACCGAACTCAAAACATAGCACTGTACCAGCTACTGGGAAGACAATTAACTCTGTCCCAGCTGAAACCAGGACAGACAGACTGTATTACACCCACTTGCCCCGTTCTTGCATATTTGCCTTTCAGTTAATTTTTCCTATAACAGGAGAGAATATATATTCCTTTAACAGAAACACACACACTTTTCCAGATGGGGTCTTAACAGGGCTTGTATGGTGGCATTAGCTTTTAGTCCATTGACTGCAATTACCTTCCCTGCTGCAGCCTCCTGGGGATCCTGTCATCAGCTGGGGTACGTAGTCTTGTCAGATATTTCCAATAGAGAAGTTTTTGGTGCTCCTAAATCCTGTCCTGCTCCTGCTATGCCATTTTCTAGATCATTCAGTTGTTCCTGTTCCTTGTTGTCCTCTATTAATTCTAAATTTGTATTTTTAACAAATACTAGCCTATTTTCATCTTGTCTTTAGTGGCCATTTAATTCTTCGATCTCTTTTCTTCCCATTCTGTTGATACCACTGGAACTGGAGTTGCCACAATTTGGCAGTGAAAGCTGTCTGGCTGAAATCCTCATGCCTCTCGCTGTTCCTGCCAGTCCGTCTTATTCTTTGGAGTCATTCCTTAAACACTAGAGAGGAGCATCCTTGTCACTGAATTTGCATTTTATTGCTCCTGCTATGTAGTTACTTTGAAATAACCCATAGACACTCTAATCAATTTTGCTGGTGTTTCCAGCACATCTTTGTCCTTCACAAAGCTTGTTTAAAGTATCATACTTTTTTTTTTTATAATCTTGGCAAACTGTTCAGCTGTCCATCACAAACCGAACAGGAACGTTTGGGGCAGGCTGACATCAAGTGAGAGGCAGATGAAGCGGTTATCTAGCTCAACAGAACTAAGAAATAACAAAGCTGCAGCGAACAGTGTTGCGGGATTTGTATAGGCACACCCTAAGCAGTTTGCCAAAGCCACTCCACAGCACTTCACTTGTAAAATAAGTCAGTTAACCTTTCCCATGAATGGCATGCAGAATTGTCACGGCATTTCCTGCTGCTTTACTATAGTGAAATGATAAAATAAGAGATGGTGGAGTAACACTTGTTGCTGTAGGTGCTCTGCCATCCGAGCAGTGATTGCACTTGCATCTGCACACTCAAAATGAGGGGTGCTCTCTGTGGATCGGTAGCACGGGCAGTGATGTTTCGTTACTGTCCTGCCCCTTCATTAATGTCACCTAGGAGGGCATCAGCCCATCCAAAGAACATGGCCAAGCTGGAGCAAAGCTGCTTATTTTCTGTACATCATCAAGCTTTTGCTACTGATCTGACTGTTGCCTCCCAGGTACTTACGTGTGGCTCATTAGATCTTTATTTCTCTAGGATTTGGAGTCAGAACTGCCAGATTAGAAGGGAACATGTAGTGGGGAACTTATCCAGTAGCTCCAGATCGTCCTTTAATGATGATGCTTCTTGTGAATGTTTCTGTGTGTGTGAACGTAGAATTGCCTTCGCTGTTTTCTCTCTTCCGTGCACTCAGGAATGTTTTCAATACCAGAGGAAAAGAGGAGCGATCTTCTCAGCACAGGGGAAGTTGTCGCACCTGCAAAATAAAGGATGATAATAGTATCATATAAATAATAAATGAAGGTTCATAGCCTCCAGGTCTGAAAGACAGCCAGAAACTATTAGGCTTCTTTAAATGCAACCTTTAAAAAAATAAAGGTGTTCCTAGCCAAGATACTACTAGTTAGTATTCTCATGGTAGGAGAGTGTTAGACTGACTGGGTGAGTGACAATCGATAAAGGCAGTTTCTTCTCTTCTGCTTTGCTTCCTGCACCCCAAAGAAATGAAGGAGAAAGGGGTGTCTTCCACCCATCATGAAGACTAAGGCTGGAAAATACTCTTCGACTCCAGCCGCAGGAGTGCCTCGAGGCATCTGTGGGTTGTGAATGCAGTCACTTAGCCGTGACAAAAGCATATCTTGAATAACATGTTTCAGGTTTATAGAATCAACCTGAACTGAAAGTAACAGTAACGCTTTCAAGTTTTACTTCCTTTGGGATGTGCGGGTGTTATTTCCCAGCTCAAAACGTAAAGTGGAACAACTATACAGAAGACCTAGAAAATTGGTTAGTTCCCAGATGACTGTAGTTGGAGATAATTTTGGGGAGATTTGCCCATAAATATTATAATTTTCAGTCAATGCTCTGGTGAATAATTTTGCTTCAGCTTTCTGAGCTTTCATTGGAAGCCAGACAAAACCTCCCTTTGTATCCCCCTCAGAAACTGTAGCTTCCTGAGGAATAAGAATATCCTAAAACAATCAAAGCAGTATTGTTTTCCAGAATTGCCCCACAGCCTGAAAGAACAGATCTGAGGGCCGCAAATGGGATGTTGAATGCCGAAGTTTTAACGTGATGTTTGAAACGTTAGTATTGCTAATTACTTTAAATGCTCATTATTTCAGTGAAATTTGCAGCCAGTGTGCTTGCCCTGCATTCTCACACTGTGAATTTTTATTGAAAATGCCTATAGCTACCCAGACATTCAGTTCCTCCCCTGGCAACTCTTAGGGCAGTTGTGATGAGCAGGACAGGACCTTTCTTAGAGGTAACCTTTCACAAAGGAAAATTTTACTTTTCATTAAATAGAGAAAAAAGGGAGAGAATAGAGATGTATTTCATTTTCCCCAATAGCAAAGCTAATTGCATTAAAAAGTGGTTATAGGAGTAGCAAGGAATAAATAGCTGGGTTTGTTTCTACAGAAAGAGAGCCCAGGAGCTCTAAATCTATACAGACATGCCATTGTTTAAAACAACTCCCCAAGTGCTGTTCCTCTTCTCAGAAATACGGCAACCTGTGGTTGGTGTGAGGTGGCTGATGGCCACCTCTGCAGCTGCTGTACTTTGAGCCTTTTTCCACTACAGTGACAAGTGTCCCCAGGGGTTGTTGCTCTCCGGGAGTGTATCGCTGCAGATGTGCCACCGCCAGTCCCTCCTAGCCCCTTCCCTCACCAGCAGCTGGAGCATTCCTGCTGGTGCCTTGGGGGGGTGTCCTGAAAACCTCTTCCCAGCCCAGCTCAGAGCAGGGAGGAATGGTCCTGGAGAGGGAATGTGGAGCCCTGCTTCCCACCACCGGTGCTCACTGACCCACCTCCGAGCGTCTCCAGCTGCGGGAGACCCCCACTCCCTCTCCTGGCTGCAGGCAGAGGCTGGGGGATGTCCAGCCGTGTGAAGAAGCAAGGGGAACGCCGTTCCCCACAAAATACCAACAAAGAAGGGATCAGCAGACAGACTAGAGGACAAGACCTGCAAGGCTACTCCCTTCCACTGCAGCGCTGTGGGCAACAGCAGGGTAAGACCGTGCAGTTTGCAAGTTGGAGGTAGAAGGGTACGAGGCCATGGGCCATGGAGAAGGTGGTGATGGGCTGGCATGGAGGGAGGGGGCGGTAAAGGAGGTTTGGGATTTTGTTTCCTTTTAATTTAAGCAGGTGCGGGCAGGTTGATTGGAGGGCATCGCCCTTAAGAACATGCTTTATGGGCACCTTGCAAAAATTCCTGCCATGCATCGCTGTTTCAACAGACTTCATAGGAATTTGCAGCATCGGTTCAAACAGGAGTCAAATTCCTGCTGTGGCTGTGCTTGTTCACCTTTGTAACGGGCAAGGTGTTTCCCCCAGTCATGCTGCAGGCTGTGATTTAAAGGCCTTCATTCCTGTGCATGGCCATAGCTGGAGAGGAGTGAAGCAATCTCTGATTACACAGCTTTGCAGGTTGACAGGTCGTGAGGCCATGGGCACAACCTGAAATGCAGGAGGTTCCCTCTGAACGGGAGGAAACACTTTTTCACCATGAGGGTGACCGAGCACTGGCACAGGTTGCCCAGGGAGGCTGTGGAGTCTCTCTCCATCCTTGGGAGATATTCAAAAGCCGTCTGGACGTGGTCCTGGGCAGCCCCATCCTGGTGGCCCTGCTTGGGCAGGGGGTTGGAGCAGATGACTTCCAGAGGTCCCTTCCCACCTCAACCATCCTGTGACACCCTGAAGTTCAAAGCGTGGCTTCAAGTACCCCATTTGTTGCTCAGCAGTAAAACTGGCAGATCAGCCGGGTTGGTACATCTGCGGCTGGCAGGGGAAGGAGGCGGTAACGGTGAATATTTCTGCTCAACCAACGGAAAGCTACAAGTTTCTGCGTTGGTATTTAGAAATGCTAATTGTGGAGTGCGCGACAGGAGTGTCTCTTCAGATTTTTTTTTTTTTTTCTTTTCTTCCCTGTTGGTGACAGCGCAGTTCTGGTTATGAGAGTCAACTTCTATATGCGAGGATAAGAACAGCGAGGAAACCAAATCCCAGCTGGAAGGCTAAGAAGGTTTTACCCGCCTTTTTCCAGTCAGTCAGTCAGTCAGTCAGGGCGGCTCCCGCCCTGCCGGCGGCGCGCGGCCGGAAGCCGGGGGGCGGGGCCTACCCTCCGGGCTGCGGCGGGGCCGGGCCGGGCCTGGCGGCCGCGGCGCCGGAGCTGAGGGCGGGCGGCGCGGCTGCGGCTGCGGGCGGCGGCGGCCCCCCCCCGCCTCCGTGCGGGGCAATATGTTCAAGAGAATGGCTGAGTTCGGGCCTGACTCCGGGGGCAGGGTGAAGGTGCGGGGCCGGAGGGCGGGAGCCTTTGATTCGGGCTGCGGGTGGCAAGCCAGCCGGGCGGCTTTCGTAGACGTGACGGTTTGGGTTTTCTTTCTGTTTTGTGTGGTGTTTTTTGGTTTTAAGGGCGTTACCATCGTGAAGCCGATCGTGTACGGGAACGTCGCGCGGTATTTCGGGAAGAAAAGGGAAGAGGATGGTCACACGCACCAGTGGACGGTTTACGTCAAGCCTTACAGAAATGAGGTGGGGCCTTCACGCGCCGGTGGTCGCCCCCCCCCGAGGCGGCCGAGGGGGGGTTAAAAAAAAGCCGGGATTTGAGGGAGGGGTGTTCGGGTGTAAGCGGGGGGAACTGCACGGGCTGGCGGGGCTCCGAAAAGGAGAAAGAGAGGGAAAGGCGCTTTTCCTCTGAGGTTTTTCCGAGTGATCTTGCAGGCCGGGGGAGAACTGGCGAGCGTTCGTGGGGACAAAATACTGACAGACCCCTGCGCCGGTGCCAGCTCTTTTTATTTACCGTCTTGCTTTCCTGCTGTTTTTAAAGGTAGCACTGTCAGAAGAAACGCTAGTCACGTAGGACGGATGAATAAACGGTGGTTTGGTGTGCTGTGTAAGTAATCAGAAATAACGACGTTTCTATTTTAGGATATGTCTGCCTACGTGAAAAAAATTCAGTTCAAGTTGCACGAAAGCTACGGTAATCCTTTAAGAGGTGGGTTTTGCATTCAGGCATTTGCTCCTAGAATGGGCTTTTTGATTAGTTCCACTGAGGCTTTATCGCCCGTATTAACACCTCTGTGTTCTACTGCAGTTGTTACCAAACCACCGTATGAAATCACTGAAACAGGCTGGGGTGAATTTGAAATAATCATTAAGATATTCTTCATTGATCCGAATGAAAGACCTGTAAGTACATCGAACTTTTAGCAACGCTTAATTAATTATGGTGGCCTAAAGCTGTGCTGTAGGGTATTGCTGGTCAAAATAAGTCCCATCAGCCATGGCAGTAATAAAGCTTGTTCTTGTAGGAAATGTGTTTAATGATTGGCCATGTTTTCCTGTTCCTGTGCTTTTACTGCTGGCTGGGGCGTTCATAATGGCTTTTCCCGCACTTGGCTTCTCGGATATTTACTAATACGTGAGCACGTGTTGCGCTTTACCTGGGCTGAACACATGCTGAGGATTTCTCTTCTGTGTGGCTTCCTAGTTGTAGAATATTTTAATTGTCTTTTTTTTTTTTGGTCTGTCAGCTTTGGTCAAAATCAGTCAAAAAGCAGCAAAGGTATTATGCTAGCATTAGTCTCTTTCCCAAGAAAAGCAGGTTAAGACCCTTCTCTAGTTCTATAAAGCACTGGAATGAATTTCTTCCCATCCTGTGTTTTAGACATGTCTTGCAGGTTCGTTTATCCAGGTTTAGGTAGGAAACTCAATTACCATATTTTAGGGGAAAGGGATGTTTTTTTCTGGAAGAACCAAGTTCCTTCTGTTGCATGAACTACAGCAGTCCTTTTGCTTTAGCCATTTTTTTGCCAAATGAGGGGAAAACTGAATTTTACGTTTTTCTCGAATATGTGAAAATTGATACTAGACTAGAAAAAAGGGCTTCCTGTGCTGCTGTGGTCAGTAGCATCCTGACTTCTGTTAGTTCCGTTCACGGCTTGACCAAGCTGTTGCAAAGTTGGCTGGGTGTTTTTTCTGTACTGCTGTTCTTGGGAGGCCGTTTCGGTGCCTGTCGTGTTCTTCCTTTCCAGGAAGTACCAACCGGAGTAAGGTATCGCGCTCTTCCAGCACCGTTCGCGGGTCTGTTCGTGGCAGGGAGGAACTGTGGGCTGTGTGTCCTCTTCCCAGGTCGTGGTCCAAGTGGTCAGCGGTTCCTCAGGGCTGGACAGAGGGCTTCCATTCCTCTCTAGCTCCTGCCGTTTGCAGCACAAGAGTAACTCCCCAGAGAGAACTTTCAGTGAAAAGCGACTCACAGCCCCCCCCCCCCCCCCCCCCCGGTGTTTTTCTTTCACACAAAGGGATGATAAAATCACAGAAAGCACTTTCTAACTGATTAATTGGCAAAGTCAGCTTGGAACTAAATCATCTGTTTGGAAATGTTTATGAGAAGGTCTTTGTAGTAGTTTTTATACACCAATCCTAAAGCACTTGCCCAGACGTTCTTAAAGTATCAAAGAAGCCTTTGGGTAGTTGGTGTGTTTAACACTGAACATTAAAGTTAAGTGATTCTGCTGAAGTTATAAGACGTTTATTTGTGTATTCCTAAAAGATTTTTAAATCATGTACAATTGTTTGGTAAGAACAAATACTGCTTGTCGATACCTAGAAGAAGGTTTGTATTTCCCTAATGTTGTCAAGCTAATAAAATTCTGTCTTTGTATAGGTAACCTTGTATCACTTGCTGAAGCTTTTCCAGTCCGATACTAATGCCATCCTGGGCAAGAAAACTGTAGTTTCTGAATTCTATGACGAAATGGTATGAAAATTTTTAATGTAATCCTCACTTTATTTTGAAGAGTGTTAGTGATAGCATGTATTTTTTTCCTTCGTTAGATATTTCAAGATCCTACTGCAATGATGCAGCAGCTGTTAACGACATCTCGTCAACTAACGCTAGGTGCTTATAAGCATGAAACAGAGTGTAAGTTGAAAATTAAAATATTTTAATTTTAGAAATAAACAATAGTTAGTTTTGCTTTTAGTGTTTTTTTCTGGGCTGTAACAGTTCAATGGATTTGGATGCTGCTAAAAAGTGGTGTTTTTGCATTAAATTAGCTTCAACTTTTGCAAAGATATTAATACTTACTTGAAAATGTTTTAAGATTTTCTGATCTGTATGCCTGCTGAAAAAAATAATGATGAATTACTCAGTATGAAGAGTGATGGCATGATCTACACCTTGTTTAACATCTTTGAAATGAGTTAAACCCGAGAATAAATTAAGGCTACTCTGTGGTACAGTTCTGTTCAGCTCATCGGGGTGTTAACTGCAAGCAAAGATGACACTTTAAGCACTGAAGTACAGAAGAGTTAGTACTGTTAAGTCAAAGCAGCAACCCTTTGGCGATAAAGAGTTGTGCCTGAAGGCTCTTCTTGTCTTTTTCCCTTCTGTCTCAGTCTTTAGCTGTAGGTCATTTCATAACATACTTCTTCAGTATAGCTTAATGTTCTTTGCGTCCTTTTTATCTAATCTCTTTTTAAATATAAACCAGAATATTAAGGGAATGAAAGAAATGACATTAAAATACACTGATTTGTAAAACGTAATGCATTTAGTGATGATTTCTGATCTTCTGGATTTCATCTCTTTTCTTCTACTCTCAAAAAGCAAATGTTGTATTTATTGAGCCCAAATCCTACCTCTTTAGTTACCAACTCTAATGCCATCGTAGTCCAGCTCAGCTGGCCTTTGGCTTGTCTGCGTGTTCCCCTGACAACAACTGTCAGGTATTTTTAGACGGTGAATACCTAGATCTGAGAGTGGTTTTGAGTTTGCAGCTCTACAAAGTTAGGGTTCCAATTTGCCTTACATCTGTTTGGGGGTGCGGACATGTGAGCTACTTGTATTTTCTACCTCAGTTTAGCCAGTCTTGAGGTGGATTTTAGTTATATTGCATGTTGTTACAGTTTACGTGTAGAAAATGTTTAATAATTTGCATCATAAAAAAGCCATGCCCAAATTTAAACTTTTCTTGCTTAAAGTTTCTGGATGTTTCTCCTGAGAGTAGAAAGAAACTTTTAGTGGGTTTTTTGTGTATTTTTCCTTAAAATGTGCTACTGAAGCAGATAAAAATTAAGATTTTTTTTTTTTTTTTTGCCACTGCCCACGATTATGTAGTGTATGGGATATGAAGATATACCCATGGCCTCCACAGATTTATTGGCTCTACCAGCTTTGTCCAAAAACTTGTGCATGAACAAGTTAAAAAAAATTAGGACATCTCAATAAACCAGATTGAGATGTCCTAATGTCAGATACTTATAAAAGCAAAGGCAGCACCACTACATCTTTTAGATACATGGAATTAAACTCCAGGGAGACAGAGAGTAGAAAGCGGTTACAGTACACGGAAAAGGAACCACAGGATGGTTGAGGCGGGGAGGGACCTCTGGATGTCGTCTTGTCCAACCCCCTGCCCAAGCAGGGCCACCAGGATCAGGCTGCCCAGGACCACGTCCAGACGGCTTTTGAATGTCTCCGAGGATGGAGACTCCACAACCTCTCTGGCAACCTGTGCCAGTGCTCGGTCGCCCTCACGGTGAAAAACTGTTTCCTAATGTTCAGAGGGAACCTCCCGTGTTTCAGTTTGTGCCCATGGCCTCTGGTCCTGTCACTGTGCACCACATAAATTATTTGTAATTCTCTGTAATCTCCCATTTATTTGCTGTCGCCATGTCAGGTTCCCCCCCCCCGCCTTAATCTTTAAAATCTCTGGAAAATTATTTGGTGAATTATGTAACTCCATCTACAAAACTGGTAGGCTGAATGAGGCCACAAAACAAGCTTGGTTTTTCTTCTTTTATTTTTAATTTCAGGTTTTTATTTGGATACCATTTTGACTATAATCATTGAATCTCTAAGGCTAACAGTGATAGATTTTTTTTCAGGACACACACCATCCAGATTACTGTTGCAATTTAAAAAAATTGCGTAATTACAAATTTCCATGCTACTTACAATATTTATTTTTTCTTTATCACCACCACAGTTGCAGATCTTGAAGTGAAAACCAGGGAAAAGCTGGAGGCGGCCAAAAAGAAAACTAGTTTTGAAATTGCTGAGCTTAAAGAAAGACTAAAAGCAAGTCGTGAAACGATCAACTGTTTAAAGAATGAAATCAGGAAACTTGAAGAAGATGATCAGTCTAAAGACATGTGACGAGTGTTGACTTGAAAAAGAGCCTATACTGAAAACAGAAGGACTTCCTTCAATCATGGAATTCTATGTGTTCAATTCTGTAACTGAGACTACGTGCATTTCACTTGCAAATGATTGACCTATGTGGCAATCGACTTCATAAATGGAAGAAAAAAGAAAGAATGTATCCTTGTTTTATAGTTAAAATCTGTGGGTACTTACCGATTTATTTCAAGTAGAAGGGGTCTTGGAGACCAGACTACTTTTTTTTTTTTTTTTTTTTTTTTTTTAACTGCATTTGAGTGGTATATGGAAACTTTGTATTAAGTCTTGTATTAGTTCAATGTGATTTTACAAAATGCTGGTGTTTACTTTTTTTACTTGTTTTTTCTACTGATTGTTTAGACATGCATCTTTAAAGCTGAAAATAAAATATGCTTTTTTTAATTTTAATATTTTTTGTCTCTGTCCAGTTGTGGGCTTCAAGAACAATTGTAAATAGCATACCCTGATTTAAGGCAGAGGTTGAAATATAATGGTACGCAAGTTGCTTAAGTCTGGTTACAGTGATATCTGCATGTCTGTCTGTTAATCAGCACAGTGAAAAAACTTCCTGAGAAAAGGATTTTAAATAACTTGTATATCTACAGATAAGAGCCCCACATCTGCTTTAACAGATATAAATGCGTCAGTTATACAAGTTATGCTCAGAAGTAGGAAATTATTCTGGTCCTGTTTTGTAGAAGTTTAATGCTTCTACTGTACTGTGGTCAGTTCATTGCACGTTGTCTCTGCTGCTCTTTCCTCCTCACCCTCTTCCCCTGCTCCAGTGTGCGGTCCCTCCCATGGGCTACAGTCCTTCAGGAGCAGACTGCTCCAGCGTGAGGGGTCACAAGTCCTGCCAGTAAACCTGCTCCAGTGTGGGCTCCTCTCTCCAAAGATCCACAGGTCCTGCCAGGAGCCTGCTCCAGCGCGGGCTTCCCAATGGTCACAGTCTCCTTCGCACATCCCCCTGCTCCGGCGTGGGGTCCTCCCCGGGCTGCAGGTGGAGATCTGCTCCACCGTGGACCTCCATGGACTGCAGGGGGACAGCCTGCCTCACCATGGTCTTCCCCACGGGCTGCAGGAGAGTCTCTGCTCCGGCGCCTGGAGCATCTCCTCCCCTCCTTCTGCACTGACCTGGGGGTCTGCAGGGTTGTTTCTCTCATGTGTTCTCACTCCTCTCCAGCTGCAGGTGCACAGGGTTTTTTTCCCCCTCTTCTTAAATACATTATCCCAGAGGCACTACCACTGTTGCTGATGGGCTCGGCCTTGGCCAGTGACAGGTCCGTCTGTCGTGGGCTCCCTCCTGGCGTGGGCTTTGTCGGATGGGGGGAAGCTTCCAGCAGCTTCTCTCAGAAGCCACCCCTGTAGCCCCCCTGCTACCACAACCTTGCCACACAAACCCAATACGTATTCTTATGTAACTAGCAAGTGGTACCCCTGAAAAACCAGTACGTGATCTTTTGCCTGTAACATTTTTTTTTTTTTTCCTTTCCTAGAGGTAAAAGAGCCTGATAAAGATGGTGCTACATCAGGTTTTGAAAAGGCTTGGGCATCTTTTCTACTGCTTCAAGATACTGTGTTGCAGTAAACTCTGCTATAGAGAATCAAACATCCCACATATGCTCTCCCATAGAAAACAGGATTATCGACGCTTTGGGAACAAAGCACTCATTTCTTCATATTTGAAACAACTGATGATTGGCTTTTACCATGGCTTGGTAAAGATTTAAAACTGAAACAGTTTCAACACTCAATACAAAGACTTAAGTTTTTCATTAAGAAAAATAACTGTTAAAACTTGGCATATTTAAGTTTATGTTTAAGTTTATGGTATTATATATACACACAGGTTGAGGAACAGCTTGCACCAGTGCTGTCCACACAGATCCTTCCTAGCACTGCAGACTATCCCAATTTTTCTGGCTACCTAACTGGTTTGGTTTATGGATTCAGTAGCCAATTTCCTTTTAAGTAGTAGCTGAAGAAGAATGTGCTAGGCAATTTCAGTACAGTAGAACGTGCCATTTTCAGAGCTGTGCACTGAAAATAAGGCTTGTGTGGGCCACAGTATATTACACATTTTAAGGCTGAACGAACACTTTTCATGGAAAAGTTAAAAATTACTCATATAATTTGCTTTTATGATACCTAATTATGCAAAGTGTTTATTTGGTTGCTTCCTTGTCTTTGATATCAGTAGCAGATTTTTAAGGAAAAATATCGTAAGGTTAGCACAAAGCGAGGCCTTCCAAGTATATTCTCTTAGCTTCTTGCAGATTTATTCCATTTCCCGAGGAGGTTTTTAAGGCACATTTTGTTTGCTGAAACAAAAATGGGAACGGAAAGCACGGTTTTGGTGACACTAGGTTGTATGCAACATTATTATCTTCATATTTGTCAGTTAAAATAATACTAAGGTAGAGTAACTCAGATGGAATATTAAGTAGGTTTTGCAAGAGCTGTGACTAACAAGAATAGGTCTGCTGCAACAGGCTTGAGCAGACCAAAAAAGAATGGAGTGGTACCTTTTGAATCTGATGTTTTTGTAGGAGCAGAAAGTATTCTTTTTGTTTACATTTTTAATAACATCCAATAAACAGCCTAGTATTCAACTTTATACAGAAGCAATGATCCTGGCTCTACTGTTAGTAGCCATCAACATGCTAGACTAGTGATGTAATTTTTGTTTGTGGTTAGCGTGTTTCTTTTTCCCCAGTTTTTTTTCAGCTTTTTGTATTTTTTTTTCCTCTCCTTTGTGCTCTCTGTAAAGCTCATACAAGAGTCATTAGGTTCCCCTGTCAATACTAAGGCAAGAAAATAGTCCTAACCTCTGTCTGTGCTGAGCAGTTACTGTTGACAGAAAGCATGAAGCGTACCTTCTGCTTTACAAAGTTCCTTATTATGTTCTTCAGATGCTGAGAAAGCAATTGAGCCCTGTATTAGGCAGTAACTAAATTCCGGAAAAAGTTCATGAGAATTAAGCAGGATTTTGGATTGAGAATAAATATGAAAAAACCCCCACCTCCCTGCATTTGACAAGTAAACCTATAGCTACCTTCTCTACATGCAACTGCATGGTTCTCAATTAATAGGTTATGTTTGGATCTTTGTGTTCTGCCGTTAAGAGTTGTTGATGCAAACACCTGAGATAACACGTGTACACAGTAAATGTACAGTGTTGGCCTCCTAGTGCGTATCATTTTCAAAGTTACTAGGACAAAAATAGAGTGGGGCTCCTAAGGACACAGTTGCATTTGACCTCCATTGCCTTGAAGAAAAACCCAAACGCTACACTCCGCTTTATTTTTGGCAGCCCTACGAAGATGCGATTCCAGACAAATAGTTATAGTTTGTGCTTGCCAGGGGTGCTAACTTAAATGCTAGCTATTTACATTGCTGAGACTGACTTCAGACTGTGGTTTCACCCTGAGTTATAACTGTGAAACACAGATGTATTTAAATTAACTTTGCAAAGGTGGGAAAAAAAATCCCTCGTGCTATAGGTACAGTTTGATATCAGTGAATTGCACAGTAATCAGTCCAATTGCCTACACTGAAACTTTAGGCTCCACTTGAAGTAACCCTTTGGTAGGTAAAGATTAGACGTGATTTATCTCAGTTTATACGCTTACCGTTACTAACTTTACCAATGAGGAATGTTTACTTCAGGCATCAAACATGCAAAAGTGGTAGTTACTGTCATCGCTGCTTCCACTATAAAAACTTGGGGGTTTTAAGTATTTTAGCTAAGACATATTAATAGTCATCACAGTAATTTCAGACACTGACTGCTGACTCACTTATTACCCAGTATTATCTACTGCTAGTCCTTTTTTTACCTAGCTCCATCTCATATAACGTCCTTCTTTCCTTTGCCTTTGGGTTTGGCACACTGTAGTTCACAGTTAGACTGTGAAGTTGTATAAGGCTGTGCCCAGGAGGTTTCTCATCAAAAGTGCCATTATCTGACAGGAGATGTGTAAATACACTTAATTCAAAGATTTACTTGAGAATTGTTGTGGTTAGTAGAGATGGCACTGGAAGGAACGTTAAGTCACCCTGTTCCTTTTCTTTCTAGACAGATGCTGGTAATAACACCGACCTAGACACTTCTGCTGCTTATCCATTTATTCCATATTAAATATGTCACTGTGTGTTTGCTTCTTAATGGGAATACAGATTTCAGGTTGTTTTCAGACATAAGGTTGTTTTCCAAACACCAGGTGGCAGGTATGTCCAAAATATTCTCCAGTCTCGACAGCATTTTAATTACTGGGATTTTGGCAGATCTGTGATATTTTTGCTTGATCTCATTTGCTTTGAGACTTGATCACCCGATTAGAGAACTTGTATGTGTTTGACCAAATTATCTCTTGCATGTTATGAAACTGTTCAGCAGCCTTGTGAGCAAATTGAACATGCTGTGCCACGAAGCAAAAAAAAGTGTGAATATTTGTTTGCAATTTTTGTTCATTTGGCAAGGGAAGCAGCTTTCAAAACACAAATCTCTGGGGTTGTTTTTAGGGGATTTTTTGCTTTTTCAGGCCGAGATTGTGTGACAATACAACTGAACAAAACATAACTTAGGTATGCTACTGGACTGCATACTTTCCTGGCACTCAATCACTTGCATTCAATTGCAGGTGCAAAATGGCAGCATATTCCACAAGTAAAAGTAATTACTTTTTTAAACTTAATGTTGATAGAGTTAGTAAGCTTCTTTGACTACTTACTGCTTAATGAATACTATGAATGAACCTTTGGCTTCCAAATATATTGAAATTTTTAATTTTCCTGAATACAGTAGGGAAGAACAGCTTAACTTAAGTAAGGGGAAAAAGAGAGAATTAGGATGGTAAAAAAGAATAGCAACAATGAGAAATTCTTGTTATATATACATCGTGATATAATTAGTTGGGATTTATTTTAACATTAATTTATGATACATTTATACTATTTCTAAATGTTTTAAGCTAGAACATGAAATCACGTAAGCTTCCAGTGAAAGTCTTGCCTATGCAAATAGCTAATACACATCCAAAATTAAAATTTACGTTTCAAATTTCATAGGAAAAACCTCTTGAATGCCTAGTGATTAGGCCATAAAAAGAACTCATTAGCAGTGAGGAATATGCTGTACTTGTCCTACTCCCTCCCTACAATATAATTACTATACTTTTTAATGTGTTCATGTGTTAAATGAGTGGCTAGCACTCCTTAGTCCCACAATTGTGGAGGATTCTGTACCTTAAGACAGAAACAAATGTCATCTGATCTACTGGCTTCTGCTTTGTGAATACTTTCACCTGAAGTGATCAAAAGCTTTGTTCTTCAATGTCTAATTCTGCAATGTCTGGCAAATCTCACATTTTTTCACAGTCTACAATTCAGCTTTATTTCAAATATATTTTATTTAACCTCTGATCTAGCATGTTACTAAAATGCATCATTTTTATTTAAACAGGCTTCTAAGTTTCTCAGTGAAACATTCTGGTATCTTTATTCATAGGATCAAGGAACAAGACATATGGCTGAGAAAGGTCTTCTTCACCTGCTGAATTGATCAGACAAAACTGCACCTCAGTTTAATGACTCTGAACAAATGATTTGAAATCATTTCACAGTTAAACCATAGTTTCTAAGCTTGCATCTTTAAGCACTAGCATGCTGGGTAAATACAGGTATTAAGAGTTGACAGAAGCAACAAGGTTTATGCGTCTATGCACGTAACAAAGGTGCCAGCTTTTGGAATCAAAATTTGGAGAATGAATAGTGCTGCAGCACTTTGGTGTTCCATGTGCTGAGTCTGTTGAAGGCAGCAGGGCCAGCATGTGGCTCCTTTTTCCCATCTATGTTTATGAAAGCAGTAATTAATCCAGGTCATTTTTGTTTTAATCACTGTCCACATTAGAGTGATAACTATGTCCCACCTAAAACTTTATTCAGGTCCTAAGCCACCTGAACTCTGACTAGGTAATATGGAGAATGTTGAAAAGTTAGGTTTTGAGGGGCTTGCGGTTAACTTTTGGTGTCATTTCATGGTTTCTGTATGGAAGTCTATGTAGCAGTTAAAGCATTTACTCCGTAAGCTTCCGTAAGGAAGACTGAATCTGCATCTCGCAGTATTAGAAGTTCATAACCATGAGGTCATGCGAATACTCTCCATCGCTGCTATTCACAGTGAGCTTTAGGCAGTCAGCTCTGCAAGACTTCTCTAGGACTGGACAGGGAACAGGCGAAGGAAAACCATAACCTCACTTAGGCATTAGGGCATTGGAGAAAACAAACAGTGCTTTTCTTTGAGCTGAATAAAGCCACCATCTCAGAAAAGGGTCAGATCCTTAGTAAATGAACATGTCTAAATTAGATGGAATTAATTTCCCATTACCTTCAGAAGTTACACACCTTTTTAGTGATTGTAGAAGAAATTTATATACTGGACAAATTAGAACTGATTTTTTTCCTTCTTGCTACAGGTTAGGCACATTTGTATGGTGAGGCAAGACACAGGATAGGCACTTAAACTAGACAGACTGGACTCCACCACCCTCCTACATAGTGTTTGGAAATGATCAAAGCATCTGCTGCTTTGCAAAGCTTTGTGGTTGCTCTGAATCTTCCTTTTTTAGTCCTTACCAGCAACAGCCAGGAACTGCAGTGCTAGATGAACACGGGCATTGCCCTGAATCATGACGGAATGTCGTGGGCAATGTCAGAGGGTAAAACTGATTTGGTATGACTCAACTGCCAGGCCTGCAAGTCAGCATGTGGCTGCTCCTCTTGGGTAGCAGCTTGTACTTTTTGAGCATCTCATCACTGATCAGTCTGCTAGTCCTGCTTCCTGCTAGATTCATTCTACAGTATTTAACAGTCATGAGTCTGCAATTGCAAACAGCTAACGCAGTCTAGCTGAATTTAAAATAAACTGGTTTGAGTTTTGCTTACTTTTTATTAATAAACAAACAATGGGTCCTAGCTCTTCTGTGTTTGCTAAGAATAGAGAAGATACATTTCTAAGGCTGTGAATTCTTTCTAGGTTGTTTTTTTTTCCCCTCTAGTATAAAAGGCAGAAACAAAGTCATTACTGTAAAGATGATTAATTTGTATGAGTTTCAGTGTTACTACCTTGGAACAGGCTGACACAGTATGTCTATTTTAAAATGCAAAAGCAGTAAAACTTTTCATGGTTTCATTGTCTGAAAAGTGAAATTTAATTAAAGTTTGTTCATAGTCTAATCTGACTCCGTATGGTACTAAATGCTTTCAAGTGCCCTGCCTCTGCATTTGGAGCTGGCAACGCTTAGTGCTTCACTAAATAAACCTGACCTTCAATCCTTGTGAAGGCAGTGGGTTTCAATCAGACCTCTGGTGAATGAAGGTAATAAATCAGTAAATGAAGAAGCCACATTTTCATAGGAGATGGGCCACTTGAGAAAAGGGCCACTTTAGTCATGTTTTATATTTCATGATAGTTACACTTTACAGTATTCCTTTACAAGTATTAAGCTAAGGCTTTTGGAAGTCTGATAGATACCTACACAAAAATTTAAACAAACTGTTTTTTTCATTTTGTCACCTAGCCATTACTACTTATGCCCTCTTGTTGATTTTGCAGTAAAATTATTTTCTTGTAGCGTATTTTGTACATTTGCCCAAAGATTTGCCCTTTATAAGTTCCATCTCTCTCCTCAGTTCTATGCTACAGCTCCTTCACCACTCAACTGAAGAGAAATGAAATCTGTAAGACAAAAAGGAAAGTATAATTTTTTTTTTGCTGCTGTTGTTACTTCCAGAGCTTTATCTGATATGATGCTGCGGAGTGCTGGCTTCAGAGTCTTACCTGAATCTAGAGATAGTTTGTGTGACAAGTTTGAATACATTTTGTAATCATCTAATAGCTGTCCACACACAAGCATGTTGAACTTGGTTAGCAGCCATTATACCTGTGTCACCCTTCCGTGGCCTTCTGTAAAAATACCCCCAAAAACCAAAATGCTGTGGCTGAACCTCTATAGTAGTGTCCCTGGTGCAAAAAATAAAATTTCCTGATCTACAGTATTTTAATAATAGTAACATTTTGTAAACTGCATCTAATGCTAAATCATTGATGCACTGTCAGACGCTTATTATCATTACAGCTTTGGTTGGAATTTCTGCCTAAAAAAATCCCACCACCAAATAAATTGACTCAGTTACTTGGGTGCATTCTGATCTCTCTACTGCTCTGTAGTCATACCTGGTTTTTGAGGACTGACTGTGGTTTACTCCACTTGGACTAGAATTGCATCCAAACTAACTTCAGTAAAGACACTTCGTAATTGTGAAGCAGAACTGGATTTGAAATAACATTCTCATGATCAAAGATTCTAAGAAGCTTTTGTAGTAATTGGAGAATAACAACTATATAAAATGTGTTTGCTTCTCATATTTAAATTAAGCATAAAGATAAAATGCATGAGAGGCTTATTAAATGAACATACAGATAATGCGTCTGATAAGATCAAAGCAATTGAGTGGGATTTTAATTTAGGCATTTGACTGACTTTGTGTAAAAAAAAATGTTTTTGAAGTAATGCTGGCCTTGTTCCATAATATCTGAGAGGTTCACTCAGTTGTGGATTGCTGCACTGGGCTATTCCCTCCACTGCTGATATATTATTATTTATATCATACCCTGAGAATACTGCACATGTAAAACACACAGGCAGAGTTCCAGGCCTGAAGGCCTTCAATCTAAATGGGCAATATAGGATGGGTGGTATAATAAATTGCAGTTCTTTACTTGAACTGTAAGCAATGTCTTTCAGCTCTGAAACTGTACCCTTCATCCACTGTGAACTGAAGAAGCATTCAGTACAGTTCTCATGCTGTGGCAACACAGCTCAGTCTGGCTACAGTGGATAAGTGAAGCGACTGCTGTCTATGGGTTTCACCATCTTTAACAAAATAGGCTTCTTTAAAAAAATCAGTATTCCTGGAAGTCACTTGCATGAAAATTGTTCTTATGGTTTTAAAAAAGGAGAGATGGAAACAAGACTCGAGCCAAAATTCTCTGGAAATCTCCCATTTGTATCAAAAAGGCTTTGATTTGAGTGTTGAAGTGGGCATGCAGTTGTTTGGTACAGAACTAAGTAGCCTTGGGAAGAAAACTTAGGAACAAAATCTCTAAGCATCTCGCTTCATTACTTTGACAAAATAAGCCTGTACCCGCCAACTGTGAATGCAGAACAAAAAACCCAAATACTTCAGGCTGCTTCATAGAGGTTTGCACTGACAAGTGGGTCTTAAAGACTGGGATATGCAGCCTGCCCTGAGCTCTAACACAAAGAGCAACTATTTGAAAATCTCAGGAAAGTCCAAGAGTATGACAGAGAGAGAAGGAAAAAACCATCAGAGATGATCTATGGCCTGCAGTTACCAGTTTCGTTCTTCTGTCACAGTGAAGCTCTCTTCTGCAGGGGGGTTGAAGCTTTCTTAGCAGTAGAATGAATTTCCCCCAAATTTCTTTGGGGTTCTTTAATGTAAACACAAGCCATTTTTTTAAATGCTTCATTAAAGCAAAAACTGTTCTGTCATCTTTCTCTCCTCCTGCTAAGAGGCAGTATGGAATAACAAACACAATCAGGACAAATATGTCTCTGTAGTAGAATCAGCTAGTCCCACCTGAATCAAACTGCTTTGGGAAAAATTCCATGAGCAGGATTTCCTTGGTCTCCATCCTTCAGACTCTTCCCCATACTTGTTTCTCCATGAGAGAATAATGTTGGTATATATTTTGATTCTGTCCCTGATTTGGCTTAAAATATATGCTATTATAAGTAATTGAAGGGAAATCTAATTATTTCTGCTTAAAATAATTGTTGCTTAAAATACCATTAAATTAACAAGTCTGCTTTTATTTCCCTTGTTTCAAGTAATTATGTAGTTTGCTTCTACCAGCTTTATGTGTGAATTTAGGCAGTCCTGAAAGTGAGAAATAATATGCTGGCTGCAAAATAAGGCACTGTAAAAGCAGCTTTATATTCCATTACCGATAGTTCTGCTTTGCCAAACTTCATCTTTTCTTCTATGCCTCTTCTCAGGGAACATGCCCAAAGTTATCTCATAGACTTTTATGTTGGCTGTCTCAGCTCTAATTTTAAAAGTTATTTTTTCACGGACTGGAGTGGTTCCTCACCTTGGATGGCCCGTTACCCTCACTTAGTGGTTTCTGCCCACGTGGTAAGAAGATTCTCGCTTTCCTGAAGAAGTCCACTCCTTATATACTGGGGAGAAATAAAAAAAACCCTGGCATTTGTGTTTTTCTTCTCTTATAACGTCAGGCTACGATCAGTAGTTCAGCAGCAGCCTCATAAACTGAGCCCTCCCCCAAGCGGGGGTAAGACCCTTCAAGGGAACGGCAGGTGATATCTTTCACAGTCCTCCGATTTTCATCTGTCCGTATAAATCACGATGCTCAGTTATCCATTCACATCTAGACGTGATTTTGGAGTACGTGGGACAAAGGCACATGAATGAAGGAGAGCGAAGCCTGCTGTACCAGTGTTCAGAACTGTTGATCTTGCACTTTCTTTGACCACTGCTTTCACTAACAAATTATGATTAAGAGGCAAGAAAGAAGATTAATCCTGCCACTGTGAGCTTGGGTTCCCTCTGCAGATTTACTGCTGAGCAGGCAGAGTTGTTTTGGAAGACAGAGAGTGTGTTTCACTGTTTTTCAGCATGACAATTTGACTTCTTCAGAGAAGCTTTTATTTCTTGCATAAAGTAATACGCCCACCCCAGAGAAACTGCACAAGGTCACTGTGGGTCCAATTTACTTCACTATTTACATCAAAGTTAATTTGAAGTAATGTATTTTACCTTTTCCACTCCAGATAGGAAAAACACTGGATGAAAACAAACACCATTGTATCTGATTTTGCTAAGTCAGCTCTATCACTGCTAGGGCAAAAAATCCAGGTTGCAACTTTAAATGTTCCTTTAAACGTTCTTCCTGAGCACACCAAAAGGCAATTTTCTTGAAAAAGCCACAGTAGCTCTCTCATTGCACAGGACACAGTAACTTGTGCGTTAGAGAAAGGAGTTTCAGAAAGGCAGATACCTAACTCTGGTATGTGATGTAGATTAGCATTTGACATTACAGACCATTTCCCAAAGACAATCCAGTCATTCTGTCAACCACAATGTCCCTTAGTTATACAAATGACCAAGTAGAGCAGCGATTATCTGCCTGTGCCAATGCAGATTTTTCCACCACTAACTATACATTTTTGTGAGACTACCTGCTGCCCCTATAGGCACCGGGTCCCCTCAGAGTCATTTTAACAATCTCTGAGCATGAGAAAAAAGTTTATTTAAATGTAGTCCTGGAACCTGGAATGATTAATCCATCCATTCATGAAAAGCATCAAAAGATACTCTGAAGCTTTTATAAAAAACATTCTGTAAATCATTCTGTAACCTGATGGCGAACTACATACTGCAAAATACATAGCTGTTCTAGTAAAAGTTTACATCATTTTGCCAGTTTTCTTTTATCACTGTCTCAGATCCTGTATGTTGCCATGCTATGGCCAGACTTTCTGTTCTTGCAATGCTCTTCCTGACTGCAAACCATGGCAGGACATATTCTTGTAAGGATGCAGGCCCAAGGAGAAAGCAGTGTTATTTTTAACGTTTTCTCTCTAGTAGTTACCATTCATAACTTACAACATATACTGTGAAAAGACTGAGAAAACCATTTATTGATTTAAATCTGCCTTAATTTTTTACCAAAGGCAAAAACTCCACACACTGATGATTAATCATACTTTGCATCATGTACAAGCACGCAGTTTTCCATACAAATTCCATAAGGTGTTTAATCTGCTATTGCAAAAATACTTATTTGCATACAATCACACCCTGCTGTGGTTTTAAATGTTTTCTGAGAATACATTTTGAGCCTATTATCTTAACCTCACTGCCTTTCTACCCACATATAGACTAGCAGACATGCAAACCCTTTAATTTTTATTCAGGCCTGACTGTAATTAAGTTGAAGTGCATTTGTTCTTTAAAACTATAGGACTCAGCTTATTCCATAAGTATTGTTGATGAATACACTGTTGTTAAGTTGCTGAGCTGTAGCAGGGTCTGCAGCTTACAAACAGAAGTTCTTATTACAGGTGAAAACAGTGATGGGCAGTTTGGGGTATTTTTGTAGTCTGAATTGTTTGTTCATGCCATGCATGCCAGCTGTTGAACAGAAGCAGTCAGTCACAAGCAGCACTATCTTATCTTTCAAAAATCTTAACCCAAACACCAAGAAGCACTGACCCTAGTTAGATAAATCAGGGTGAAGAACATCTTTTTACTGGTTTTCTTGTTGGAGACAGATTTGATCCAGATGCAGAGAATAGAATATGCAGTTACACAATCACATCGTGTGACATGGCAGCACATGGTACGCTAGGTATACTCTTCCCCATCATTCAGTGTCTGACAAACTAATTATACATCATTTGTTTAAAGAAGACATTGGAAGTAAAAACCAAAAACTGTAAGCATGGACAACAGTATCATTTACTGACTCCTGCTACAGGTGTACCCTGACAAACAACTCCTCTTCTTAACATATTTTTACAAAGTATTTTAATGACTACTGTCAAGCCCCTAGACAGAAAGGTACCACAGCTGACTCTTGCTTTCTTTATGGCAAATCCAAAGTGTCTTGTCCCCACTATGTTCTTGCACTGAGTTTTAATACATATTAGTTAATCCAGACCAAATACATTCCACTTTTGCCAATGAATATACCATATGAAATAATGTATAGTTAGGGCACAAGCACATGGTAAGAATCTATCTTAAGAAGACAGAACCACATAGGTAGCAATGGGCCTCAGGAGGCCACCTAGGACCACCTACTGCTCCAAGCGGGGCTAGTTAGAGCAGAGTGCTTGGGACCATGTCTAGTCAAGTTTTTAGTATCTCCCAAGAAGGAAGTCACACAACCTCTCTGGGCAACTTGTACCAGTATTTGACCACCTTCATGATACAAATATATAAATCTCTGTATCTAAGCAGAATTTCCCATGTTTCAACATGCGTCTCTCTCGGCCTGTCACTGTGCACCTCTGAGAAGAATCTGGCTTGGTCTTCCACGCGGACAACAGCAGTAAGATTTTCCCTTAGCCACCACCTTAAGGCTGAAAAGTATCAGTTCTCTCGGTCTTCTACAATATACCATTTTTCCAGTCTCCTGACCATCTTGGTGTCTCTCTCCTGCACTAGCTGCAAAATGGCCATACTGTATCAGACTATGCAGGTATGCCTAACTGACTTCTGAACTTAATGACCAGGACTAAACAGTCAGGAAGAGAGTAGAAAGAACAGGTCAGGTATAGCGCAATCCTTCTTGATATATATTCAGAGTTTTCAGTAAATCCTTGATTAGGCAAAACCTGAACCAAAGGCCACTGTATTCCATTCCCTTTACTAGCTGCCAACGCACTCCTTCCCTTTTGAGTTTAGTCCCTTTTTGAAAGTAATGATAGTTTTAGCTTCCATGTTTCTGGAAGCAGTGAGCTCCATACTTTAGTTCTGCAGCATCTGAGAAAAAGACTACCTTTTTGGTTGTTTTAAACCTGCTGTCCATCATTTTGCCTGTGCGCCCACTTACTAGAAAAAGTAAATGAGAGCTCCCTACCTTCTCTCCACAAGCCACCATTTTATATAATTCAATCCTCTTCGCTCAGTCGCCCAGGCATTGTCACTTTTGTCTTTTTCAAACTGAATAAGTCCAAGTGTTGGTAGTCGTGTTTTAAACAGAAACCATTCTCTATGTTTTATTACTTTTTTCTACCTTTACCTTCTTTCAGACCTGGGAAACGAGAACTTCATTCTGTTCTCTAGATGTGGCCACACCACTGGTCACACAAAGATGTCACAACATTTTCCACTCCATTCTGTCTTCCTTTTCTAGAAACTCCTGGTATTTTTTACTTGGAACTGGAAATGAAGTTTCCAAAGAATTACCTACAGAGACTCTAAGAACTCTTTCTTCAGCAAAAACAGCATATGTAGAACTTAACAGTAGGCACAAATAATTAAGATTGGCTTTGCCTGTATGCATTACTTTACAGTTACTGAGACTGAATTTCAACTTTTAGTTTAACACCCATACTGTTCAGCAGAATGAGATCCTTTTGAAACTCCTTGCTGTCAGCTTCCTACTCCACGACTGTAAAGTATTTTGCATCACCAGCAAACTCTGCTGCTTCCTTACTCACTCTGTAAGACCATTTCTGAGTATGCTAACTAGTGCAGGTCCCAGCATGAATCCCTGTGGGAGTCCAATCATAACTAGCCTGCAGTGTAAAAAATGACTATTTATTGCTAGTCCATTAACCCTTCTCTTTCAGCTAGTTACTAATTCACAAGACAGGCTTCCTTCCTAACCTATGACAGCTAATGTTCTTTAGCAGCGCTGGTGAGGAACTGTGCCAGAAGTTCTTTGAAATCACTACAGTGAATGTTATCACCCTGGTTTATCAGTTTGTTGATTTTGTCAAAGAACTTCATAATTATGACAAAGGTTCTCTGTCTACAAAAACCCATGCTGATTTTTCCATAGTCTGGCATATTTGCTGAAGCCTCATCCCAGCTCTCTCACTGATTCGCTTGTGTGACCTGAGACAAGTCTTGGTGACTACACCAGTAAGAGGACTCAGATGCTGAAAATGAACACTTATTATCCAAAATTACTGTCTTTAAAATTCTCATTTAGTTGCTTTATAGCTATGGAGGTGCTTTCATTCCATAAATTCTTATTTCAGTGAGGTTCCCAAGACGTCTCTGACCGCTTTATCATATACCCGCCAGCAAGCTAATTCTACTCCTAAAGGTCCAGCCCAGACAGTCTAAACTATTTCAGTAGCTAGGATTAAGGAAGCTGTAATAACCATAGGATGGTTATAGCACACCCCAAGTGAAGAAAAATATTCATTTATATGTTCACAGGTGGAGGATGAAACCAAATGCAGGTCCCTCACAAGCTGAGTTTCAGGATTTCTAATCACTGAACTATAGGAAAAGGACATGATCATTTCTCCTATCCTTAAACATTCACGTCCTGTATGAAGGGGCCCTCTTAGGCATCTAACATGATAGAGCTTACTGAAGTGGACTCCAAGCAGATCAAGCAGCTCCTTCCAACTCAGTTAGTTTTGAGGATGTTGAGACACACACTTGCAGCTGTACTTGCCTGCCTGCCTGCTCTGCCTCTGCACTGAAACACCTCTCATGGAGCTGTGTTGGCAAAATGGACTATTTGTCTGTGTCCTGGTTATGAACTTGCAGTGTGGACCTAACTTAACAGTCCTGAACTAGCACTGTAGTGGCTGAGGCAAAGGCACATGGTCCATCTGCCAGTTTTCCAATAGCAGTCATAATACCTGCTTGTGGGACACAACAGACACAAGCCCAGCATCTTACAAGGTTCTTTAGCACTAAGCCCTGGTCACTGTGACTTCAGTCACAAAAATGTCATTGGCCTTTCACAGTGAAAAGATTAGTCAGCTTCCTGTTCAGAGTGGATCCCCCGTGATTCTGTTCCTCCACTTCCTTCCGCCACGTACCATATAGGAAACCTGGATAGAGAACTAGTTGCGATTGATTTCACCCACCAGCAAGGTTCTTCAATGTTAACTGCCACAAATCTGAGCAGTGCAGTACCAAGACCCTCTGTAGACCTAATCCACACTCCCTTGTAAGTAAAATGAAACTATACTTATTTTCTTGTAAAGGAAACACAGAAATAATTCCACTAATGCTAATGAAGCATCAAGTAACACAATGGCAAATGCCCTAAGAATACCTAAGTGGTTATTCACTGAATGAATAAATAAATAAGGCAAAGGGTACTTGCTGCACACAAAGATTTAAAATAACTAGCTGTTTTCTCCTATGAGAGGCATCTATTCTGTGTCCTGAATGAGGAAAGGGCAAAATAGAAAAATGGCATATGATAGGCTACTTAATTCTACCATACTTTGTGCCCACAAGGGAGTCAAAATTACAGTTGCACAAGTTTCCTAATTTTTAAAAGTCTGACATTGTAACAATGCTCTTTGAACGCTGTTTTGTACACAGTACATAGTCAACCATGCACAGTTCTGAGGCCCTGAAACTCTGATATACAAAGGGGTGAAGTAAGGACATAGCAGCAATCTGCACTTGGAATTTCCTTGCTTTTGTCAGCTGAAGTCAGATCTTGAATGTTATTGCAACACACTGTAGCTTTTTTGCATTTAATTAGATTTACATCCCACTTGGTTATCACAGGCTAGTTGGAAACAGACACGTGTACATTCTACAGTCAACACATTGATGCTCCTCCTGGGAAACAGCCAGCAAAAAGTTACAGGAACTGCATGTGGCAGCCTTTGTTAGGGGAATGGAAACAGTTCCATTTGGTTAAGCAGAACATTCATTTGTGAGGAGAACTGAATTTAGTATATGTACTTGGGAGGCCCAAAAGGCAGCTTCAGTTGCAATGATGTTTTTCAGGCTTTCAATATTCAAATAGTAGGGGACCAAATAGCTAGTATCTCAAGGAGTAAAATACGTAGTATCTCAGACAGCAACCTCAGCCTAAAATGAGGTCAGAGAAAATACCTAAGTTTAAAATTACGTTTTTGCAGCTCATTGTATTATCTTTAAAAGTCTACCGACCAACTGTCACAGCTGCAAGTATCCTGTCCTTCACAGTACATTACCTAGAGCTCATTGATCCTTTAACCATGTCAGTGGTATATTTGTACAAGACGATGACAATTTATACAACTGACGAAAAACAAATTACAATACAGCCACCTGAGGAATTCCGGAATGACCAGGTCTGCTCCACTTTTGCCTGGATACCACAGGAATAAGAGCAGAAGGTCCATCATATTCCAGCAGTCATTTCAGGAAAAGTTTCACTCTATGAATTAAAATGTCCAGCTGCAAGACACCTTTATTTACTATTGGATCTGAACTTTTTTTTTTCCACTTTTAACTGAAATGATGACAACTTAACTAACGATGACAATACTCAATGAAGTAGTGAACAACTTCTTGATTTGATATACAAAGGGTAATTCTAGTCAGCGTGCCACACATGAGGGGAGGCAGAATGTGACATGACTGGCGTTACTCTGTTCAGCTAGCACACGAAGTCCAACTCTCTCTCTTTGTAAATCTATTTTCCAGCTCCTGAAATGTTGTTACAGACTGCATGTGTGGGTTTTTAAAAAAAAAAAAGTTTTTGTTACAGTGTCAAATGGATTTTGGAAAGAGGCGTCAGAATAAAATTACACTCTAGGTAGCCTCTTACAGCAGAGAAAGAGAGCAAGCTTCTGTACCACATTTCAACCAGAAACATGCTTTCGCTGCTGAGTCATAAACCCTGAAAGACAGTGTTTATAATAGAGCCCTCACCTATAGCTGGGTTACGTGGTGCCTTTAGCAATATACAAGGCCTTCTTTATTACAAAACAAAGTGACTGCAAAGTTCTATGATTTGTCATGAGGCTGTTGCTATGGTTTTATTTTTAAAAGGAACTGTTTACTCTCCTATGTTTACTTCAGGAGTAGAATTTATAGTTGAAACATTAAGTATCTGAATCAGCATCCATCTCCAAAAATACATCCAGGCTTCATGCTGTGGTGTACACATCTCATACTGATCAGAAAAGACTTCCCCGACGAGAAGACAAACTATACATGAAATGGGATAGGTTCCAAAGTTCTTGGGAGGAAGAAATAGAACTCCTTCACTTCATACCCCTGAGAGGTTTGTTGCCATGAATCTCTGAACAATATATGAAAGGAAATGGCAGAAACACAATGCAGAACTTGGCATTCTATTCCCCAAGAGTCCCCTCTTTGTCAGGCCCAGGCATTAAGAAAGAATACAAGATAAATAAGGGAGCACTTTATTAATCAGATACATCTGCTGTTAAAATGTTGTATGTGACCGGACTGCTCTCTTGCTCACATAATTGTATACTGCCTAAATCAACGTAGGTCACAGGCAAAAGCACTTGACCTGCAGAGTCCAAATTGATAAAACCCACCACAAAATGTTGAATACCATCTTGTAAGAATTCAGGAACTAGAACAAGAGGGGACTATGAACCGACACTGAAATACATTAGGACAGTGAAATGAGAACTTCTGGAAATACAAGCTACAGTATATCTGATGCAGTTCAATTTTATTTCCTCTTCAAAGACTAAGAATCTTTCCAAAATATTTATATGACCTTCTAATTTTTAAATAAAAAGGCAGTGTTAACCTGAAATTTTTCATTTGAGGTGAAAGTTTCATTATTAATAAAGGTGTTAATTCTAAATAGTACTAAAATTTAACACCTTTAAAATGAACATTTAATTGGGTAAACCAGTTATGAATCAGAGAACGATGAAATGTATGATTACTTTTGTTGCCTCAGAAAAGCCATGCATTTAGCACACCCAGTAGCCACTGTATAAGACCATGTAAGAAATGCCCAAGCAAACAAATGGAAATGTTTAGCTACTAAAATAATAATTTTACAAATTTTAGCTATGGGCTAACCACTTACGGAAAAGCTTTAAAGATGGCAGCAGCATCCAATTTTAAAAAGAGAGAATATGAGCTATAGTGAAATAACAGAGGAGGTCTCTGACTTCAAAGTTGATCTAAAGAAAGTTTAGGAAGATCTAACAGAACCAAAAATGCCATCAGAGGACTTAAAGCAATGTAAATTCATAATTTGCAGAAGTCTGCAAGCAGCTATGCAATCTTTGAAAGACTAGTAATCGATACAGCATCTGGACAGAGCTGCAATGATCTCAGTTTGGGATGACAAAAATGATTCATATGACCAGCAACCAATATGTCATGGATCCAAAATATCTATGAAGTGAGAAAGAGAAGGAACAACGTGACCAGTTTGAAATTCTCAGGAGGAATGAGACAGAGCAAGGTCTTAGGAAGCCAGAAAACCACCTGGAGAAAGATATATATAACCGCCACGGAGCACAGCAAAGTTCCAGTATCTAAATACAGAATTGGTCTGTCAGTAAATCTGGGTGAGCTGGGTAAGATAACAACCAGGTAAACGGTGAAGATGACCTATTTCACAGGTGAACAAAACCAGCACTTCACCTCTGATGAAGACATTGAACTTGACTGTCAAAGAGACACTATGCTATCCAAATTTAATACAAATCCTGACATACAGTTTAAATGCAGCCATTCACATGTGCTGGTGAAGGAATGGTGAGAGCTAGAGGGAGTAGAAAAAGAAAGAAATGACCCAGCAGAAGAGACGTGTGGAGACTTTGTTCCTTGCTCATCCAGACACTGCCGAGGCAGCTATGGAAAAATTGCAAGGTACAAATATTTAGTTGAATGTGGACTGACAGGTCGAGATCAACAACTGAAGCCAAGCAGACTTTACGGCAAGTCTGCATAACAGAGGACCTGAAGGTCACGAGGAATCCTGCAGATGTTTGTCTTAAGAGCAGCTCATTGCTTTGTAGCCTGTTGATATATTACATTTATGGGATATGGGCATATACAGTATGTTAGATGACAGTTTGCTACGTGCCTTCACATATTATGTGACTCAGCTACAGGAAAATCCCATTCGCTCTGCTTTATCCATCCAGCTCTCTGAGCACTGACTCATACGCGCGGAAGCCAACAGCTGCAATGGTACAAATGTTAAACCGCAGTTGTGCTCCCTCTCCCCATTTCCTTCTAGATATTATCACCTTTCTAGCATGTACATCTGAAGAAAATCTCTGCATGGACTTCAGCTTCTCCAGCTCTCATACAACCTACAGATTAAATGAATATTGGGTTAGTGGAGTAATGTCATCCTTTTGGTTCTGCCACTTCTGCTACGAAGCGGTAACTGTCAAGGGAAGGGAGGAAAGGTGAGCAACTGTCAGAGCATGATTCTTCATTCTCCCTGTCAAAGACTTAGGATAACTGAAGCACAGTCGAAACATGAGTTGCACAACCCCTGATAAAGTAAGGTACATAGACAGACCAGTTCCGTGAAGTAACTTGGTGCTAGGCATTGTTTGGTGGAGAGGTCAGAAGTTAGAGCAAGGCCAAAGAAGCTAGACTACAAGAGGGAAACCTATGTCGCACGATCTGAGACAAAGCTGAGAGTTTTGTGCAGGCTGCTGGCTGCTCTAACTGCGAGCAATGTGTTTGATTTGTGCGTGTGCTGGGACAATAATCACACATTCATGATTAATTGTAGATCACAAGGTCTTCTGGCCCAAGACCTGTCACACCTACTGTCTGTAAATAGGCAACAGACAAGATGATGTATGGGTTGTGACAGTAAGAACAAACGTGAGGTGTCTTTTTGCACCAGCTAGCGGGAATGTTCAGTGTTCCACAAATCTGTAAAACACGCAGGCATGGCACCTTCTCTCATTCTTCGTTTCCCACAGTTCTTTTTGCTGTATCTTTGTTTTAAACATATACACTGTCTACCTTTCCTTTCAGTTGCCCATAGTGTACTTCATGAAAACAGAGCAACTTCAACGGCTGTAGACGAGACACCATGGCAGCATCTAAAATAACACCGTGACACCGTGTACAACACAACTGACGGAGGCTGCCTCTCAAGAAAATTAAACCAAACCCAACCGACCAAGCCAATCCTTTCCAAACCTGCGCGCTACTACAGCTTTAATACTTTTTTTTTTTTACCTGAGAAACCAGTAAGACCCGCTTCGTGGCCGCCTCCCTCACAGCTGGCCCCTGCACCGCTTTGAGGCGTGTTCTTCACTGCGTGCCGCTTCCCGGGAGAAGCCCTGCCGGCTCCGTGACCGGGACGGGGCCGGCTGACAGGACCGGGGCCGGCTGACAGGACCGGGGCCGGGTGACGGGGCCGGGTGACCGGTCCTGGACCGGGGCCGCCTGACAGGACCGGGGCCGGGTGACTGACAGGGCCGGGGCCGGGTGACTGACAGGACCGGGGCGGGCTGACAGGGCCGGGGCCCGGTGACTGACAGGGCCGGCTGACAGAACTGCCCCGCCCCCGCCCCGCCCCGTTCAGCCCCGCCCGCGCGCGCCCCCAACGGCTCCCCGCGGCGCCCCCGCCCCGCTGGCCGCTGCTCCCGGAAGGCGTTCGCGCCGTGCCCCGGAAGTTGTCGCGAGGCAGAGTCCGGCCCAGAGCGAGGCCCTGTTGCTGCCGCTATCGGGAGGCGCAGCCGTTACCCGCGGGGGCCGCCGTCTCTCCCGTCACAGGCGGCCCGGCCGGCTCGGCTCGGCTCGGCGGCCAGCGCGGGGCTCATGGCGGAGGTGGGTGCTGGTCCTTCTTCCCCCCCCCCCTCCCCCGGCTCCTTCTCGCGGGGGTGCCCAGCCGGCTCCGCTGGGAGGGGGCGGCAGCGGAGGCTCCCGGGGCCGGGCCCGGCTCGGCTCGCCCGTGGGCGGGAGCGGCCCCGCGTCTCGCCTTCTCCCGTGGGAGCCGGGCTGGGACGTGCCCTGCGGTAGGACCTTGCTCTCTTTTCCCTCGCGGTGGCTCGCTGTGGGGGTGGCACTGGGGGGCTGCGGGCGGGGGTGGAAGGCCGCTTGGGGGGGGGGGGAATCGCCGCCTTGGTCTGGGGAGGGAGGGAGCGGGGGTGGGCGAGCGGAGCGTGAGTTTAAAAAAAAACCAAAAGACGAGCCCTTAAAAGTTGTGCTGGCGGTGGGGTCGCTGGGGGGGCAGGTCTGGCGCGGGGTGGGGATGCCGGCGGGCTGACCGCCCGCCTCTTAGGGGCTTGGTGCGTCTGGTAGTTCGGTCTCGTCTTGTGTGACCTGTCAAGCGCTTGCCCCTTCCTCCAGGTCGGCTGCTTCTGCCACACGCCTCTCCAGACAAGTGCGTGTTCTGCTGCTCGTCGCCGATCGAGTCCAGGGGCTTTCGAGGTGCGAGCCCTGAGACTAATGGAGAGCTCTGTCGGGTCGGTGGGTTAGGGCTGGCGGACAAGAGCTTTCCGAGGGGAAGGGGGTCCTCTGGGCTTTCCACAGTGGTGCTGTGTGTATGAATGAAAGGGATACTTAGCCCGCTTGCTCGTCATTTTAAACTCCCCTTCCTCGGACATACCCGTAGATGCGAACGTAGGAAGGCTAGATCTGAAGAGTCGCAAAGGTCAAAAGGTGTCTCGGTACTCGTTTGACTCTGTTCTTCATCTAAACTTGATTTTCTGGAAAGTGAAAGCACGTTTTCTCATCTTTCTGGTCACTGCATCTTGTGCAATGTTAATGCATAAGAGGTGATAATCATGAGTAGAAATCTCCAGGAATGTTGTTGGACTGTGAGTTGAAAATAATACCGTTATTGCAATGAATACATACTGTAGAAGTCAGGGTTGATTTTAGTAAGTGTTGAAAAAGTTGCCAACTGTGGTTTGATATTAATATTTTTAACAATTTTTTTATTTGTGACTTTTTTGAATAGTCTTCGAGGTTTTTTTAGCTTTTTTTTTACTTAATGTGCTAGTGACAAAGTAACATATAGTGTAATGAGCAAAATAGTTTTCCGAATAAATATTTTTTAGCTTTCTTTAAGGGTGTTAATGTTAGCAGCAATTCTACAGTATGAATCTGTCATTAAATCTGCTCTGCTAGCTCTACAACTTATTTGCATTTAGGGGAATGAAAACCTAATTTTTTTAAGATTTCTTGCTGTGTTAAAAGTGATTCGGTATTAAGATACGTGGGTTCAGATCCAAGAAGCATCCTGTTTTCTTGTTAAAGTCAGCAGAACTGCCAGGGAAGTTCGTTGTCTGTTTTCCTCGGTTAGCAAGTGCATTTGAAAAAGCACACCTGTCTACCCTTGCTTAAAAATAAACCTGTATCAGTATAAATCACCAGTTCAAGTCCAAAACCTGTTAACTCCATTCCAAATGGAAAGTGATTAAGAATGTTATACCTTGACTGAGATTCCCTGAGTTTATTTGCCTCTGTGTCAAGAACGCTTTGAAAATGCTTGTTGAAACAATGCACCAGCAGTGGTGTGTGTATCTGGTTAAATGGCTTTCCAGGGTTTTGCTCACTTTCCAGTTCAGTGTCTTGCCTTAAATGTTCATGGTGAGTTGCAGTCAAAACAAACTGTTCTCATTTCTGTATAATTCTTATAGGCAGAGTAGTTTGGAACACTTTTTCATCATACAGGAAATTTCTGTTAAGAAAGGTTGTCTTAAATTGTTGGAATGGGCAGGTGGTAGTTTGTGGAAGAATCTGTAAGATGAGAGTTTCATAGACTGTAAAAATATAATATATGGCACTTGGGAAGACTGGTTTGTGGGTACATGAATCTGATTCTGCACTTTAGTTACACAGTTTTTGAACTGTAATGTTGATATGTTTTGTCTTTTGAATTGATAGGGTTATGTTTCTTTTCTTTGTTAACTGAATGAACATAAACAAATATATTTACTTGCCATGGAAATAACTCCCTGCTAAATCTAACAATCCAGAAATAAATCCTATTGTTTGGAAGTTAGCGAGATCATTGCTAACAGTCTGTCTGTGCTCCTAGTTACGATACTTTACTGTTCAAAAATTAGCTTGAAAGTCGCTATATCCATGTTTATTAGGGGTCTGATTCTGAACTCACTGAAATGAATTTAGTTCACTTCTGTGATCATTGGGTCTTGTAGTTTAAGCAAAACAACTTTTTGAGTAGTGGATGAAATTCACTCTGGAGCAGAGGGGTTTGTAAGACCACTTTAATCACCTGAACCCTTGTTTAAATTCCTTGTAAATACTAAACTACAGTTAAGATAATACTTAACATGACTGCATTGGTTTTATTATGTGTATGTTCTTCCTGTGGAAATATCTGAGGTGATTTAATCAGTGATATTTAAAAGAATATCTGGTGAAAGTATCAAGTTAGAGTAACAAGTGCTCTATCTTCATTTTGTTAAACACAAAGAGCGAAATTGGTTAATGCAGTGAACTGGCCTTGCTTCCTGCTGCTTGTGCCCTGGTAGATATGGCTGCTTAGGTTTCTGAAAAAAATTTGGACAAGGTTTACTCTTAGGAACAAATTAATTAAAACGATCGTGTTCAGTGGCTCTGGCGAGTTTAAATTTAAAATGTGGTGGTGTACGAGTGTGTTTCCACAGCATCACAAGCTGATCAAAATTGGACCTTCTGCCTTCCCAGCCTCCTTCCTCCTCTTGCTTCCTTGTGCTGGTAAGGATTGCGCTGGGAGCTGGTTCAGGAAGCTGAACTGGCTGAAAACTAGCAACTTTTTTTTTTTTCTTTTTTTCGGTAGAGTTAGTTTTTAATTGACTCGGCGCCCTGAACCGACTCACCCTGCAGTTGCATACCTGTCAGTGGCTGTGTGAGCAGAGAGGTGTGATCTGGGAGAGGGAGGGGAAGAGTGGCACTGCAGAAGCCTGAAGGTGTGAGCCTGATGTTACGGGACTCCAGCTTGCAACCTACTGCTTTGCATAGGCGTACAGCTGGCATGGACCAGCTCCGCCATTGAAAAACATGGTCCTGTTTGTTTCCACCCTGCTCTGCTGCTTCCTCCTTTGTGCAGGCAAATACTTGTATGGTTATGTGGTGAACTGGGTTGAGGTTTGAACTAACTTGGAGGAGGGGCAGGGAGGGGAGGGTTAGGTTTAAGCTGGATCAGTTTGCTGCACAAACATTTGTGCTGGCGCAAAGATGGGGGTGGAAGCAGTAAGGGGAGCAGGGCGTGTCTGTTTCTTTTGGTGACAGTGACACATTATGCCAGTTTAAAGTATATTTGATACTGGCCTCGTTGAGTGAGGTTAAGCTCGTATGGCATTGAGGGTTTGAAGACATTGTTCAGTTATGGTTCATGGGCATATTTTACATCTAAGACCCCTTAATCCGTGGCAGTGTGTCTCTGATTTCATAATGTACTTTGAAGGGATTTTGAGGGAAGAATCTGGCCTTTTGTGTAGTAACTAACTTTTTTTAGTATTTTTATTTGGTACCTATTGTTTCATTTAGCGGTACTTAATGGGAAAAATACGCTCCTGTTTATAACTGCTCTTCATCCATCAAATTCTTGAAACGATGAATTTGTTCAGCCTGTATACTGAGTTTTTAAATTTAAAAGACTAAAATCAGAAATTATGGTGATCAGAGTGTCCACTGAGAAAACTGCAAGGTATTTTGCAGTAATAAGTAGATTAAAAAAACCCAAATGAACAAACCTATGAAAATTATGAGGCTGACCTAAGACACATATTATAACTTCAGACAGTTTCCTAGGAGGCACTGTGTGACTTTTCTTCTTAAGTAACCATTTAATCCATTTAATGGTTAGTGGTTTTCAAAATCTGTCTTAAGGCTTTCAGGCTATCACAGAAGTTGTACTTAATGTTTCAGGATATGGATAGGCATTGATTTTTTTTTTTTTTTTTTTTTTTTTCTGGCAAACATCTGGGAAAATTGTAGATACTGTGTCCCCCAGTCATTTGTCTCTACTGCTCTGCCATAGATTACCATGCTTAATGATCCTTTCCACCAAAGCAGCTGTATGCAGTGGTACATGCTTTAGGCATGATCAGCAGTTAAATGGACAGTATTAGCTCAGTCTACCTTCACTGGTCAGTTACCTTGATTAATTTTTCCTGAAGTGGATTAGTGTGCTCTTACACGGTACGCTCTCTTGCAAGTCTGTACGGGTGGTAACCTCTCTTTGCTGGGTGGCAATGAGTAACTCTGGGCAGTAGCTACTGCTGGAAGAGATGACCTATCTGCAGCTTTTCAGTGACGTTTTCTGAAACAAATGTAATGAGTGTTATTTTTGTCTGCTACTGAATGACATCATCTTTATCAAAGCTATTTGAGGAGCTGTTGGCCGAAAACTGCTGTCCAGAGATGTGTAATTTCATGCAGTGTATGCAGGTGATATTTTAGTTACGTATAAGTTGTAGAACAGCAGTCCTAATATAACAGACTTTGAAATTTTCCACTCTTAAGCATCATCTTTTCTTGTTGGCCCTTCTGTGTAATCAGTGTTAGATGTGAACGTTCTTTTTGAACTTGAACTGGTGATAAATTGGTGTGTGGTGTTTTCTCATGTAAGTATGTATGCATATAAATGTGTGTGTATATGTCGTGTTCTCCAAGTATAGTGTACTCTTCAAAGTTTCCTCTTCACTGCTTCTGGCAGGGTGGCAACAATCACGACAACGAATTCAGTTCAATCTTTATTGAGGCCCATCTTCCTGCAGCCATGTGATTCTCCAGAATTTCAGTCTTTCCCTCAAGCTTGAAATGACAACAGAAATAATTATCCCTTGGGTTTAATAAAAAGAACTAGTAACTTATTTCTGATGTTTATACAATAAAATTTCATGATTATTGTGTGTTTGGGACTGACTGTATGCATTCTTTTCTAATTAGTGGAAATGGTGTTGTGATTACTGACTGTTTCGTTCTCTTGTCTTAGAGTAATTTCATGTCTTATTTGTTCTTCTTCTAAAATGCTTTCACGTCCATATGTGGGGTAGTGAGGTGAGAAACTTCTTGTCACGTGAGCTGTACTTAATCTGTCACCGACTTCTCAGGTGGTCCAGGATAATGCCTAAACTTTTTGCCTGAATCTCAGTTGACAAAGTAATACTAATATCTGTGTTAGGCAATGTGTTCTTCTGAATTACTGCAAGGGTAAAATTGCTGTGTTGTGTGTCGTTGCTATCATAGCCACCCGTGCTGGATGGCCACCTTTATTTACTTCAGCTTCCAGGATCAGCCACAGTTACTAGACCTGCCACTTCTTCTCACAGAACTTTTTTTTTTTTTTTTTTTTTTTTTTAATGTAAAGGTTGAGGTTCAGTGTTGGCTGTTGGTAGAAACACCTCTGTGTTGGTATGTTTTTGAACTGAGATTTTTGAAAAAGATTCTAAATGTAGGTTTTAGCTCATCCTTTTTTCCTTTATTTAAGATAAACGTGTATCTTACAGCAGAATTTCTTGCTATTCAGCTTTTCCTTGTACATGCGCCTGTTACTTTTCTGTTGAGGAAAATGCGATTCAGAAATACTGTATGAATTGTCTATGCTTGTAATAAAAGCTGAGAATTATCGGGTAGTGGGCATATCTGAGATAGTGATAGTTATCCTCGACTGTACTCCAAACTCAGGGGAGACTGGGGCACCGTGTTTTTAGTCTGAAGAATTGACTTCTTTCCCTTGGCTTTTCTTCATAGTGATTTTGGTCCTGGCAGGGATGAGATGCTACTGCTGTCGTTCATACAGTGGTGACAGTTACTGTAAACCACTGATCCGTTTCTGTGTGCTGACTCAATGGTGAAAAGTTGCTTTAATTTCCTGCCTTTTCAAGGGTAAAATAGACTCTCTATCCCATATGCCGGTACCGGGATTCCTGTGTTTCTAATGGGAGATGCAGAACTTTGATCCATCTCTCACTGGAGCTGCAGTTTAAACTGGTGTGTTGATATTTCCACTGTTTTCCTGTGGCTGCTGCCAAAGAAGTTAAACTGCGTAGTAGTTCTTATCTGCTGGGATTACTCACCTTGACAACAAATGAAGCATTTGTCTTTCAAGCAAATTTTTTTAAATGCTTTGCACAGGGATATTATCTTCTTCTGCGTTAGTAATGACACCTGGCACAATATACAGGTGGGGACATTTCATTCTTACCATAATTCAGTCAGTAGAAGTGATTATAGTAACACTGCTTGTTTAGAATCAGAGAATATCACGAGTTGGAAGGAACCCATTATGTGAACATTGGAAAGATATTCATCCGCACAATATTTGATGTGTTTCTGAGGTGGAATGTCTTTATTTCATGACTTGCAAGATGTTTGACAGGGTGGAGAGTTGACTGGTTTTGCCATGCCTTAGGACAGTGTGACATCTTTTTCCCAAATGGAGATGTTGAAGCAGTAGCTTTAAAGGGGAAACTCCCGCTATTTTTTTTTATCCCTGCAGAAATGCAAACTTTGGTTTATACATAAACTTAAAGTGAAAAATGAACGATCCAGTGCTGTGTTCGATCTTCGTAGCAATGTTTGTAATGCTGAGCTTTTCTGAAGGGACAGCAGTAGCTTTTTGCTTAGCCGCACAGCAGAGCAAAACAGAGCTGACTGTGAAGCAGTTATCCTTCAGACATGTCTAAATTTTTCAGTCTATTTATGAGTATCAACAAACACTTTGTGCATACTTTTGCCATGCGTTGAATGCTTCTATTTTCCTTTAATTTAGCTTAAAACTAGTAATGGAATTCCTGAGGTTTTGAAAGGAATAGCTCTTGGCAAGCCTAGAGTTTTGAAACCAAAGGCAAATTAAGATACCAAGCAAACACAGGGAGGGCTACTTCTTCAGGGAAGTATGTTAAGATTCTTCCGACATCTTAGAGTTTGTTGTATATATGTTTTTAAAAAGCATGTATCTCTCTTAAATTACTCCTTTAAAGCACAGTTGTTGTTATTTTTCTTTAAAAAAAAAATCTTACTGGAATACAAGGGGACTTTTTTTTTCCTTTGATGTCACTCAACAAGTTTAGCCTTTCCAGCTAACCATTAGAAGTAGAGGGTGTACTACTGCTTTCTTTGTAGCTGTCTGTATTTGTCAGTAACTCAAACACTGATTGAAGCATGTAATTAGATTACAAATTTTAGTTTAAATAAAATATGCTCTTGCTTTTAAATCACCACAATAATTGTAATTGAAAGTAGTTGTTATTATGCATCTGTCAGGTGGTACAATAATACAATAAAATTATTTACATTTTCAAAGTGTAGCTGTGTTTTTTATAAAGTGTATAGCTAAGGCGCTTGAGCTTTGTGGGAATAAGAGGAGAAAGGATGTAGGGAAACTTGCCTGGCTGTCACAGCCTTGTCCCTCTGCGGCACCTGGGGTACTGCTTGCTGCAAGCATCTTCCCTCTTTTGTACCCTCTTCCTACTAATCCCAAGGCGTACAGTGTTCATAGAAATTTTGCGTGCTATCTCCTTTATTTAGTTTACTGCATTTCTTTGTAGAGTTTTGTGGCTCTATGTGCCTTCATTCAGTCCTGCATTTCCTTGCAGTGTTTCTTATTATCATAAACATTTTGAATGTCCCAGAGCTCATTATCCTCTCTCTCAAACTTAACTCATTTGCTTGCCACTTGCAATGCTGCTGACAGCAGTATAATCCTCTCTTGCCCAGGGCAGTTGTTGGGGAGTAGCCCTCTTTTTTTCCTCTTCTCCTTGAATCCACAGTCATGTTTTATTCATATCCTTCTTCTTCCTTGTCCAAACAACATTTTCAAGACCACGTTTTCTTATTGTGTCTCTGCATGAAGTTTAGGCCTGCATCTGTCATCTGGAGTACTCCAAGTACCTCCTCCCTCTTCTCCTGATACTCCTATCTTTGCAATCTGTTTAAAATACAGCTGGTATGATTTTTCAGTATTCTGACTGCTAGCTTTCCTCATCAAGCTAAAGCTCATTGTCTTTGAAGACCTGCATCTCGTATTTCTGCATGATATTCTTCTTTTCCCCTGCTACTTCTGGCACTCAAATCTGTCTGTCTTTTTATCCCCCCCCCCCCCGATGTCTTTATTTATGTTTCATGTCATATTCTTCACTTTGATTTAGGAAACTTTTGAGTATAATTGTATGTTACATATGTTAATGGCACTACAAGAGAAAATTATTGCACCTCTGACTTTTCTTCATGGGTATTAGAGTATCCTGTTGTCTCTCTGCTTATATAGATAAACTGCGTTTTTATCTACCAAAGCTGACAGGGATGCATGTTACCTTTGGATCTTTTCCTATAGAGACCTGTGAAATGTGTGTTGCTGTATATTTTCCAAATCTGGTTTGCTTGTCTGATCACTATACTTTCTACTTAATGGAGTAAGCAAAGAGGACCAGTGGCATGCTTTAAACTCTGTTGTGCAAGTACAGTGTCAGATTTTGTGGACTTTTATTATCGCATGTAATTTCAGTTAGTAAATATTTTTTCTGCACTTGGCAGGTTTCTTTGGTGAGTCAAATCAGTTGTAATCTGCAGCTTTAATTTAAATGACATACAAATTGAATTAAACTGGCAATAAAAGTAGTATTTAAGTGCCATGTCCTATACTTGACTTATTGCAGAACTAAAGCTAATATTAACAGAGGTAATGCTTCCCCCCCCCCCCCCCCCCCCCCAATAAGGAAAGCCAAGTGACTCTTAAATATTTTTTTTGTGTCTCATGAAACTTTGGGACACAAGGATTTTGTGGCTTGTGTTTTGGTTTTTGTTTGTGGTGGTGTGTGTTTGGTTTTGGTTTGGTTTTTTTGAGAAAGTTGAACTTTTGGGGCTCATTATTTGAATGTTTTTGGCTGGTAATACAATGAAAAAGTAAAACAATTATAATAGTTAAAATAATAAATTTTAACACATAGCTTGCTGTACCTGTCTTAGAAATGTTTTAGGATAGCAGAGTTAAATCATCGTGAATCTCTTCTGGGTCGTGGCAGCTGCCTTGTGTTTCATTCACTTAAAACTGTAACTCACCAATTTGTATTGCCATAAATGTAAAAGGACTAGGGCAGTGGTGGTTTTCGTGATAATTCTCTCAGGTGTACAAATGTTAATGCTAAAGTAAGCCGGATGTTTCGTATCAGTCTATACAGTATTTGTGCAGCTAGACTGGAGGTAGTCTTAAATTCTTAAATAATTGGTCCCTCCTTGAAGATTCCTAAAAGCATTTAATTGGCAAGTGTTTCGATGCTCTGTGAATGTGAATGCCTACTTTCTTATCTTTCTGATAGCTGTCTCTTTCTTCGTTTACTGTGTAAGTTTTAGGCAATGGTATTCAGTTCCTGAGAGAGCTTCCTCTGCACTAGCAATTTTGCTAGGAAGGGTACCATTATGTTAATCTTTATTATTAAAAGGCATTTGGTTAAGACATTTTAGATCTTAAAAAGTAATGAACAGACTAATATTAAATACAATATTATCCAATAAATTGTTCTCTAAACTTGAACTTTGTGGTATTTATTTAGTATTTTTACAATAACATTGTTGTGCCTATACTTAGAGAAATTCTGAGTAATACATGCCAATTGGTCAGTCCTGCAACTCCAGAGAGTGCTCCATTCCTAAAAATTGCTGGACTAGAAAAGAATGTATACAGGAAGGGAAAAAGGGAATGTGCTACACAGGCTTCAGACAAACTTTTCTTTTTTTATTTTTTCTTCCCTTCTCCTCCTTTTTTTGGTAGACAGGTAGATGGGTGAACCTTTCTTAGCCAGTGCTTGCGTACTCCCTCCCCAAGTTCCAGAACTTTTTCTGATAACAGAGGTGGGGAGGATTTCCAGCTTGTCCTCTGGGTCTTTAGTTCTAGAGCAATGTGTGTTTTGTCTCAGAGGTACAACATATACCAGAAACTTAGATAAGCTTCTAGTTTCTGTAAGACTGTTTGGGTTTAAGTGTATATTATGACTGTTATTTTAAGATACTTCTGGCCACTTAGAGTCTTGAAATATTTCTACTAGTGAAGGGCAACAAAGTGCCCTTCAAAATCTAAAGTTCAAGTTATTTGTCTTGGATTTTCTGTGCCAACACTGAATGTGGATCATCTGACCTTCACAAATGTGTTTTCTTTTACTGTGACTTTAGTCCATAAGTGTCAGTACGTTTGCTTAATAAATATGTATTTCTTTCTGCTTCAGGGTTCCTTGTTCTGTTAAGTCCCTATAAACTGGCCCCTAGAGCACAACTTTATGTGTGTCTGCTAAATTTAAGTTTACTTCCCTTGAAGAGTTTGTATTTCTTATGTCAGCTGTAATATAGAATTCTATTTGTTAAATGGATGTAAGTTACTAATTTTAAATGGTATGGGTTTTAAATAGTTTCATATCAAAGTGAAGAGTAGTTTAACATTGTCAGTAGTGTGAAATGAAAAAGAAAACTACCTTTCTGAAGGTTTGATTGTGCCAATACCATATCAGTTTAGCATTTTTCTGTGAATTCTTCACTGCTGATGGTAAAATAAATCAATAACATTTATTTATACTACAGCCTGTCCCCTATCCTGTCTCCCCCCTCCAAGGACACAAGCACCTCCGATTTACCCTGGGACTCAGCCTAAGGCAAGCTGTGAATGTTTGTGTCCAGGTTTAAATATTTGTGAAATGTTAAGGTTCACAGGTACAAGCGTGTAAAAAATTAATTGGCAAGCAGTTAAATTTTTATGTTCACATTTCACCTCTGATAGCTTCCTATGCTCTTATCTATTGATAAGTAAATTGGAGCACAATTTTGAGCGTGTCTGTTTATTTAGATTCTGATTCACGTAACGTTTTGCTTAGTGTTTTGGCTTCTCATTGAACTGTAGGTGACAAAACTTAGAGAGATATGTAGGAAGAATAAGGTTCAACTTAAGCATATGCCGGTCAGTTTGGAATTTACTGGTCTCCTTTACTAAGCTGTCCTTAGGAAGGATGATTTCTTTGGAGTTCGGAGTAGGAAGATGTCTGAAGAGGAGGAAACCTCCTCTGTTCAGCTGAGGCTTTGAGGACTGACTGAAGTACTTAGTAAGTAGTGTACTCTAGGGAAAGCTCTTAATAAAGTGATTAAATGTTGACTACCATGAGATACTTTATGCTAATAAGTAGAGTGATATTAACCGGTTATGTGATATGTCAAACTGCTCTTGCATTGATTATAAGGTGACTGGTTACAAGTGGTACTATTGGATTGATCGGCTCTATTGCTGACTTATAAAATGAGCAGTGCATTAAGGATGGTGCATTGGGTTCTTATAAAGTGTTCTATCGTAAGTGTAAGTTTTCATATTGTACATGAAATATGTAGTTCTAGGATTTTGCACTGAAAAAGTTAAGTATTTGTTTCAACATGCTATGCATTTAGTAGCTAATTATTTTGAAATTGTCTGACAGCTTTTTATGAACCACTGTAGTGCCTGATTGCATACAGTTCTAGATTTTTTTTCGAGAAAATAAACATATTTGAAGTCAGATGAGTTTTCTAATCCTGCTGTCAGATGTCAAAATGTCTAGAATAGGCAGACTGTATTTCTTCATGTTGCTTTCCAATGCCCCACATAAAAGTGTGTGACCTGGATGTGTGTGGGTTTTGTTTTTTGTTTTAGTGGAGTTATGCAAGTTAACATAGCTTTTATTGTTGATTAATAGCTAAAATTATTGGGGGGGGGTAGGATGGGGAAGGGACGGCTAGTGTTCATTCTTTTATAGAAAGATAATCTTCGGCTCTCTTCCATTGCTTGGGTCCTTTCAGCTTTATGTTCTGCTCCATCATTAGTCTGTAGAAATGCTAGCATTCAGATTGTCAAGAATTGGACATAACCCAGGAGCTGAAAAGAATGTAAACTCTTGTATAATGAAATATATAAAACTTCCTTGTCAGCTAAGGAGGAATAAGTGAAATACTGTATTAATGAGGTTTCGAAGTAGTTAGATTTTAGGTTTGTTCTGTATGAAATGTTATTTCTCAAGTGTGCTGTACCAAGGAAATGTAGCTTCAGAAAGCCTTCTATATTCTTGACTTCAGAACAAACAAGGAAATAGCACAGAAGAATGCTTGAGATGAGGGAATAATAAAGCCTAGCAGTGTATGGTGAACAGTAGAAGTATTTTACATATTACTTTGAATAGTAAATATTGTGGGCTGACTCTTAGTGATTTGAGAGAGGTCTTGGTTTACATTCATTGTAAAGGCTTTCTATGAATTAATTCTGATACCAAACACAACTTAGTGAAGTCACATCATTGATTACCTTTCATTAGGAATGGACTACTTGGAGGTGGGTAGTTATAGGAAATTTTGTAACTACATAGGGGAATGTAAAAAGAACATGAAACTAGAAAGAATAAGGGGGTGTTGTCCGTGAAATGCAAGTCTAGACTTTTGAATAAAATGTAACTAAAACTGTCACCAAAATGTTTGATGTTAAATTTTGTATGTTAAAAGCTACTTGCTGAGTTACTCATAGGCTAACCCTAATAACAAACTTTATTTTAAACTTTCTTTGGGTTTCACTTCTGTGTGTGTAAATATATTGCTTTTAAGCTACTGGTGAGAGTAAAACCATTGTTAAACAGAAATTTGGTAAAGATCTCAGAAACCTAGAAGGTGAGTTTCTTTTTGCTCTGTGGTAAAATCCCATCGCACTTTCTTTCCAAATCGAGATATGGAGAAGGAGAAAGTTCCACTTTTTTTGTGTGTGTTAAATAATGTGTAATTTGGAACTAGGGACACTTGCTTTTTTAAAAAATATATTTTTAGAGAAATGCATTATTACTGAGACTTGAAATTTTTATGCTGGTGCAGATACACAGTGGGTAGATCATTCCTACTTCCTCTAAAAATATTTTTAAGTTGTTTGAATGGCAGTTTTGCCCAGCTGCTGTACAGTTGGATGAAGTGTTAACAGTTAAATTGGATGTCAGTAGGTTTTGGTTTTTTTTATTTTAACTCAAAAATAGCGACAGCATAGCTTGGAGCAGGCAGTGCACTTTTTCCTACAGTTTGCTTTGCATAATCACCTTGCACATCCATGATTAAACTATTTGTAAATCAGTTTACAGTATGCCTTACAGTATTTTTTTGTTTGTTTGCTTTAAGAGGCCATGATGTGAACTGCAGCAGTTTAGCAGCTGATTCGTGAGTGGTTCAGTGTTTGTCTCCTGAATGAGGTAGGGATTTTGTTGGGGGGCTGGCACCTTGTGAGGGTAGTGAATTTATCCTCTGGCTCCTTGGTGATGGTGGTTGCTTCCCAGAACTTAATTTTATTTCCAAGAAAACTGTAAACGCTTCCCTATGAAGCGTGTGCATTCATAGGCACACATTAGGCCTGTGTCTAATGTAATGAATTGTACCAATGGGTTATGTGGTGCCCTGTGATTTTTTTCATACAGATTTTATGCATTCTTTATACATCTATTTTAGTACTTTTTTTACTAAGCTACTAGATGTACTTCATCTAAGGTTATACTTCACTATTGATGGCATAAGTCTATAGTAGTGACTTAGCAGAGATTTTAAACACTTGCAAATGTAATTAAATTTCTCAAAAGTGTCAACTGTAGGTGATTCTCTAGAGAAACTCTCAAATGAGTCATGTACAGTACCACACAAGTAGTAGACTCAGTTCTGAGGATCTTATGATTACTTCTTGTTCCCTAGGCTATCTGATGGCCAGCGAGGAAGCCTAGATGTACTGGAGATTAAAGAACTTGGCTATCACTTCAGTGTGTAGTGAGTTAACAAAAATGGCTAAAATTAACGAACCCATATGCATTTGTTCTATCTAGTTTGGCCCTAGTTCAGTGACTATAATAGGCAGAATGTATCACCTCAGCAGCCAAGAATTAATGCATTTTTAGATTGAATAATGTAAAAATTACACCACTGGGGCTAACCGATCCATGTTGCTGCTGTGTAGGGCTGTTAGAATGGGGACAGTTAACATGCTCATGATCCTGTCTGAAGTAGGCTAGTGTGATAGGACTGCCTGCAAAAGTCACTGTCTCTGCTGCAATAGAAGAATTTGCATCAGTCTGCAGTACTAGGCAGGTTTTAGAATTTGACAGCAGCCCTCCTTGCAGCATATAACAGGCTTTCAGCTGCTGGCGCAGCAGAAGCGAGGGATGAATATAATCTGGCTGTGGTTCCATCATGTATTATTTAAAAGTTTTCCAACTGTTTGTTTTCCCTTCAGCATTATGGTTTGCTGCCCTCTCACTTGTGATGTTATAGATGTATATAGGGTGACTGAAATAATGTAAATTAAAAGTCCTCTCTCCTTCCCAAGGAAGGTGCCATCAGTACATGTGCTTTGCATAACGTTCTTGCTTCTCTAGTTATTTTTCAGAACACTTGTTAAGCAGTATTGACTTCAAAATGAAAACCAACAATTTTCTCCTACTGTAATATAGGACGTAATGTACAGAAATTGATCTGCATATTCAGATGTACAGAAATTGATCTGCATATTCAGATAGTCAACATAAATGGGTTGGAATTTGTGAAGGAGTGTAGAGATGTTAGGTTAATAATCTTTGAAATATTCAGAGTTAAATAATTTACTTGAAGTTGTACAACAGTATCAAAGCACATATCATGTTTAGAGTAAGCAAATTACTAGTGTGTTTTAATGATCAGCTATTATAGAGAATACATCCGATTCAGATGTAGAACTGGACCTGTGGAAACCTGGGGTGTTTCACGTAGGTGAACAGCCTGAAGGTTGCTGGGGTTAAACAAAAGTTGTGGGAGCTGGGCAAGGTAAGATGAGGTAGTGGATGAGCATAGGGAATTGAAGGGGAACTGATAAAGAAAGGGGACTAGAATCAGTTAGGAAGAAGTCTGATTTTTGGAATATTTTTAATTTTGGGTGCTTGTCTTAATTTATCCTAATATCACCTATTACATACAGAATTTGAATTACAGTGTTTTACTGTCTTAGCAGTAGCTCATTATCATGTTTCTTAGTTCTAAATTACTTTCAAAATATCTGCAGCATTGTTAGGCAGGGATAAGTGGCTTCTCTGCTTTTGCTTTGGGGTGTCTTCCAGCATAGACAAAGGGGTTGCAATAAACGGATAGAGTATGTGGGATTAAAGTACACTGTAACTAGCATAATGATTATCTCACACTGCTTCTGTAACTGTGTCTAAATTTTCTTCATTCCTTTCTATTTCTGTTCTAGAAAATAATGTAGCTTTTGCAGATCTTGTTGGATTGCTGTTTCTGTAACATACTCTTGTTGACTAATTCAGTTATTGCTGGATGTAATGTGTTGCTTTGACAGAAGCTTGTGTTTTGTTTGCTTTTACAGTCTGAGACACACCATTTTCATTCGCTTTTGAATTTTTTTATATTAACTGCAAAAGTACAGAGAGAAGGAATAGGAGTCATGGTTTATCTTGGATTATCCAAACTTGCTTTGGAACATTATTGCCAAAGGCTATTACGCTTAGTGATTATTATGTTTATGAAGCTGTTGTATTTTCTCAAACCACAATTCTTGTAAAAGGATAATTAAGTTAAAGCTTGGGCTATTCTTTGCAGATTCTGTGCCAGCGCCAAAATATTTTCAAACAATACGTAGTTATCATTTCAAAGATATCCTTTCAACTTGAAATACTAAGTAGTGTAATAAGTCTTTAAAACATACTACTGTCCTTCTAATTTACTGAATATTATTTTTAAGGTGAAATCAAGCTATTTATCTTGCACTGTCATGAGAAATCAGATGTGAAATGTGCTACTTCATATGAAGGCTTAAAGTTTATGTTCTTGCTCTAAATTAATCTTTATGCTTTTGATCTTTTGCGGGGGAGGTGGGACGGGATGGGACAGGATGGACAGGACAAAAACCTGGCTGTTTGTAGCTGTTGTTGCTGAACGCTTTAATAATCAGGTTTAGCAAATCACAAACTTCCAAAGGTTTCATGCTGCGTGGTTATGTAAAGTATAATTTAATACTGAGTTGGATAATGCTTGAGCTGGAGTTTGCAAGGATGCTTCACATCTGTAGTTGACTTTTTGAAAGATGATGGGAATGACTTCTTTCAGTCAGGTGAAACAGCTTAAAAGTCAGGAGCTTAATCTTAACTGGTACTCTTAAGTGAAGTTTTATCTTCTTATTTTAAAGAAAATGCAAAAGTAAGTGGACTTTTTTTTTGTAAACAAAATCTGTACTGGCTAAATGGTCACTAATCCTGTTCCTAAACATTTAGGAACTTTTGAAGCTGTATTTGTGCAGAATTTTGATGCAGTTACTGCAGTGTAAATAGAAGTTAGAAATAGCACTGTTGGAAGTTGTAGAATGCTGACATGCTGCTTGTATAAGTCTAAGTTTAATAAGCCTTATCAATACCATTCTTGATGTTGCAACTGAAATACTGTGCTTTTTATAAAAATCTTACTTTTCCCAAACTTTAAACAGATTTCAGTATTTGCTTGAAATTATACTTTGCACACATAACTGTAGCTTTATATTAACTTACCTTTACATAAAATACATTGAAAGAAAGCAGTTTCAGAGGCTACAGCCTGTTTTCTTTTCCCTTGGGTGTTCTATAGGTTTGTGTAAAAATGATATACAGGTTGATCTATTTTAGCAGATCCCTGTAATATCTCTTTACATTGTAATGAAGCTGTATTTTCATGACCACTTTAAAATTGCCAAAGTATGACCTTGTCGTGGTTTAACCCCAGCTGGCAACTAAGCACCACGCAGCCACTCACTCGCTCCCCCCCACCCAGTGGGATGGGGGAGAGAATCAGAAGGAAAAAAGGTAAAACTCGTGGGTTGAGATAAGAGCAATGTAATAGAACAGAAAGGAAGAAACTAATAATGATAATAATAACAATAATAAAATGACAATAATAATAAAAGGATTGGAATATACAAAACAAGTGATGCACAATGCAGTTGCTCACCACTCGCTGACCGATGCCCAGTTAGTTCCCAAGCAGCGATCCCCCCCTGAGCCAACTCCCCCCAGTTTATATACTGGGCATGACATCACATGGTCTGGAATACCCCTTTGGCCAGTTGGGGTCAGCTGTCCTGGCTGTGTCCCCTCCCAACTCCTTGTGCTCCTCCAGCCTTCTTGCTGGCTGGGCATGAGAAGCTGAAAAACCCTTGACTTGGTATAAACCGTACTGAGCAACAACTGAAAACATCAGTGTGTTATCAACATTCTTCTCCTACTGAACCCAAGACATAACACTGCACTGGCTACTAGAAAGAAAATTAACTCTATCCCAGCTGAAACCAGAACATGCATCTTGCCAAAAAAGAAGAGTATGATTTCTCCTTAGGCTTCATGGTCCAGCCTCCCTTTTGTTGGCACTAGTAACAGTGTGGCCTTCTGATCAGCAGGATCAGTGCAGTGGTTTGGATTGAAGCTTGTCTGGCTAATTAAAAGATAGGCAGAGCAGGACAAACCATGTCTTTCAGCTGTAGTCACCTTTAGCATTCTGAGAAGGAAGAGCACAGCAGTTAATTTAAAATATCCCATCTCACAATGACTGTTTAATTCACAAAAGGAAAACTTCAAACTACGTGATAGCTGTGCACCTATTTTCTATACATGAGAGGAAATAATATGTCCTTGTAAATTGAATTTTTATTATCTCAGAAATGTAGGCTTGGTTTTGAAAGAGGTGGTTTTGTTATCTCTTACCTCCTGTCAGTTCTAGTAGACATAATTCTAGTAGAGAATTAAAAATTTTTAAAATAATGATTTATTTTTGGCATTTTTCTGGGCTTCAGTGTCAACATACAGAGAAGAACAAGTTGAGTGGGACATAGATACATAAATATTAGTATTGACTCATTTGGACTTCTCTCTGATTTCACAAGAGTAGTAAGAATTTTTTTTTTTTTTTTTTTTTCTTCAGGAAAGCACGCAGGGCTTAGCAGTGTAAAAGTTTATGGGGTAGCCCAGTATTTAATCTGCAATATTTAGAGTGGCCTTTAGTGAGTGTTACACAACTGTTTTGATTATCAATATTCACCGTTTTGACTTTTTTCTTTAAAGGTGTACAGTCATCTTAATTATTCCCTGTATGTAACTAATATCAAATGCTCTGGTTAAAGTACATAGGTGCTACTCATAATGGAAATGATAAATGAATAGAATACAACTCAATTTCTTTTGTAAATGGGATTTTTTACATCATTCTCCTGACCTCCCAGTCATTCCTGTACCACACATACTTAAATATGGCTACTGGGACACAATTAATGTAGTGTGGTGTTTAAATTGTGATAGAAAATATTTAAGAGAAACTCAAAACTTCTAAAAGTTTAGCTTTAATCTTGAGTGTATGGTTAAAAGAACTTTCACAATTCCAACTTTTGGAAGCTGTCTGCCTGTAATGTTAAAATCTTTGACATAAAACGTGACCCTTATTAACATGAGCATCTGCTTATAAGGTTAGGAAAGGCACCCATTTTCTTTAACCTTAATATTTTCTTTTCATTATAAATACTTGCTGCTACCTATAAAATAATTGTGCTTTTGGTTATGTTCTGCCTAGATTAATGCTCTTCCTTTGATGTGCATAATAAATGAAGGTGCAAAATTATTTGGGATTTCTCCTCAATGTTCAGTTCAGAATGATGAAAAGATTATTACACTAAACTTAAAATCTTAATGCTAACTTGTAGCTTTACTGACTGCGAGGGGTGGTCTTTGACGCAGCTGCTCACCGGAATTTTTTTTCTCTGTTCTCCTCAGAAATGTCCTATCTGTCCCCATTGCTTGAAGACAACAGAAATTCTGGGTTTCTGGAGTTGCACTGAATCAGTAGGAAGCTTGTGATATTAATTAAATATTATTAATAACATCTGGTTTTGCTGTTCATACTGCTGTCTTTTTCTGGATAGACTAAATAAGCAAGAACACTTAAATATTTTGAATTTGAAAGCATCAGTTTCTGGTAATTGAAGATGTGGCTTTTAAGGAATGACTTGGAAAATACATATAATGGCATCCTTTAATGTTTTATATTTATCTTGATATTTATTAAAATATTATTGTATTGTGTATATAGGAAAATTTCTATGGGAAAACGTGCACAGAGTATGATATACATGCCTGTGCTATCGTTAATTTGTTTGACCGCTTTTGGTGGTGGTTTGAGGAGGGGTGTTTGTTAACTCAATGTGAAATTATAATCTTGGTGTTAGTCCTCACAGATCTGTTACAGCTTTTTGAGAATCTGTGTTTATTTTTACAAGTAGCATGATTTATCTAGCTAGGACAGGCAGCAATAGCATTGAAGGGATGGAGGCACAGACAGGCAGTTGGTGCCTTAAAGTTTCTAGAAAGCTCAAAGAGACTATTCCTTTTTATGAAATGAAGACCGGCAACCTATTTCAGAGTTAGTGGAGCAAATACTGTATTTGAGTGTTGTGAGACCACATGTAAAATCTGTCCTGGTTAAAACCAGTCACACTGAGTAACTGGGGTGTTCTTTGTGTGTAGTAAAGCTTTGGAAAGGAGAAACAGCATGTTCAGGAACTGGCTGTGTCTGTATTACCATGTCAGTGGGTACAAATGATCCTGTCCTTCTGCCTGTTCATTGTGTAGCTTTGGTAAAGATTGAACTTTTTGCATTAGAGACCGTTAACTTGGATAATTCTGTCTATTTTGGGACTAGGTAATTAATGGATGTTTCAATCCAACTAATGACCAAAGTTCTTTGAACCAGTCAAGCATACTTACCGACGTGTTTCCAAAACATGCCGATATCCAAAATTACAAGCTTGTTGGGCCACTTGGGCAGGTTGATGAGAATTTTTCTGCATTTGGTAGAATAAGTTGCACCATCCTAGTGACTATTTATTCATTGAAGTTCTCACTGGTTGTTTGTGGTGTAATCCATGCTGATATATGCTCAACTTCATTTACTATGCAGTAACAGTTTTTTTTGAAATGTTTGATGGGTATGTGTTCACCTGACCCATCTTCTTTCCTTGCCACAGACTTTCCCTTGTATAGCCTTCAGATTGTAAGGGAATGGTGGGAGACTTTTTGACAAGGTGCCCTTTTGGCCTTAGTATATATGAGCAAAGCTCTAAAAATGGTTATGTATGGAAAAGGTTTTAATCTCACATGATTGAGCCTCCTATATATGGGCCTTTGGACGTACTAGTTGTATTATCTCTAAGAATACAGTTCCCTTAGGAAAAGTAAACTACTTCTGCCACAGCGTGTCTTGCGAATGTCTTTATTTCAAGGTCTTCACCATTAGTTTTTCTTCCCTTGTCTCTTGTACTATTGCAGACAAAGGTTTTAAACATAATAAAAAAATGGATTTGTCAGCACTGTGTGCTGACTGTAAGGTATAGCTGGAGTTCCTTAGGAAGCTTTTGTCTAAGTCAAGTTTACTGACAAGTTGTACACTTTCCCCTCTCGAAGTCTGTACCCATCAGCTCTATGTTTGATGTCTTTACAGTTGTGGGTTTGAAGAGTTGTAAGCAGTACAATATCAAATAACAGCTCTGTAAGTATAGAATTGCACGTAAAAACTCATAACTTGTACTCAATTAAGGGTGAAGCTCAAGGCACTTAAATTGTATGATAAGCATAACACTGTTTTAACATAGTTGAAATGAGTCTCCTTATTGTCAGTTCTTGGACGGAGAGTATTTTCATTGCATGGGAACACACAAAAGCAACAAGATAGGTGTGCCATAAAACGGGGATGCCAGTTTAGACTGGTAGAGGTGTTTCTGCCAAGGAATTATGGCTGAACTTACAGTTTCCATGTCTCTTACAGTGTGTGTAATGGTCAGCGGAAATTACATCTCTCTTGTGGTAGCTGCAGTAGAAATATTAGGGCAGGAATTACCAACTGTTTTTTAGAGTTTATAGTCTAAATGGATAAGACGGGCATGCAAAATAAGAAAAATACATGTATTATATAAGTGATTGTAGATTGACAGCAATGGTAGTAGCAAGGTCCTGGATAGGGACTAGGGATGAGCCGAACAAAGAAAATAGAATGAGATGCAGATAGCTGAGATGAGGTGTGGTGAGAGGAGGAGGAGCACGAAAGTGAGATGAAGACTGTAATGGAAAGAAAAGGTCAAGCCAATGTAGGAAGGACAGTCAGCGAGATGTACAGAGAATCTTCTAAGTGTCCTGGAAACCAAAGGTCCTGGCCTTAGTTGCCTCTGGTCCTGTGTGAAGGGTTAACCCTGGCTGGATGCCAGGTGCCCACCAGAGCTGTTCTATCACTCCCCCTCCTTCTCAACTGGACAGGGGAGAGAAAATATAACAAAGAGCTTGTGGGTCGAGATAAGGATAGGAGAGATCACTCACCAATTACCGTCACGGGCAAAACAGACTCAGTTTGGGGAAAAATTAACTTGATTTATTACAAATCAACCGGAGTAGGGTAATGAGAAATAAAACCAAATCTCAGAACACCTTCCCTCCACCCCTCCCTTCTTCCCGGGCACAACTTCACTCCCGGATTCTCTACCACCCCCCCCCCAGCGGCACAGGGGGACGGGGATGGGGTTTACGGTCAGTTCATCACACGTTATTTTCTGCCGCTTCATCCTCCTCAGGGGGAGGACTCATCACACTCTTCCCCTGCTCCAGCGTGGGGTCCCACCCACGGGAGACAGTCCTCCACGAACTTCTCCAACGTGGGTCCTTCCCACGGGCTGCAGTTCTTCACGAACTGCTCCAGCATGGGTCCTTTCCACAGTGTGCAGTCCTTCAGGCACAGACTGCTCCAGCGTGAGCCCCCCACGGGGTCACAAGTCCTGCCAGAAAACCTGCTCTGTGGGCTCCTCTCTCCACAGATCCGCAGGTCCTGCCAGGAGCCTGCTCCAGCGCGGGGTTCCCACGGGGTCACAGCCTCCTTCGGGAACCCACCTGCTCCGGCGTGGGGTCCTCCACGGGCTGCAGGTGGATATCTGCTCCACTGTGGACCTCCACGGACTGCAGGGGGACAGCCTGCCTCACCATGGTCTTCACCACGGGCTGCAGGGGAATCTCTGCTCCGGTGCCTGGAGCATCTCCTCCCCCTCCTTCTTCACTGACCTTGGTGTCCGCAGGGTTGTTTCTCTTACATGTTCTCACTCCTCTCTCCGGCTGCCGAATACCGCCGTCCCAACTTTTTTTCCTTCTTAAAAATGTTATCACAGAGGCGTTACCACTATCGCTGATTGGCTTGGCCTTGGCCGGCGGCGGGTCTGTCTTAGAGCCGGCTGGTATGGGCTCTGTCGAACACAGGGGAAGCTTCCAGCAGCTTCTTACAGAAGCCACCCCTGTAACCCCACCCGCTACCAAAACCTTGCCACACAAAACCAATACATCCTGTCACCTGGGGTACTTGTCTGGCTTCATCTGACTGGCCATCTCCACTGGACAGAATAATTGGCAGTGTGGTGACTGATACTCATCACCCAACTGATTCACTAAACCCCAAAGTTGGTATAAAAGGGCCAATTGTTATTTTCAGGGTATTTCCCAGCAGAAGTCTCTGTGGCAGGAGATGGAATGCTATAGGAAAGACAGGAAAGAAAAATAAAACTGAGGTAGAGAGAAAAGGAAGGAACACTATGTTCAGTAATCATGCTTTACAAATCAATTGTCATATAAAATTATTACCTGAACTGTGTGCTTCTGGAAAACCTTTTCTTATACAGTACAGCGAGGGTTTTTTTTCTTTATTGAATAGGTGAAACTCATCATCAAAGATACGAGATCAAAAGTACCCCTTATGTTAATGAAGCCTTAAAGTTTGCCCTTCAGACCTTGTAGCTTTGTTACATGGCAAGTGTTTTGATTTTTCTATCCAAAGATGCACATACTTTCAAACCCTGTGTGTTCATTGATGTTATTTCCTCTGTTCATGTTTTAAGATACTTAGTAATCATTTCTGTAATTTGTCAGTTGTGTATGTAATGCAGTGATATGCTAAAATGTAGTCCTTGGCAGGAATATATTTTAACACCAAGTTCAAATGTAGTTTTTATTCTAAAACTGCTTTTAAAAATCTTTAATTATTGAAGAAAGGGGTTGTTTTTTGGTTGGTTGGTTCTTTTTAATGCCAACATTTATTCTTAGTCATAAGCTTAAGGCTAGAATGGAGGAACCTAGTCTGACTCCTTTGTATTCTGATAAGATACTACATCTTGCCCATTTACTCTTGAATTGAAAACAGTTAACTTTCTACCTAAATAATGTATTCCAGAAAGTTTTCTGACCTTGATTTCAGAGCTACTCAAGACATCAAAGCTCCACCAGTTTTCTTGTCAGCTTATTACAGACATTAATTACCATGTATTTACTATATGTTTAATTATTTGGTGGTTTTTGTACTTAATGGTTTTTAAAAACTATTTTTTTTAATACTCAGAGGTTCTATCAACTTATCTCATCTTGAAGTGTAAACTTTTTTTTTCCCATTTGACCAATGATTTTTGGGTGTAAATATTTGTGTAAATATTTATTTAACTGTAACTTCTAAACCTAGAAGTCCCATCTTAATCCATTTATAATGAACTTCCTTGCTTAGGATAAAACAGCTGATGTATTTGGCAATACTCCACATATTTTGAACACAAGAGAGCACCTCAAAAATCATTACAGCATTTCTTTTCTTCACAGAATAAAACACCATATAGGGGTCTCGGGTGACAGGGTGTTCAGCTTATAAAATATTTATGAAATAGCTCATCAGAAATTACTTTTAAATTGCTGTATTTTGTTATGATAACTAGTAAAAACAAATCCTCTCTGTGGACAGTGGTGGTTCAGTTTAGCTGATTTAGACTTTTTGTATATCATTCCCTGGCCTTTCCTGAGCAGTTGAAATGTGTTGTAGGAGGTGAGAAGCTCCTTTAACTACTTTACAGGAGTTTGAATATTAACAATGGTAACAAGCAATTTCCCTTACTTAAAAAAAAAATCGTTAAAATATATAGTTCACTGCAGAAATGCTAGTAAGCTGGAGTAGAGAAACTTAACAAGGAAAGTCAGTACTTACTATATAGGTATTTTACTGCTTTGAGTTTTCACCTAGAGAGTAAATCTAGAAGGGACTTAGTAAGTCAAATATCTGTTGGAATTTGTTTTAAACTTGCATTTGTCTGTACCTGAAGTCTAGTTTAAGATGTTGAATCATACAAATTAATACTAAATTTGAAATACGAATCTAGTTCTTAGAATTGAATGAATTAGAGTAGATTTTTGTTTTCTTTCCATTCTTGTCTAAGTGCATGCCAGCAGGCTTTATGGGCTTGTTGTTTAAATGGGTTTTATGCCAAAACATTTTACAACCCATGTTTTTAAATAAATTGTGCTGTTTTGCTAAAGACCACCGAGTTTTCACTCACAAAATGCTGTAGTTGTGGTATCTGTGAATGATTAGTTTTTTTATCATCTTTGAGCAGACTTCTAATACTCCGAAGCAGCAAATTGGCTGTTTAAACTATGTAACTAAAGTCATCTGTCCTCTTCTAGAAAATTGTTGGATTGGGTTGGTATCCATTTTGCTTGTTGCACCTGCTTTAAAATTAAGCTGCAAGTCCTTTTAAACTTTTAAAACTTTTAAAATGTTTCTGTTAAAAAAAAAAAACAAAACACAACCACAAAACTGCCTAAATCTGAATTCTTCTGTGTTCTGTCCTTTCCTTCAGGTTTTCTGTGACTTTTCATTGACAATAAGGTGTGATTGATTATTTAACTGCAGCACAGAGTAGAGTAACTACAAAGGTGTATCTGTGGGCATAGTTTCAAAGAGCATTTCTCTTTGTGGTGCCGTTGGTATAAACAGTGCCACCCCCTTACCTGGGATGGGGTGAACCTGATCAGGAAGCTGGTCCAGATTAAAAAATAGCTCAGCAAGGAAAATAATGATTATTTTTAACCCAGATATTTTTAGCCCCAGTTATGAGTAACATACTGATGTTTGGAAGTGATGGGTAACGGAAGAAACATTTCAAGAAAGTAAAACCTGAGGTAGCTGAAATTCAGGTGTGTATGGGGTTTTCTTATTAGTTTTTCGTTTGTGTTTTATTTCTCAGTAGCAATAAATGATATTTTGCATGCATTTAGGCGGAGATGTACATATTAGCTGGAGGGAGGAACATAAGTGAATTTATCTGTGGTCAAGTTGTGCTAACGAAGCTGTGATCTGGGTATGGCTTGGAGTCCCAGGTGAGCCAAGCACACAGCTAGCTGTGGTCCTGCTCCCCTGCACATTCCTGCCTTCTCTCAGTTGTGCCAGCTCTGTCACCAGGCCAGCAGGGAGGCAGCTCAGGAAGCTAAACTGGCTGAAACGTAACCTTCCACAAATATATTTTCTGCTGGCCTTGCTCCATGAAGCAGCTCACCATGGAGACCGATGAGAGCCACAGCTCACCTGTGGTCAGGAGCAGCAGGAGAGCCCGTGGCTGTACCTCCAACCTGTGTTATTGTGTAGCCTCCAGACAGCAGGAGTGTGACCTCCTGAAAGGTAGCTGCGTGTATTTCTAAGCAGCCTTGCCATCCTGCTCTCTGCACTGCCTGCTTGTCCCTCCACGCTACCGTGGCATTACAGCGTTACCCCTGCCTGGTTTCGGCAACCCCTTCCTCCCCTCTGCTCCCCTGGCACCCTTGCAGTTCCCCATCGCCTCCTGCAAAATGCTGCTCGAACTGGAGGGGAGAGTAGGAGGGATGGGAAGGTGAAATGAGCCTTGAGCTTGTGGACTTCAGTTTGAGGAATGCTGGTTTAGGAGATGCGGTGGCTGGTATATGAATAGGGACTCTTCATAAAGGAGACAACTTGTCTGCGTTAGCCAATAAACCAGTTAACGTCAAGAATACTTCAGAATTGGCAGCTCCCGTGGAGGTCTGCAGGGCTTTCAGAGCATCAGTAGTACATTTATTTTGGTTTCTTGTTTGCAAGGCCTTTTTGAAGTTTAATAATAAAAAATGTAACAGAAGAGCTACTGTTTGTACCTAGTAAGCTAATGTACTCTACCAAGTGGTGGTACTTAAATATCCATTAAAAAGCACAGCTGGCACAGCATAATGAGAGTGTGATCTGTTTGGGTAGTGTTACTGATGAAAGAGAGTATAATATAATTATGAAGAATTAATGTAATGTACCCTAGGAGCACGTATGTTGGTTGGTGTCCCCCTCACACCTTCAATGTATGTTTTCCACTGTGGAATTCATCAGAAAAAAATAAATTGTGTAGCTGTGGAGGGTAAATTTTGGAGGCTTTCGTCCCGAGTAAAGACGAGACCCTGTTGTGGAATTGATATCATTTCCAAAGGGTGCTGTGGGTGCTGCTTTGACGTAGTCATAGCTAGTAATGGTAATAAAGTCTTGGCATCTTCAGCAGTCTCTAGAATTAATCCTTTATGAGAGAAAATGGGCATTCAGTATAGCCATCAGATGCTAGCAGAATGGATGGGCAAGGACAAGCTTGTCCATGCTAGCTATAAACCAAATCAGCTTGTTTTCCATATGCAAGAGTGTTTGAAGTTTTAGTGTGGTATTTTGAACTACATCAACCTCATTCTTAATATCTAGAAGTTGCAGAAGTTTGCAGCACAGAAGATTCGCTCACAAAATACAGAAATATAAAGCCGGTGTGCACTCGTCTGTAGAGACTACTACTGAATGCAGCTGGTAGAGAAACAAAAAATCTATGGAAAGGCTTTGAGGGCTACAGTGTTTCAGGTAATATTTGACACTGTACAGCACTCAGAATTCCCTGTAGCCACGGTGGGGTGAAGGTGTGTGAGGTTTGTCTGAGGCTGAAACTTAAGGCTACTGTCCCAGCACCAGGGAAGTTCAGTGCACTTCTTAGGCTTTTAATTTTTTGGTTTTTAAACTGAGTTGTGTCACACTTATGCTTGTTCAGAGGGGATTATAGCCGAGTCTTCATATGTACTTAGGAATCCCAATCTTGGATATGACTGCTGTGTGAGAGCATGTCCTGCACATATTCAGGCATCATAGTTGTTGATTAGAAAACATGCATCTGTTATCAAGACGAGAATCCAGAAAGATTATTTCTGTATCCTTAAAGATTATCTACCGCTTAAGATTAACAGGTGATAATTTCAGTACAATAAGGTGAACATGACTTTTCTGTGTAGTTGAAGGTACCCATGCTTATGTCACGTGACACGCAGTCAACAGTTTAATCCTAAAAACCTTCCACAGAAATTATTTTCTAAATGACACCTAGTCAAACTTGTTAATGGAAGGAATCTTTTGGAAGGACTTGTTTAAATAAAAGTATATGTGACTTTTTTGGTGAGGGAAGCTTCATTTTATTGTAAACTTCTGTTCTTCAAAATGGGCACCGTCACTGTACAAACAGTCTTTCAAACTACAAATTTGGGACAATAAAATGCCTGAAGAAGAGGTTTCAGTAATGTCTTGGGAAGAGGTGAGTCTTACAAAAAGAAGAATCAAGTGGGATTTTTTTCATTTCCCACCATCTCAAATCATCTCACCCCAGGCCATACTCTTCCGGGTAGTGAAGATATAGTTCGTAACAGAGATTTAGAAAGGTGTCCCGGGGGGTGGGGGGTGGGGAAGTGTAAATAGTAGCAAACATGAGGTCCACAACTGTTGGTATTGAGGAATTTTAAAATGTGGCTGGGTTTGCAAGCCATGTGTGCATTCTTAGGTACAATCCATTATTTTGAAAAGTGAAAGAGAGCAAATGGTTACTCAAGCTAACTTTGTAATGAAACCAGTGGTTCTGTGACAATTATTTTACAGTACTAATAAAAAATAAAATTAGTTTCTCTCTTTAGGAAGAATGGTATAACAAAACTCAGCACAAGGTCCTACCGTGGGGCAAGGTGGTATTTGTTTCTCTGAGCTCTCAGTTACTTGACACTCATTCTCTGACAGATTTCATTTGCTTGCACTCTTGTGTCCACTTGCTCAACAAGCAGCAAGACCTGTGCCCAAGTGGTTTAGCCAGGATCCCTTGTGAGTGATACAGGACAAAAAAAAAAATCTGTCAAATCCTCATGACATCTTGGGCCCTTATTGACTGGTGATGCCAACCTGATTTTTGGATGATCTTTTAACCATCTTCAGGTGGCGTGGTGTGGTTTTTCTCAATCTTCAGCTCCCATAAATCTTAGGATAGGCAGCTGATTATTGTCCGATTTTCCCTTTTTTTTTTTTTTTAAATACATGTTTTAAATACGTGTCAATAGTCTGTTTTGAGAATGCGCTAACAGGAAAAGGAACGATATACGCAGTGTGATGCAACCTCAGTGCTAACCTTCTGGTGTTAGGCTGCAGGCTCTTCTGCTGGCAAGTGGTCTGTGCTGTGGTCTGGTCGGAGAACAGGCCTTACTGCTGGGAGCACTGTTGTGGGAACGGTGCCCTTCCTTATCAGGACAGGCTAAGCTTTAATCTTCGTTCTGCTGCTTGTTCTGGTGTGTAGACACCGACACACACATGCACACACAAAAACCCGCCTTTCCATTCATGTTGAATATCCTTCTAATATTACTTTTACAGATCTTTACAATATTAGGAAGAGATTTATACAAAGCAGGCCATTCACTACGGATTCTGTAGAAAGGTATGTTTAATCGTTCCTAAAAGAAAATGCTGCGTGTTGTTAACATTGGACAGCAGTTGTCTAATGTGGTATAATAGTTATCCAACAGAATAAAGCTTTGTAGGGCTCTATATTGAGAGATCTAGGCCACTACAGAAATTTCTGTAGTGTTTCAGCAATGTTCAAGAAGGAAACAATTTATAAGACCCAAAAAGGAGCTTTTTTAAAAAAAATGAAAATATAATACAAGGAAATAGATCTTTTAGCTGTGTTAGGTGTAAAGTACTAAGAAGAAAGATTTTTCATTTAATGGAACTTTGCTCTCCACTGTACAGGTAGCTCAAACTACAGTTTTTGGTAACTTCCATCTCAAACAGGAAGATAATTTTTAGGGATCAGCTAGACTAATGAGGAGTGTGTTAAGTCACTAACGAAGGAGTACTCAAAACTATAGAAGATGTTGTAGTTACTTAATTGCATAGAAGTTGACTAAGAGATTCAGCAGTGGAAGAAGGTGCTAAGAACTTGCTGATAGCAAAAGAGGAACCAATGGATGGATGATGAAAGGCATATCTTGAGAATACATACTGACACTGTATTTATCTATTTATTTTTATAAAACACAGTGGCATGGTCTTAGTTTTGATAACATTTTACTGAATCTGCTTAACATTTCTGTAAGAAAGACCTTGCAGGCTTTTCATTGTTGTTTCTATTAATATATTAGAAGACTATGTAAAACACGTCAAAAACATAAAAACAAAACTTAACCTTTCCTGAAATGTTTGAATGAATGATGTTTCAGAGATTAAAATATTACAAAATATAAACTCAATGCCATTTACTTAATTACAAAATTTGGCACTTTGCTGGCTTTGAAGACTTGGCAAGAGCTGTGGGCCTCAAGTTTTAGGAGGCATTTGTGGTTAAATATTGGAGAGCTGACTCACTATTTAAACAGTTTCAGGCCAGGCATCCTTTTCAAGAATCAAGCTAGATTCTCTCTTCCTCTTAGGCCCCATTACTCAACTTAATTGTTGTAGCCTTCTACTTTATTTTCCCATCTCCTTGCCTTTCGCCTTGATCCTATATCCAAAAAGCTTTTCCATAGCACTGATGCTTAAATCTTCTGTCCCGTTTCTGCTGTTTTATTGTTGTATAAAAACGATGCTTTTTGTATATGCCATTCCTCAGAGGACATTTTTAGGAGATTCAGAATTTCCAAGAATAAAAGAATGTAGTAGTGCTTGCTTGTTTAACCTAATGTCGTGGTTTGGAGTTTGATGTTCTGGCTGTTTCTTTTAAAAGGATGTAGTTAACCTGGCAGACATTCACAGAAAACAATATGGTGGTGTGGATCTGGAGAAATTGTTTTAGTAAGAAAATGAAAAATATTTGCATGTGTGTAAGTTGTTTTAAAAATGATACCAAGTAAAATACAAGTCTTGTTTCTCTGGAAGTTTAGAGTAAGAGGATCGTTTTTTGGAGAGTGATTAAAGAATAGAGCAAGGAACGTTGTCACACATCCTCAGAAGGATTAATGGGGATGGTGGAGCAAACAGCTTGTATGCTCCAGTTCAAGATACATGTTCATTAAAGACCTAGAGTTTTCAAAATGTGCTGAGGTAAAGATTTGAAACTCCATTTAATGCTGCATATATATACATATGCACCTATTGAATAGAACAGCTGTGTCAACCTAGTACCTGGATGAAATGTGTGATCGCCTTTTATGTCGCGTTAGGATAGGCCAAAATACGGGGTGCCGCACCTCAGGGTAAGGGAATGTGGGTCTTAATGTCATGCTGGAGCGAAGCGGAGAAGCATAGAATCAGTGTCACATGAATCAGTCTTAAACGTCATGAAGTATTTAAGTGTTGGCACAACATTGCTGCCTGCTGCAGTTCTCTCTGCTCGTCTAACTCAGCTGTTAGAGTTGGTCTTTAATCTTCAGTTCTACTGTAATTGTGGTGAATATAAGAGCTTTTCTGTCAGAACGAGCATGGTTTTTTAAGGAATTACTGATGAACAGTGTTCCAACAAATATTTAACTAACTTACCTAAATATGAGCGTTTTGATAAAATGATCACTTTTAAGGAGAACTGTAGAGAATTAATTTAATACTAACATGCCATTTCAAAGTTTTACATAATGACTCTTCAAGATCAGTTGGCAGTCCTGAATTTAAACAAACCAACAAGGCTCCTAATTTGCTTTTCTTTATGGGTTTTTTGGGGGTTGTTTTTTTGTTTGTTTTTTAAATGCTGTTGGGTATTTTTGTATAGCACCAAGGCAGGGTGGGGTGAGGGGGAAAAAGTAAAAAGTTGCTGATCGCTTTGAATCCAAATACACTGAAACACACATAGCAAAACAGATCCGAGTCGTGAGGCTCTGGGTGTTAAAAAGGAGTAAGAAAAGAAAAGAAAGCCTCCTGTGAGTTTGAGGAGCAGGCGGTTGGCAGCAGCAGGAGGTGCCAATGGAGGAATGCTGCTGAAAGGGCGAGTTCCCGGTGCGATCCTACATCAGCCTCCTCGCCGCGTGTTCAAAGAGGGCTCTGAGGGCGGCGCGCCGAAACGGCAAGCTTGTGTGCTGAAGCTTGTGTGTGGTTGCAATAATTTTGTTTTCATAGGAGCCAGAAGGCTTTACAGTTTAGCTTGGGTTCTGCCAGTTTTGTTTTTTGGGTTTTTTTGGTTTTGTTTTTTTTCCTTTGGAAAGGGCTAAAGAGAGAAAAGGAGCGTGCATTTATTACTGTATTTTAATCATAAGTCTGACAACATGCTCATTTAATAAAAATCTTGAGGTAAAACTCCACCTGTTAGCATAAGCAAAGTTATAAACTAGATTCTGCAACTTCACCTCTACCGTTCATAGTTTGTTTTCCATAATTGCAGCCAGCGGCACCAAACTCTTTTTCAGCATGTTTAGTTTCTTCTTGGATCTCCTTCATTGTCGTCTTTAACTCTGTTATGGTTTCTTAGCACTGCTGCTTTTTCATCCTTCTAGTACTTAGACACCTTCAATATTAATTTTCTTAATAATCATTGCCAAGTGGATGAAGGGCAGGGATTATGTCTGACCTTAGTTCAGCTTGCTTTACTACTAAAATGCCTTTTCCCCAAAATGTATTCACTGTTTGGGGGTGAATTGTTGCTACGTCATCGTTCGTCAGACTGCAAGGGAAGAGTCTTCCAGGACACCTGAAAGAAGAGGAGTTGATCTGAAGGATGGTGGCATGCGTGTGTAGGCAAGGAGAGCGTTTCGTGCCCCTTTTGCTGTATTTCTCAGGGTTTCCTCCTGTTCTGCTGAACACTCGTTTCCCTTTAAACTGCTGTGTTTCCATGGGAGAACATTCCAGCTTTGGCACCTCTTACGTCTGTTCTGTCTCCAAACATTAAAGTGAATTAGTCAGTCTTTGCTGATGTACAGAAATCTTTTATTTTTTTTCCAAATAATTATAAAGTGAAGAGGTCCTTTTTGTGACCATTGGGGGAACGAGGCTCTTGGAGCTGACCACACTCGGTAATTACTAGTTCAGGGCAAATGCTTTATTTCGGTGCTACATCTCTTATGTGCATGTGAGGTCTGGTACGTGGGAGTCCCGTGTTCCAGAAACCTAAGTTTTGTTTTCCAATTGCAAGAACTTGGCTTCATGGTAGTGAAGATATGCTAGCCAAAGTAAATAGAAGGTCAAAGTATGGGCTATTTTAAGTCCTAAGTAGGATACCAGGATTCTTAAATCATATAGAATTTGCCACCATGAATTACATCATGACGCTGAAGACGCAGGATTTGCCACATCAGATAAATTGTTTATCCATTTAATCTGTTGTATTAGCCAGTTACGGGGTGGGCAGTATTCGGCTACCAGCAAAACTCAAAGGACTGGTTGCAGTACCATTTCAGCCTTCTTCACCTATCTTCTGGAAGGAATAAAGTGGCAATAAAACAATCATTATTTTACTCAGTAACGTTTTTTCCTACGTGGTAAGTTGGTTCCTCTGTTTGTTAGTCTGTTTGCTGTCTCAAGTGCCTGTAGGACTTCCACTTTCATACAAAATTGTTTTGTGCAGAAAAATTAAAGCTGCCTTGCTGTAGTGACAAGTTTGGTTAATGAGCAGAGGATGTAATGAGTTACTTAGGAATTGTCTATGTATAACCTGAAATGCTCAGATTTAAACTCTGTTTGTACTTAATCTCTGGGGTGACAGTATCCAGGTGAAATTATTCCATGCTGTAGAATAACCATTAGTATCAACAGTGCTCAAAAACTCTGAGCTGAGAAAATGACTTATCATAAAGTATCCGTAGGTATTTGGCTGTGCTTTCTTCAAGCATTTCCAATTGTGAGAGTTTAAAAGAGGAGAAAGATGTACTGGAATGAGCTTCAGGGAGGGGCGGGTTCTGTGCTGTGTGGCTCATCACAGAGCAAACAGAAAAACAGAAGACAAGTTGAGTGGAGTTACTTGATTTCTTTGAAAGCTAGCATCTAAGCTTCAGGTTCTGTCATAAGAAGATTTTGGGCTGGTAAAGGTAATGCAAATTTTCCATCATTTGGGGTGAATTTTTGAATAGAGGATTTAATCCACAACTCCTGCAGTATCTCTTAAAGCATGTTTTTCCTTTGACATATTATGTCCTCAGTATTCTTCATGAAAGATCTCGAAAAATAGACTGCTTTATAAATTGCATCCCATCCTTGCTGCTTATATTTTTGCAGGGTGAAAATTCACTGTTAAACAAATGTAAATACACCAGTTGTAATCAAATACCAAGCAATATTTAACATGGTATGCAAGGGTGGAAATGATGAAACATGAAGGATGTCAAATCTGAAATAAATCAATTTATATTTAGTATCATTCTGTAAAAAGTTTATAAGGAAAAATAGGTCCTTAAGGGAAAAATGAGGGACAGGGAAAGAGATTAAAAGTTGCAGAGAGTGGTTTGTATCTGTAAATGTTTGACAGTGATTTTGTTTCCATATACTGAAAGCCATAAAAAAGATTAAAAATAACTTCTGTTTCAAAAGAAATCAGTGTTAAGACATCTGTAACATTCCTATAAGAAGCCACTCATCCAACTGTAATGAAATTAGATTGCTTGTTTTGAATAGGTCACCTCTCTCACCAAGTTACCTGTCATGCAAGATTAGTCTTGCAGCACGTGCCTGGTAGGTGCACTGATGGTCGCTGTAATAGCCGCTCTGAATTAGGGATGCTTCTTGTCTGAATCCCCGTATAAATGTAAACATCCAAACACTTGGGGGCCATGGATTTTGAACTTTGAGAGGAAATTATCAAAGTTAGTTTTTCCCATTTCAGTGTGTTCAGTTGCCTAGCAAATAATTTGTGATGTCTACTAGTGTCTAGTTTAGATGCTGTTTAGACAACCAAAATTTGGACTCTGTTTCTTACACACTAAATGGAAAGAGGGTAAGTCTCTGTGGGGTGAAGGCACTGATTGACAGTGTTCAGCTTAGTGACCTAAAACACAGGATGAATCTGTTGTCATACTTAAATAATAAACACCTTTCCTCCATGCTCCCTAGGTTTTCCTTTGCACCTTTCCACTTGAAGTAAAGAATTTACTTTTTTTTTTTTTTTTTTTTTAACCCCAGGTGGGGTAGAAGGAAAATGCATCTGTAAGAGGCAAAATCTAGAAATGTGATGGGTCTGTTCCTGCACAAAGTATTTTAAGTGTTAGCTATCTTAAGTTATAGGTTTGAGGAGAATTGCATTTATTTTTGAAGGAGTTTTATAAAAGGTGACAACATTAACATGCTTGGAGAAAGGAGAAGAGGGAGTTTTACTTAATACTGAACAATTTGTGCATATTTTTATATAGATACAAATAATTTGCCATTGCCATCAGTTCTGATAATTCCTGAACTCCAAGGTATCAGGAGAAAGAGTCCTTTCTGGGCTTGGGATGATCCTTTGTGGAGAGCTATTTCTACCTTTAAGCTGCAGTGACAACAGACTTCATGTCTCTTAGTGGAGACTTTATGGGTTTTCAGAAAAAAAAGTCATTTTGTTGTCTCCCACTTGCTTTTGTAGTTTGAGGCTACATCCTTTTACCAGAGAGGAGGCTAAGGTGGGGGACACCCTCAAGTTCTCCCATTTCAAACGGGCTCACACAACAGGCATCAAGAAAAAAAACGCGCTCACAGCTTGCCTGTGACGCAGTTTATGTGGGGGGATTCAACTGTGTCACAGGAAAACGTGGCTCTGATCTGGCTTATAGTTTAGGTCCACAACAAGGCAATTGTAAAGGCTTTAGGAAAGCTTCCCAGGGGCCTCCGGATTTTCCTGGAAGGTCTGGACCCTACCGCTGTTACGGCCATCAAACAGAACAAAGAAATTTGGCTCTCAAACGTGTTCCACCTTACACAGGTTATTTTGTCTGCAAAGTCGCGGTTTCTATGAAAGATACCATTTTTGTAGGTCTTCAAGTAAACTTGAGGTGTGGTCTTGAGATGAGAATGCTTCATGATGAAATGTGCCCAACATTGATGACCCTAGGATGGAAACTCATGTGTAAGTTAAAAACGTTTCCTTTGGTAGTAGTGTCTTTTACGTGGCACACTTAAATTGAAACATGGCACAATTTGAGTTTGAAATAGGTTGTAGAGTCTGTTCTTTCAAAGTTTTAAGAACTGAGGAAGAAAATGTGCTAGCCACTTTCAAATTTTCTTACTCCCACAAACATTGGTTTCAGCAGAATACTTTTTTTTTTTTTTAGTAACAGTTGTCCTTTTCTACATGTATCTCATGTTCCCAAATAACTTTTAACTTTCAAAGGCCAAAGAGAACCCAAAATGGGGAGGAAAAAAAAGGTTAATCTGCTTTTTCACTATTGTGATTAGGTAATATTAAATTGAAAAGAGCTAGCAAACAAAACTCTGCAGCTAAAAGAACAATTTGAAAAAGTGAATTTGAAAATATCCGAGAACTTGTTTTTTTAAAAATAAATAAATGTTTGTCATTCTCACTGTCCCCTACACAATAACTTGAATTTATTTCACAGAAGGCAGCTATGATACTGAAACCTTCCTAGGCGCCGTACAGATGACAACCATTACATTGTCTGTTCCCTCCACTCCCCTCCCAAGTACTGGACTTCTCCTTTCCAAAAACGTAAGGATTTCTCCTGAAGCTATCAAGTACAACTAACTTCCTTGGTTGTTGTTTTTTTGTTGTTGTTGTTGTTTATTTCATTGATCTGAGCATTAATTATGAAGTTAAGAAAGAAGCAGGTGTTGAAACCATTCATATAACTTCTATTTTAAGAGCATGTTAATAAAACTTCAGTTTTAATGTAATTTTTTTTGTTTTTTCTTTGCTAGTGAACAGCTGTGAGAACCCAGTTCTATAGTTCTGAAATACTCAAGTATTACAGTGCTGGCGCAGCTGAAAAAAAATCTTAAATAGACTTAATTTTTGAGCTTTCTGAATTGTAATGATTGATTTCAGTGTTGGTCTAAAGCATGGTTGGCTACCTTGTTTCAAGCTTAGGTAAACCCTGGTTAATGCTTGGCAATGGTTAGGGAACACATTTTGAGAAATGTATTTTAGGAAGTGGCAGAGTTTAACCATGAGGGTTACATCCTTGCATTGTTATTAAAGACAAAAGAAATATGAAGTGCCAGGCAGTTTCAACTTTTAAAAATAACTAACAATTTGAAAAATATTATTCCACTGACTATGCTAAATAGAATTGTTTAAAGAAATGAATGAAAAAGTTAAATACTCCTGATGTTGATTTATCTATCTGTCAATGAGTTTGCAATTTTAATATACCTTCAAAACTCACAGCATTTCTGTTGGTTTGGTTTTTATCATAATGACTTTATTTCCACAGAGCTTGATGTTAAATGTAGAGCGTTTGATAGTACTTCTTTTTACTCTACCTGTTTAAGAAATTATTTTAAATAAGAGTAGGAAATAAAAGTGCAGAGGAGTTCGGTGTTCTAGTGGTTGGGATTATATCCTTTTATTTTAATTTTTTTACAATAGCATAAAAAACAAGAATCAACCTCTGAAAATGGTTGATGTCGACACTTTAAAAATAGTTGTAGTCTTCTAAATTGGGTGATTTAGAATGTTATAGAGAAAAATGACAGCATAAGTGTGTGTTTATATCGCTTAGCTGTGATCAAAATACTATCAAGTGCTTGATAATAAGTGAATGAATAGGTTCAAGTGCTTGTCAGCCTGAGTGCTAACAACCTGTACACAGGCACCGTTCTCCAGTTACTCCGCTGTATTCATTGGGCTTTCTAGATATCAAAATTTCTGAAGGAGGAAAAGGCCCTAGTAATCTTTTTGGGTTTGTTTGGTTTTCTTTATTTGAACTACAATGTTGTGGTATAAAATGCCTTAAAATTATGTTAATGCACTTTAGTTATGTTTTCTGCTCTCTACTTGTAGGTCTGAGAGCAAGACATACAGAGGATAGAGCACTGTGGCAGCTAGTGGTTTGAAAGGCCACTTTTTCATTTGACAAGAATATGTGCAAAAGATTGGTTTACAGACAAGGCACCTTTGCTTGTCCCTACCTCTTCTGAGGTGTGCTATGGTTTGGGGTTTTTCTTTCCCTGATTTTTAAAAGGTGTGTGCTAGGAATTAATATGTACAGAAAATAATCCCCAAAGTTAATGTTTGATTCTGCAACCAGAGCGTGCAGAACTAAGTTAATGCCAGTTTTTAGATTGGCTTTGCAACCGTGAGCTGACTTTAATGGGGCGACCAGTTATTGTGAGCGAAAGGAGGAGTACGATGGCAGCTGGTCCATGTGGCCGGTCTTACACAAGGGGAACGCACGCATTGTTCAGACCATTCCCAACCTGGGGAGATTGCAGAATTGCAAATGTTAGAATTTCTACAAACTTTTGACTGTGACTTAAAAAAAAAAAAGTATCTACTGCATGTACACTGATGCCTTGTCTTCCTTGACTTTTGAGAGATTAGCATAACTTGTTGCCACTGCTTAGTCTATGAGGGAGAGAGATATGTTTTACTTTACAAAGCCAAGTAATAAATCTTATGGAGGTTATGGCAATTCCTAACTTTCACTCCGGTTAACAAGGTTTAGATAAGTGCTGGTCCTGATTTGTCTTGCCTGGAATTTTTACCTTGCAGTGCAGTAATGAATGTGTTAGGGAGAAGCAGAAAATACTCTCCATCCCCTTCCCCCTCCTTGCATGACTGCACCCAACCACCACTGATGCTTCATGAACGGGAAGTTACAGCTCCTAAATTTGACATTGTAGACAACTGAAAAGATTAACTTTTAGGGTTGTGACTGTGAAAATATCTACTTCTCCTTGTATGTTTAAGTTTGGGTAAATATTTTGCAATCTGGGAAGATTTAAGAAAATCCCAAACAGAGTAAATGGCCAACTTGTAATTGGAAACAACTGGTTGGAGAATTTTGTTACTGCTTTCCCTTTAAAAGAAGTTAGGTGCTGTAAATTTGTGTGCTTTCTTTTATCCATTAAAAACTCTGTTTAGATCATTTAAGAATCATTCTTAGGTAACTGAAACAGACTACTCTGCTATAGGTAGCCAAACCATGTGAAGGCTTTAAAACTTTGCTAGAAAAAGGTCAGGGTAAATACTAGTGCAAACACACCTGCATTAGTGTAGCTTGCCTGTGAAAATTTTTAATTTTATTATTTTTCTAATGACTACCTGTAAGATTCCACCAGAGTGGGTGGGTGGATGGGTCAAGCTTTCTGCTCCCTCTTTCCTTTCTTCTGTCCTGAAGATTTTAGCAGGGAAATTGGTAAACTATGTAAATCCCAGTAATTAGTGAAGGGGCTAAGTTTTCTGAAAACTGGGCAGAGGTGACTAAGGCTGTGATTCTGTCCCCAGCTGGCTCTGGCACTTGCTAGACTCTCTGCTGAGCTGGTTTGGTGTGCTAAGCCAACAAAAATCTAACTTGACCAAAAAACATAGTTAAATAATACCAGCTGGATTGGGTAGGGCCATCACAGAACCAGAGCCTGTGTGTGTTGCAGAGGGATAGGTCTTGAGTACAACTGTATACAATTTCATCCAAGATCAAGAAAGCTTATGGCTGAAGGGCAGATAAATTATAGGAAGGGTATGTGACTTGCTGCAAGTTCCTGATATTCAATAGCACTTAGGCACAGCAGAGAATCTTTATGTTTACTATGTGTATGCAAATACACATATGTATCAAGTAGTTCAATAAGTTTATCCTTCTGTACCTTTGTGAAATCTAGGTTTTGGTTTCAAGTTAAATGCAAGTTGTTAATTATTTCTTTTTTTAATGTCTTATGACAGTGCACTCAAAAATTTATGCTTAGCCCATGTCACCCATTTATGTTAACTAGAATGGCTTTACTGGGTCAGACTTGAAGTATTGGTTTGTTCAGTATCCTGTTTCTGACAGTAAATAGTAAATTCTGACAGCCAATAGTAAATATATACGGAAGGGAATAGTAAGAAGGAGCATTTTATGATCATTCCCTAAGACCCTTCTAAATATTTGCAGCTTAGAGACTTTTTGAGCCAGATGTGACATCCTTGAGTTTAAAAGCTCTTCATGGAGCTTGCATTTGTCCAGTTACTTTCTGAATCCTTAAATTTTTGGAACTCATTCCCACAAGACGTTGTGGATCACAAAGTTTAACTACATACCATGTGCAAAAAGTACTTTTGTGTAGTTGTTTTGCTTAATAATGTCAACTGCGGCTCCCTAATGCTTCCATTTGGAAAATAGTTGTGCTTTATTTATCTTCTCCATGTCACCTATAATGCTGTACTCACCTTTTCTGTCCTGTGTGGTCCCTTTTTCCAGGCTGAGCAGTCCAAGTAGCATACTTCTGGTTTTACTCTGTCTTTTTTGACAGGGGGAGACACGATTGCATACATTACTACATCTGTGGGTGCACTGTGGATTCATTAGAGAGAATTGTATTTTTGTTTTGGCTCTTTTCGTTCTTTCTGAACAATTCTGTGTCATTTGCTTTATGATAGCTATTGAGCTAGTGTTTTCATTGAACTGCGCAACTACATGACTGATCTTTCCTAACAGAGCTCCTTTGCTAGGTGTGTTATTTTGCATTTAACAGTATTGAATTTCTGCTTTTCTCTTGCACAATCCCTCCACAGTAAGAGTGTTCTGCAACTGTTACCATGATTCCTAGGATCTGGGATAAGTTTGGGACTATATCACACTTGATACTATGCAAAAAAAGCAGTGCTTTGGGTTCCGAAAATGCTTGTAATCCAGATGCAAGGCAGAGGACAGCATATGATACAAAGAATTGTGGCAGTATTGATAAGCAGAGCTGCAATGGTCTCAAACAAGTTTGCACAGACATCCTGAAAGTCTGATAAGAAAGGCTAATAATAAAGTAGTTTTCTGAGAATTTAGCCCTTCTCTTGAGTTCAAGAAGCAGCGTCAAAGGAAACATCAAGTGCACATTTGACAATTTTACAAACAGAGAATAGAGGCTGCCAGTTGTTAGCCTGATGGAAGCAGTATTTGAGTTTTTGGTGTTAAATGTGAGTGGAGAGCTAGTATGAGAGTAGTTGGGGGCAGGGAGTGAAAGGAAGCAATACATGGTTAATGTCACGGAGCAAGAATCGTGAAGAAAGCAGAGAAAGGGTGATGTGTTAGCCATACAGGTCAGCATTTGTATATGTGCAGTAGCATAAGCAAGAGGGAGTTAAGCAGAGTAAGGGGTACGTGTTCTTCTGTTTGCTGTGGTTTGGTTCGGTATGTGCTAAGGATAACGGGAGCTTCACATCTGTCGTTTCCACACACTAAATTGGGTAAGGAGTGAGTGGAGAATGAGTGGAGTCCCCAGTGTGACAGGCTATGCTGCAGAAAGGGACACCAGATTATTTTCTTCCAAGACCCAACTAAGCATGGAAATGCTGGGGAAGCTCTAAGCGATCAGTCTCTTGTCTAAAACTCTGCTTAAGATGCCCCCTAGCCATGAAGATCTCATTTGACATAATACTGCCAAAATAATAATTAAAAAAATATGTATTTTTCTTAGTTTACTAACTGGCATCTTAAAAGCAAGAAAAATTACATTTTTATGTACTCTTCTAGTTCTAGGTCAAATGATTAGTTCTGTGACAAGACAGCATGATACTTTGAGTATGACAGAAGCCCTGATGCTGCAGCAGAGGCTGGGAATATTAATGGCCAAATCTAGGTGAGTGATTTTTAATTCTGCCAGTTCCCTAGCTGTTTCATTTCTTTCTCATAGCCTTGGTTCACACCTCTCCTTTGAAGCAGCATTGCAGTTCTTGGTTTTCTGAAGTATTAATATTAGAATATATTGGAGACGAAATAACAAGCTTGTATGATTATTCATTACATACCATTTCTTTGTCAGTCTTGAGATACAGTGGCTATACTTCATGCAGCTTCATATACTACAGCTTGCTACTTGCAACTCTAGTGATTTTTTCCAAACTACTTTGCAGTTAAGGATTTTTTAAAATTGTTTTTTAAGTTTGCAGGCACCTGCCTCCAACAGATTTGATCAGTTATTTAATGCTGAATACAAAGAAAGTCATGATACTGTAACAGCATGCTGCTATCTAGTTCTGTTTCCACTTAGTCAAAAAGTTTGGGGAAGTCAAATACTGTGCTTTATTAATAAAAAGCAAGCATCTGTGCCTGAAGGCTGCTACAAGACTCTGCAACTGACTGCTGTGTGGACCAGAGCTTGAAAACCCTTGCTGAAAATTTATATATTCATTGTTAATCTGCATTGCAGCTGTTGTCACCTGTTGCTCTTTTTAGCTATTGTCACCTGTTGCTCCTTTTATTCTCAGAATAAGTAGGGTAGCATCAGAACGCTAACAAGACCAACATCTGAACATTACTGCAGTGAGGCATTGTGGGGTGCCAGGGTAGGAAATTAGTAATGGGTGTTATCACCTGTATCTCCCTTTCTAAACAAAACAGGCAGAATTCATAAGCAAAAAAATGGAATAGTTAAAATAACAATGGGATATATGTGTGAAGACTATTAAAAATCTATAATTGAGAGAGTGATTGGACTGATTAATAAAATTCAGGACTTCACTATGCAAAAAACCAGTTGTGTGTAGCATAGCTTCTCTCTGTGACAGTAGAAGCAACCAACCCTCCAGTTTCATGTTGAGTTGGGAAAAAAGCTCTGTCAAATTAATGCATGTTTTCATGTTATGGCCAGAAATGACATTAGAGAATCCGTGATTTTGACTATGTGTCTGGTGCTCTGCCGCTTTCTTACTGGATTAATCCAAGCCATGTTGTTACCCTTTCTGCTAGGTTCTCCATTTTACCTCTGCAGGGGTTTGGTGGCAGATTTATGCAGATTTATACAGTCTCTAGGGTAGCAGCATCTCTTTTGAGAGGCTTTTCTGGTCAAAAAGAGGGGAAGAGTTAGCTGCTCTTCATTGTATTCCTTGCACCTTATTTGTCAGCAGACTACAGTGCTACTTGGATACTACTACTGCATGCTAATACAAATGCCTGTCTGGAAAGCAAGTTCCGGTTTTCTTAAGGTGACATCAGATTTTTTTCCCCTTTAGTCAGGAAAAGTTATCAACCAGTTCTGTCTTCCTTCTTCTTGGTTCCTAGTATCATATCTCTTGTTGACTTACTAGCTCTCTTCCAGGATTTTGCCCCACTTTTCATTTTGTAGTGGAAATATTAGTTCTTATCCAATATAAAGATGATGTAAATGGATGAGGTTTTCTTTTGTCTGACTTCTCGTATTTAAGAAATACAAGACATACCACACTCTCCGAGGTGGTAAGGGAGGAGAAGCAAGTTTTGAGACTTGGTTCTATGAACGTTTTATCCTACTGTTTTATGAAAGTTTTACCATACCTACAAAAATCCTTAAATGAAAATATAAAAAAAATCAAATATTTATTTTTGGTTTCTTTAATTTAGCCATGCTGTTCTATGTTAGTTGAATATTTTACTGTTTTATAGCAAATGAAGCAGACTGTGTAACACAATTTAATCCAAACGGAACTCAACAGAAATAAAAACCCCAAGTTTTAAAATATTTGTGTTGAATGTGGGCTTTTCTTCCTTCCCTTGACTTCGATTACATAGTTTTATGTACGTTGCTACATGGGAAGTATTTAAAAGTGGAAGCACAGAGCCTCACTGCAGCCCTGGAAGACCTCCACCCTCCGTTGCACGCCAGCCCTGGAGCTGCCCAAGCCAGGGCAGCCTTTGAGGATGGCCGTGTGGGCTCTTTGTGTCGCCTGTGCCTGGGGGGCTTGCGTGGGCGTCACTAGGGCTGCGCTCAGCAGTGGACGCCGGGTAGCGCTCCTTATAGACGGAGCTGGAATCCAGGGAGTTTCCTCGTGTAAAGGCCCTGGTTTAGGAGATGAGAATTGCACCCAGTAAGTTTGTTGGGTTTTGTTTTCCCCCAAGCTGCTGCCATGGGAATTGAGGTGACAAATTGGATGGGTCTGTTTGGTAGTAACCTCCAGCTGAATTATTGGTAGGACTTTAACAGCTCGGTGTTACCACTCCGTAATGCCAAATCTAACTTAACTATTTTAAAAAATTTGTAATATTTATGTTGATTTTTTTATTACTTATGACTGCAGAATTCATCATGAATTGTAATTTCCGAGAGCAGTTTGTGTTGAGTTGTTTTATTGATGATACTCTATTTTTACTTCAACTAAATGATCACTTTGTGGTGTTCTTTTTTTTTTTTTTTTTTCTTTTCCCCCCTTTAGAGATCACATGGTCTTCTAAAGAAGTCATGGGTAGCTGTTGTAGCTGTCCAGATAAAGAAACTGTCCCAGATAACCATCGAAACAAGTTTAAGGTAAGCAACTGAAGTGGTATGCTGTGAATTATTTTGTTGCTTTCTTGCACGGTAGGTCTGTGATGGAAAAAAAATTTAAATGAAAATAGGGTGAGAATTACTGAACAGTTAAAACATCGGAGAATTGGAGGTGTCTGTGGCTACAGGTTTCTCTTGCCCCTTTGAGAAATCCTCTCTTACCAGCAGTGACAGGAATTCTTTAGACCAGGTAAGCTTTTTTATGACAGTTTTGATCTTCAGGAAGCAGAAGCAGCCCTGTGGTTTTGGTCCATCTCCGTTTCAGTTGGTAGGGTCCAAGTAAGTGGTGTTGCCTCCGGGAGGTTATGGAAGTTAGGAGGGGAGTCATAAGCATAAGGGAAGAGCTATTGGAGAAGTGTGATTATGAACCTGGATGTGGGGTCAGCAATGGAAAATTTTACTTGAAGGTCACTGCTGATTATAGGCTTTTGAGAATTTTTGTCCTTTACTTGAAGAAATTTTATTTATAAAAGTGCTTCTGTCCCTTATATCCCTGGAATTTATAAGCTTGTGAACACTTGTTCATTTGCTTAGCATGCCTAACATGAACCTGCTGAAGTCAGTGACTTTAAGTAAACATACCTTTGCATAGTCACACAAGTTAGATTTGCTTCTGTGCTCCAAACTGTCTCTGTGAGTTGGCAAAGGAATGTAATGCTTCCATAGTGAAAAATTATTCATGCATTGCCTTAAGGCAACACTGAAATGAGCTTTAAAGCCATGGGAATTTCTGGAAATGTTTAATATTATCAGTACAAAAAGCTGAAGGAGAAAATATTTTTCTGTTTACTTGCTTTTTATGCATTTGACATCACTTTGTGTCACTAGTTCCTATTTTTCTCATTGTAGAATTTTTCTATTGTTTGTGTGGGTCACTGATTTAGCAGCAGGAGGGAGAAGATGAAAGACTGTAATTTGCAAAATGAAGCAAGTTGGCATACGCCTTAGTGGCAGATGAAACTATTCCTAATTCTTTTCAATTGACTAGATTTCAAGTTAAAAATGTCTCTTTAAGGGGTGACATTAATTGATACCATAGGGAAGATTTTTTGGTAGCCTTTTTATTAAGAAAGAATCCCACTAAAAGCAGTATTGTGAGGTGAAATGCATGTGGAGGAAAGTATACATTGTCTGAATTCCATAAAGGATGCAGGTGACCTCCAACTGGTTTAAAAGCAGAAAGAAAAGAGTTTAAGCTTTATACACGTGTTTTCACACAAGACCGTAGGGTATTTGAATTATTTGTTAACTTCAAAAAGGCAGAAAAAAACCCCCTAAAACAGTCTGGTGGTTCAGCACAGTGCAAGGCTATACAGGTATGTGAAGGAAGCTTTATCTTGGAGCCCCTTATCCTTTTTCATTCCTTTTCCCAACTATAAGTGGAGTTATATGACAAAGCAAATATATATTTTTTTTTTTTTTTTTTTTGTTTTAGAAACAGGGCTCTGAAAGATTCCATTAGCTGAGGTATGCCTTATCTGTGTGGAAATACAGAATATGTACATAAAGCCAGTTTAAAAAAAATAAAATTAAACTTATGAATCTGTTCTATTTTAAATTTCTCCTCAGATTTTACAATAATGTTATGCAGTCTCATTCATATTGCTTTTAAATATGTATTATTTTAATTCTGGGTTGGGGGAGCAAAGGAACTGGTTTGGTGAGGTGGTTTTTTTTAAACTTAAGGATCGTAACTCATGACAGAGCAGATGGAGCGCATCAGTGAAACATTAAGATTATTAGTAGTGCTGTTGGTGCTCAAAAAAGTACTTAACCTAATGCTATTTAACTTACTTTTTATAGGTTATTAATGTGGATGATGATGGTAATGAACTGGGTTCTGGCATAATGGAACTTACAGATACAGAACTAATTTTGTACACCCGTAAAAGGGACTCTGTAAAATGGCACTACCTCTGTCTCCGTCGCTATGGCTATGACTCAAATCTTTTCTCTTTTGAAAGTGGCCGAAGGTGTCAAACTGGACAAGGTATGTGGAATTTTGTTTGTACATAAAGCTTTTTTGAAATTTATTTCATTTAAGAAGACAATTTTGTTTAAAAAAAGTATCTTTTCTTGTCCTTTGGCAAGGGTTATAAAGGCTATAGTTTTATATGTGAATGTGGTTTCTGGAAAAAAAGTTACCTTGTGAGGAATGGTCTTATGGTAAAATGAGGATTTGAGTTGCACGTGGTTTTTGGCATTGTAGGTCTGGAACACTTCATGCTTGTACGTGTGGATACTTCTGGTCAACTTAGGAGGTGGTTTTGACAAGGAAATTCTCCTACCTCAGGGGTTGACTTGACTTTCAGGGAGGAACAGTGAAACCTGGAACTGTGGAGGAGATCTCCTCAGAATTCAAAGAATTCTCTATTTTTAGATTTTTAAAAGACTGGAGCACTGGTATGAACTGGATATTCCTGCCCTATTATTGTCTTCAGTAACACACTTGTGTTTCATCCTCTTCCTAAAACAAATAATACTTCCATTTATATCAGTGACATCATTCTCAAATTTTGACACATTTTTGTACGAAGTGTGTAAACTCCAGCTATGTGCAGTTATTTTCTGTGTGGCTTTAATTGGAAAAAGATGGTTACCTTTCCAGTTCCCAGATCATGCCTGCCTTGGTCAAGGTTGGCTCCCAGTGAGTTTCTCTCTTCACCTGGAGCAGTCCCTGAGGGAATAGCTGTTTTGGTTGAGGTCTCAGCCTCATTTTGCATCTTTCTACTGTGATGTAGCTGTGTGTAGGTGGAATTCTTATGTATTTATATGTTGTGAAATTGAGTTGCATTTTTATTTTTCTTATAGATTTTTAGCGTTCACTAATGTTTTTATCAATAATGAATTTTAGCAATTGCAATTTTTTTTTTTTAAATTTCACTGTAAAAAATCAGGAATATGAAAGAACTTGATCATAAACAAAGCTAGTCAATCTTCATTGTCCAAGCAGAGGTAAGGGCAGACAGTTTTGGGGTGTTTTTTTTGATAAAAGTTTAGAAGTCATTCTCAGTTCATCTCCTAATGAGAAATAGAGATATTTTCAAATGTTACAGTATACTCCATACTAAACTAAATTTTCAGACTTCTAAGAAGAAAGTAGTAAACTTTGTTTTGAAGAAAATAACTTTAATTATTTTGCAGGTTTGATTTACTGCTTCTTCTAAACATGTGAAATAGATTGAAAATACTATTTTGAAGGTTCTTTTCCACGGCCTATTAGCAAGTCTGCAAAATTTTCTACCGAGTCTAATTGACTTCTCTGCTTCACTCCTAATTTCTTTTTTTTTTTTTTTTTTTTTAAATAGAGAAGATTAAGCAGGCTGTGTGAGCAGCAACCCTTTCCTCCCTCTTTTGTTTCTTGCCTTCCTTACGTAATATTAAAATAGTGCAAATATTGAGAAAAAAGAAATCTGGCAGAATATGTTCTCTCTGCTGCCATTTTGCAATGGAGCATTGTTCCTGAGACCTACGCTGGGTTTTGTGGGCACAGTTGCAAAACTTCATCTTCATTTGGTGAGATGACCGAGCAGTTTCTCATTTGAGAATACCCTGAATACTGCCGAGCAACTTTTACTGATTACATTAGTCAATATTCTTGTTTGTATTTTCTATTTAATCTCAAATTATACCTACTGATAATTTGGCAGAATGCAATGACGGCAAAACATTTGAGTTTGTGCTAGGTATTAAAAACCCTGAAGACACATTTTGAGAGCAAAGCTAATAGATAATTCACAATAGAAAACTTGAAGGAGCTGGTATGTCACCGTATTGTGTAAGTGACAGATCACACTGTATTTAATGTGAATGTATTTAATAAAAATCAAGGTTTCATCAAGTTGTTTTTGCTTGTAGTTTCAGTGCCAATTTAGTTCACCTTGTCTTTTAAGGAATCAGCAACTTGGAAGCACTTTTTTTAAGCAAAGGGGCAAAGGCAGCTGAATTTCTCAGAAACATATTGGGAAATGTTTAAAGCTTGTGAACCTAGATCTTTTTATTTTATTTTATTTTTTGTCCATTAAGATTTAAGTATCCAGTGTGAATTTTCAGAAATACACGAGAAATTAAACGTGGGCTATTGTACTTCAGATGGATCATGGGTTGAGGAAATGTAGAAGCAGCTCTACAGCTGCTGTGTTGCAAGCATGAAGCTTGTTCACTGCACTAGCTGAATATTAATTGTTGAGCGTCGTTCCTCTTAGCCCATTTACTATATTCCCAGCTGGGTTTTTGTGAACTTCTGCCATGCAGAGCATTTCTGGTAGTTCTGATCTGTCACAGTTCTGCGTCCTTAAATAAACATATGATTATAGTAATTGCCAGCATATAACATAATTGCACTTACAGAACTAGCTATATAGGCAGGTAGTTTTTAGTAAAGATTGTTTTAAGATTGTAATACTCACTTTAAAAAATGAGCACCTGCACCCACGTTTAACAAGCATGTCAACTTTAACTTCATGCTTTCAATGGAAGAATAATCCAAAGCTGCGACTTTGCTGGTGAGGGTAAGTTGGGGCGCTCCCTGCTGTTTAAAGGCAAAGTGGCACAATACGCACGCAAAATTCATGGTATTGCTGCTAACTTTGTGTTCTGTGTCTATCCTTTAGCCTAAAGCAATTGGTTTGTTGCTGTCCGTTTCACACAGTTTGTCTTACTAGATTGTCATTTTAATCTTCTTAAAGAAACTAAACTTTTACCTAGTGTTTAAATCCTTCTTTCCTGTTCTGCAGGTATCTTATTTTTATGGTAATTTAATAGAAATCTGGTTTAAAAAAATATGACCTAGTAGCACCACAGTAGTTTCATTTATTTATTTATTTGTTTGTTTGTTTGTTTGTTTAACAGGTATCCTTTTTATCAGCTTAAAAAAAAGAAAAAAATCTTGCCCTGTTTTGTGGTTTGTTTTGGGTTTTTTTACTCCTTTAGCACTCAAAACTTAGTTTTGCTCTTAACTGAATCAGTTTTCTGTTCTAAGTTAACTTTTGGTGCATGGGAATCTTATTCTTCTATTAGATAAACACTTTGAAGGTTCTCACAGTAATTTTGTGTGTTTTGGCACGATAAAAATTTCTTAACAGTTTTGCTTCTTTAACAGGTATTCATTACATCGATTCCAGTTCTATTTTTTGAAAGTTATGTACGTTGTAAGACGTGTTTCTTACGTTAAAGGATTTTGATTTTTTTCTTGTGTATTTATAGGAATCTTTGCCTTTAAATGTGCCCGTGCAGAAGAGCTATTTAATATGTTGCAAGAGATAATGCAGAATAATAGCATAAATGTGGTAGAAGAACCAGTAGTAGAAAGGAATAATCATCAAACTGAGTTGGAAGCTCCAAGAACCCCTCGAACACCTACCAGTAAGTATGGTTATACTGTCAGATGACATACCTGAATGTAATGTGGTACTTAGCTGAAAATAGCATTTAATTTGCATTAAAACTTTAATTAAAAAGAAAACTAATTTAAAGCTAAGAGGCTGATTACCAGTAATGCATTCTCTTGAGGTACTTGCTGAGGATTCTCTTCCGAGAATCCTAAGTCTTGGGAGCAAAACTGCCATAGTCAAGTTCTTCAGCTGTAAGACGTAAGTTTTGGGAACTTGGTTGTTGCATAGAAACACTGCTTCAGTGAAGCAGTGTTCTTATGAACACATAGGAACACACCTCTTGAATTGCTTTGTAGTAAATCACCATATTTTACTTGTAGCATTTCTGAGAAATGTTAATGTTGAGCAATGTTCCAACCTCTTTATTAGGGGAAAAAAGTAATGGTAATATCCCATCTGCAGTGGGTTTGGAATCTTTCTTTTGCTGTTGAGTAGATGGATGGGTAAAGTGAAGTCCTTTTAAAAATACCAGAGGATTTTAGGTAATCTCAGGCAGATGGCTTGGTATTTGCAACTAGGAATTCCAGGTTATTGATGATTTCAGAGAAAGGGAAGCTTAAGTGATTAACTCCCTGTTTGGTAGGGTGGCATGTTGTTCATGGTAGAAAGAGAAGTTGGATAGGGAGTTTACTGTGAGTACTGCAGTGTGTAATACACCTAAATTTCAGTGGTTGCTTCAGACATGTTTCCCAGTAAATACTGGGATGCTATACTCTGCAATTTGCTTTCCCTTTCCTTCCCCCCAGCAAAATTGAGTCTTGTGAATATTTAATATTGTTTTACATATTTAAATTTATCTTTTGAAAATTGAAAATGAAGATATAAAGCATCTTACTCATATACAGTAAAATGTTCCATTTTAATATGGTTTTGCTTGTTTTCTAATTGAATCAGCTCCTGGGTTCAATGCACAAAGTTTACCTAACGGCTATCCCAGATATCCATCTTTTGGAGATGCTTCATCACATCCTTCCAGCAGACATCCTTCTGTCGGAAGCGCACGCCTCCCCTCTGTCGGTGAAGAATCAACACATCCTTTACTTGTAGCAGAGGAGCAAGTGGGTATTTTTTTTCCTCTCCTATAATTTAGGTTCTACATCAATTCAGATTTTTTTTAATGCTTGTTCTGTAGGCTTTCATTTGTGTTTTTCAGTATCAGGTGTAATGTATTTCTACTGTATGTTAACTACATCAGAAGAGTATTTGCTTTGCCTTTTTAAAATGATACTTTGTAGGATAGCTTGCTGAGAAGTAGTAACTATTTTAAGTTGCTCTTCATATTTATATACAAATAGAGATATAGAAAGTATGTATTTGCATATACACTTCAAAAATTTCAGTAATTATTTTTAAATACATAAGTTGTACTCTATAATGAGAGATCCTGGTCAAAATGCTTCTTCACATGTAAGTCTTCTATTTGGCAAATAGAAATCATGGAATAATTCAGACTAGAAGGGACGTCTAGAGTCCCCTAGGTCAAATTTTAAAGTTAGAGGCGGCTGCACAGAGCCTTGTCCTGTCATGCTTTGAATAACCCCAAAGAAGGGGATTCCACAGTGTCTCTGTGCCATGTGTTCCAGTGCTTCACCACCTTTATTGTGAAAGCATTTCTCCCTAATATGTAATCAGATTTTTTTTCTGTTACAGCTAGTGTCCATTGCCCCTTAGCCTTTTGCTAAACATCTCCAAAAAGAGTCTGGCTCTGTCTTTTCTTTATCTGCGAGGTAGTTGAAAACAGCTGTTACGTGGTTTCCTGGCCTTGTCTTAAGACTGAACAAGGATAGCTCTCCCAGCTTCTCCTTGTATGTTACATGCTCCAGATTCTCTAATCATGGCCCTCCACTGGACTTGCTCCAGTATGGTGATGTCTATCTTGTACTGGGGAGCCCAGATTCAGTCTCACAAGTGTTGAATTGATGGTATTAATCACTTTCCTTAACCTACTGGCTGTGCTTTTGCTAACACAAACCAATACACATTTGGTTTTCATTGCTGCAAGGGCACACTGCTGACTCACATTCAGCTTGCCATCCACCTGGACCCCTGGTGCTTTTTTGCAAGGCTGTTTTTAAGTCAGTTGGTGCCTGTACTGTTGGTGTTGTTCCATACCAGGCACTGGACTTTGCATTTGCTGTTGCTGAACTTCCTGGGGTTTCTATGAGGTCAATTCTCCAGGCTGCTGAGATCCCTCTCTGTGGAAACCCTACCAATCTGGGATAGATTGAAGACTTTCAGAGGGTGTGTTCTATCTTATCGTTCAGGTTGCTGATGAAAATGTTAGTCAAGTTTAATAAAATGTAATGTGGTTTACGAAGATTCTTGTGTGTGACAAGAAACAGTGTTGGAAACAAGAGAAGGTAACCAGAGCAAAGTGCAGTGAACCGGCTTGTGGGAAAGGATTTGTTCGGAGCCCCCCCGGAAGAGTCCAAGTGTTATTGTTGGAGTTATTGAAGAGTAAATGAGTTTAAAGGATCAGTGTAGGAGTCAAGTGAGCTGTAAATAACACTTCAGCTTGTAGAGCTTGACAGAGAAGTTGGGAAGGGTAAATGACTGCTGCTGTAAAATACTACTTGTGCTGTTTGGATATCCAGACACAGAATTAAAATTTAGAGGAATCCATTATTCCAGTCTTTCCCATGCAGCCTTGTGTTGATCCACTGTGGGAACTTGGAGGGATAACCTAGTGGTGTATTTCTGCCTTTCTTAGTGGCATCTGGTGCCAACTCCTGCTCCTTTTCAATTCTGAGTGCCACAGTTCATATGGAATTGTGTATTTTCCTACTTCACTTTCTGGTATTAGGAGGCCGTTGGCTCTTGATGAAAGAATGGACTGTTCCAGCAGAGAGCCAACCTCTCTTCTCATTGCTTGAGTAGTACACAAGGCGAGATCCTGGGGTTTTTCTAGGTCCTTTTTTTTTTTTTTTTTTTTTTGAATGGACAGTAAGTTTCCTTTGCAGTGTGAAAATTACAAAGATAAATTTAGCCAAAGCAAGTGTTGAACTGTTGGTCACTGTCGTGTTAAGGGACAACAAAGTAGAGCTCTGCTTCACTGATTTGTCTAAGTGAACTAATGAGCTAAGTTGGAGCAGCCCAAGGTTGCCCTGACCACAGCAGAGCTGGAATAGAACCTGAAAAGCTGTAACTAGAGCACTACTGAGATAAACATCAAATCAAAATAATTATTAATGTAGGATGTAAATTCTCTTCTTTTGTTAGAGTAACATTAACAAAACCAACAACAAAATTTCAGGGAAAAAACCCAAAACTGAGCTCAGTTCAGCAAAATGTGAGAGAGATGATCTTTGCTCTTAAACAGCTGCTTTCAAGAGATTTGGTTTTCAGGTATTTTGATTTGAAAAGTGGGGAGCTAAGAAGGAAGGAAAGTTGGGGGGAGGGGGAAAAGCACAAATAGCATTTGAATTTCCTTTTTTTTTCTTCCTCTTTTAGGTGCATACTTATGTCAACACTACTGGGGTACAAGAGGAAAGAAAAAATCGATCAAGTGTGCATGTGCCACTGGAATCAAAGCTTTCAAACACTGAAACAACTAAAGTGAAAGAAGATCAGATGTGTACTGATGACAGAGATGCTCAGGTTCTCCTGGAGCCTGAAGGAGTCAAGTTTGTTTTAGGACCAACACCTGTTCAAAGGCAGTTAATGGAAAGAGAGAAACTGGAGCAACTTGGGAGAGACCAAGTTAGCGGCAGCAGCACAAACAACACTGAATGGGACACTGGGTATGACAGTGATGAACGTAGAGAAACACCATCTGGTAATAAATTGGTGTATGAAAATATAAATAGGTTGTCAATCCCTAGTGCCTCAGGGGTCAGGAGAGGTCGTTTGACATCAACCAGTACCTCAGACGCCCAGAACATTAACAACTCTGCTCAGAGGAGAACTGCGCTGTTGAACTATGAGAACTTGCCATCCTTGCCTCCTGTTTGGGAAGCCCGCAAGCTGAGTAGAGATGAAGATGACAGTTTAGGACCAAAGACCCCATCTCTGAATGGCTACCACAATAACCTAGATCCAATGCATAATTATGTCAATACAGAGAATGTAACAGTACCAGCAAGTGCTCATAAAGTAGAATTTACACGACGTCGGGACTGTACCCCAACAGTCTTTAACTTTGACATTAGGCGTCCAAGTTTAGAACACAGGCAGCTCAACTATATACAGGTTGACTTGGAAGGTGGTAGTGACTCCGACAACCCTCAGACTCCAAAAACCCCCACCACTCCACTTCCGCAAACTCCAACCAGGCGCACAGAGCTGTATGCTGTGATAGACATTGAAAGAACTGCTGCTATGTCAAGCTTGCAAAAAGCACTGCCCCGAGATGATGGTACTTCTAGGAAAACTAGACATAACAGTACTGACCTGCCTATGTGAGCCTGGGAAGCATTAAATCATTTGCACCTTTTGTGAAGTTTATAAAATTGAAGATGCAAATACTTTGCATTTCTTAACACTAACGCCTTTTATAGACTAATAGAACTTTTTCTGCATACTTCATGTACTTGTCTAACTAAAGGGAATTAATGTAGAGCAAGTATTCATTTAGGTAACACTCTTTCATTCTACAGTAGTAGTAATTACTGCATAGCAGCATCACCACCTTTCACAGTGCCTCTTTAAATTGATTAGAGCCTGAGTGACATGCCAGTTTGAATTTATAAATATTCTGGTCTGGTGCCTATACTTGTTAATGGCATTTATAACAGTTTTTAAAGCCTCTTGATATGTGCATTATTAGCAGGTAAACCTAATCTTTCAAGATACCCATCTTACGTTCATTCCTCATTGAAGTGGGTCCCCTGGAATGAAATGTATGTAATGCATTAATTCACTCAGTTTGATATACACGAGATATATTGGTTCATCTCAAGGGATATAAACACCACACCTTTTTTGTCTGTTGTTTTGTTTGTTGTTTTTTCTTTTTTTTTTTTAAGACCACATGGGCAAGAAGGCCTCTAATTCCCAATAGTTTTTTCTTAACTTGTGTGATATTTGAGAGGTCACATCAAAGTTCATTGATTAGAGCTATGAACACATCTAAACCCAGCCTTAAGCTCCTTCTGCTAGAAGAGAATTCTGAGTGGCGTATCAAGTTCCCTGTGAAATCTGACAGAATTTTAATCTCATTAGAGTTTTGGGGGTTTTTTTTGGTTTTTTTTTTTTTTTTTTGTAAAGGAATTCACAGGTTGGCTGTATGAATTAAGGCTCTCTTGTCATTTCTTAGTTCGGTGTGCCTTCCTTTCTTTGTATTTGTGTGTTTCTTTTTTATCTGTTCCATAACGTCTTGTTTTAAAAGTCAAAATTTTGTACATAGCTTTAATTATTGTTCAGGGTCATTTATGTATTTGTCTTACTCTCTGCATTTGACAAAGAAAGACTCTTGAAGGTCAAATGGTTGTCTTTGTCCAGTGTTCTACTTTTTTATGCCTGACAGAAATATCCCAGCTCTCCAGCAGCGTGCATTATTGCACAACTGGAAGGGTTTATTATGCAGTTATTGTCTTCCTCTAAAGCGTCAGACACAGGTTACACGGGAGGCAGGGTACTGGACTTGATAGTTCTTTCTAGAAAACTGTACATTCTAGCAGTGTGCATCCATAGTTGATCATATAATTTAGAAAGATTCATAGTAAATTATCTGAAGGTAGCATTATCTACAAGCATACTTCTTTTCCTTTTGCAGTTTGTGAACTTGGTTATAATGATGGCTGCTCAGTGTTACAGGTACATCCAGGTAGAATGTTGTTTGTTGAATATGCCAGACACACCCTTAGCAGAAGTTTTGGGTTTGGTTTTTTTTGTTGTTTTTTTTTTTTTTTAATACTCTGAATAATTTTAGAATTCTGGCAGTATTGCAGGTGCACCTTGGTACTAGCAGCAGAAGAGATTACTTTTGAGCCTGTGATTGCAAAGGAACTGACACTTGTGTGAACTGGTGTGATGCAAAATAACCCTTGAACTGCGAGTGAGGAAAAACATGCAAGAAAAGCCATTTGGAGATCTGAAAAAGAATTAAGGGTCTTCATGCAAGATTTGAATTGAAGTTTTATAAAAAACAAACTACAAATATTTTCAGTCTCTTAAATTGGAGTGTGTTCCTGTTCCTTTGTTAACTTTTTCTTTGGTCTTCTCTCAGTTTAGTGGTGGCAGCAGTGGTAGCACCTGAAATACATGCATCTTGCCACACCATTAGGGCATATCAGGCAACCTTTTCACTCTGACTTTCATTATTCTTTACAGACTGCATGGTACTAAAATAGTAGATGCACAAAGAACATAATTTGCAGAAGTAAAAGATGGGAGTCATTGAGACCATTATGAGGAATTTAAATGAGATTAAAAAAAACCCTCATTAATGATTTCACAGTCAACCTGTGCATACTCTTGTGATAGACCCATTGACTTGTGGGGAAACCTTGGTACTCAAGAAGGGAATGACTACCTAGAGCTAGACATTTTACAGGTCTGCAGTGTTCGTGCTCCTTCACACCTTTGCCATTGCCTCACCTTACGCTATGGACCAGTCTTGGTCTGCACTGAAGAGAAATTGCCAGGTATTGCAAAATACTTACTGGGTTCATGATTCTGTTGTGATTCTTGTTCTTAGCTTATAGCTTATTTAAATTTGTGAGCTGAACTAATGCTTCAGCATGTGTTTTGAGGCAAACGTGTTTGATCTAGCTAGCTGCCTAGAAATATTTGGTCCTCATCTGTATAGTATGGGTGTTTCAGAAATACTAATTAACTGGACCCTTAAAACACACCTGTGAGGCAGGGAAGTAATATTCTTAATTGACAAATAGGGAAACAGAGGCTTCAGCTAGATCCTAAGTGACCTGCTGAAATTACAGCAACCAACCGTATCCCTCCTTAGTTCTGGTGCACTGTTCTACGCGTTTATCGTGAATAGTCTCAGATACAAGGGATGGTCTGAGTAATTTTTTTTATGTTGTTGCAAGCTTCACAGTACTCCACAGTGGGGTCCCCAGAATTGAGAACATATTGAAATTTCAGCTTTCTGTAGCCTTAATTATATTAAGTCTGACATTTTCCAGGACTACTTTTTACCCTCTTAGATTTTACAGGTGGGATAATGCTTTCTTGTTTTGTGTACGCTGCAAACATACCAGGTAGTCCCTGTTGCCTGCGCTACTCATCTTCAGCATTCCTTATTTTCTGCCCCTTGAAGTAGGTGTAGTAGCAATGCACTTTACCCTTTGAGACTTGGTAAATATTTTTTCAATTCAGTCTCTTTTAAAGGCTGTGATGTTAGGTTTAGTGTCTGTAATCTAGGATTCAGTTTTCAGCTGAAATCCCTCCACAGTATTTAGGTCATATTTATTTTGGGCCCACAGGTGTATAGACTGAGAAACTACAAATACATAACAATTTTCTTTAGTAACTGAGACATGTAAAGTTTACATAAACTAGGTCCTGCAAAAATGGCAGCATCTCCATCAGTTCTGCTTTTCATCCATAGCGTGCAGTTGGCTGCTACCCTTCAAGCACGTTTGACATGAGAGAGCCTTTAACTGTAGGTATTCCTTTAATGCAATGATTTGGGAAAAACAAACATTAGTGTATCTTTTAAACAAGGAAACTGAGTTGATAAAAAAGATGAAACAGTGACCAAAAGTACATAATAAAGATTGTACTAGAAGTACAGTTAGTGAGAATTTAATCCATTGGTTATATCAGGAATATTTTTTTTTCTCAGATTGATGTCAAGAGGAGGACCAATTTTTTTAATTCTGTGGTGTTTCTTGGTGACTCCATAAAACAATATTAAAAAGACCATTCTGAAAACCTTAACTCTCATTAGAACATTTTTTGTTTCCCCTGGTAAGTACGTTTTGCATATGACAGGGGTTGAATGTAATGGTGTGCATAGAAGCACTATTCTGGCTCCTATTAAAGTCTACAGAACTCTTATAGAAATCTTAAGTGTTCAAATAAACATTTCATATCATAAACTGCTTAATCCCCCCCCATCCCCAGATGTTTGGATATTTGTGTGTGCCTTTACACCTCTGACTAGGTGCTTGGGTGTAAAAAGGGCCACAGAAAGGTGTAAGCTGTACAAAGCCCAAACCAATGTCAAAACAGGGCTGCTCTTTTGCAGGTGACAGACCAGCAGTTGATTTCGCAGGTTTTTATAACAGAGTGTATTGGCTCAAAATCTAGCTGTCCTTGTTTTTGTTTTATATGTAACCACTTCTTAATGAGACAGAGTCAGGAGAGAGCAGATTGTCTTTATTCACTGTCGGTGAAGTAAAAATGCAAGTTCTGATTAGTGTCAGTTACTACTTCGAGCATATAACGATGTATCTGATTTGGACCTCTGTTTCTAAGCAGTATTCTCCTCTTTGTGTAAGGTGGGATCAATGGTGAAATTCCATTTCTGCACTGTACTAATTTATTTAATGGCTGCAAATAAGATGAACTGATTTAGTAGGAACTAATAGTAGACTTAAATCTGAAATTCTGTTATTTCCCCTAAAGAAGTTTGGTCCTTAAGTTTGATAGATAGAATTAGGTATTTTTGGAATTTAATGATAAGATCTTTCCCATCTTTTCCTTGAGGTAGCAATTCAGGCATTTATATTTGACAGTATTTACTTAATATAAACATAAGTTCATTTATGATATCTTTATTTTAAATTCATATACACTCCAAAAAAAAAATCCAGAAGAAATTCCACCACAAAAAACTGCGTTAAAATGGAGTCAAGGTTGCTGATGTCCTTCTTACAGAGCATATATGAAAAAGACAGGAAGCCACGAGTTAAGGTTCTTTTGCAATCTTTAGGAATTACTTCCTCTTTTGGACAAGATAAGTGAATAAGAAAAAAAGAAAAAAAAAAAACAACTTAGCAGCTGTAACTCTGACCATGTGTACATTATTCCTTGTGGTACTGTGCTGTAAGGTATGTGACTAAGTCTGTTAGATGTCTTATGAGGATATTATCCTAACATGGTGTTTACTCCAGATTAACGCAGTATTTTGTTTGGAAATATGTAGGTGTACAGATAGAAATAGAATATGAGAGATAAAGTTACCTTTAAAGCTGATGAAACAAGTGTTGGACATTTCTATATTTTTATATATTATAAAGGGCATTTTGAAATTTTCTTGCAGTTTTAGTAATTATTTAGTGTGGTAATATACATATATTGTGACAACGTTTTCTGCTATATCCATTACTTTGGTGTAATTCTATTTTATGTAGCAAATATGTGTATATACAAAGGAGATTATGTAAAATATATGATTAAGGAATAGGCTCGAGCCCTTCAGAACAGGGACCGTCTTCCTCTGTGTCTGCAAAGTACTTAATGCCTTGGGGTCCCAGCCACAGCTCACGTCTGAGACCCGTGGTGACCGAATTGCCAAGCGATGAGCATGGAGGAGCAGCTCCTCTGCTTTCCACAAGAAGCCTTAGTACAAAAGGTGCCATGAAGCTCACCTTGCCACACCCTGGTGCTGGGGCTGTGCTCTACACGGTCATTCCCAGCGCCGCCTGCCAACAACCCAGAGAGCCCGTGTGTCCTCTGCTCCAGTCCTTCCCCTTGGCAGTAGGAAAGGAAGTCCGAGGTAGGAGCTTTGATGTCATCAGGGAATCTTCCTTGTTAGCACGGTGATCCTTCCGGAGCTTGTGCGGGCCTCATGCAGTGTCCTTTGAAGCCAAACGAATGATTCGTGTTGACTTCAAGGGCCCTTGGATGTGCTCCTACAAGATCAAGTTCTGCTGATGTAACAGCTCTGTTACACCTGAGGACCTGGTTGGTCAAGTTCTTCAGGAATGGTCTAAAAATACTGTAAAAATATAAATATATTTAATTACATGTACTGAAAAAAAAATCCTATTTGTTGTGGTCAGAGTTGAGATTATTATGTGAATTTTGATTTCTTAGTCATACTTGCATATATATTGCTTTAACTATTATGTATGAAAGAGGAAGTGATTCTAAAGTGTGTGAAAGATCAGGATTACACCTGTTTTTTAATGGTTATGTTATTTAGGAATGGATGTCAGCAAATTTAACTCCATATTAATGCAGTTTTTTTGCATTAGAATATGTGTGTATATCATACACCAACATTTTATATATAATATATTATATATTTGGTACTAACTTTGTATTTTCCCTGAAATTTTGCCAAATCTCGAACACAGATGTTCTCACTTGTAAGACTTTGGTACTTAATAACTGAATGTATAAGAAATGCTCTGGTATGAAAGGAAAGAGTGTTGTATGGTGTCCCACAATACAGACGTCTCAACCAGCAGGCACGTTGCCTTTTTCACATCTTGCTTCATTGCAGCATCGCCTTTCGTCTCCTGAAAAACAGTCTGTGTTTTAACTCAACTGCAGACCTGCCATTACAGTACAGCTGAATACTGCGCTAGCATGAAAGCTGACTGGTAGTAGTAAGAATACAATAGTCACCAGTGTGCCACAAATGCATTTATTAAATGCAGAAATAGACATTTCTACAAAGGCCAAAATCTTATGTTGTATGTTCCTTTCTGTCATTACATTGTATGATACTGTAAGATTATTGTATGTCCTAATTTGCATTATAAAATGTTTTTTCCTACTTAAAGGCATAAATATAGCAACTTTGTATAAAGGTAGCTTTCTAGATTTTTATTTCTTTTATATAAAAAAAGTCTAAACAGTGGGAGTACCATTGCCAAATTGTTTATAAAATTTCAATTAATTTGCCCTGTTCAATGAATGTTTTTACAAGCATTCCGTATTTCTTTTATGAAAAAAGTGATATTATACTATGCAGAGTGTATTTTTATGCCATTCCACATTAATCTCTTAAAAAAATTAATTTCACTTGTTTTAAGCTGTCATTATTGAGAAAGCTTACCAAATGTGCATTTTTTAAAAATGTATTATGTATTATGACAACATTTTTCCCCTTTAACAGTGCCAACTTCATTTGGAAAAAAAAAAATTGTAGCATGGCAATAAACTATTGATTTTACATTGAAAATCGTCTGTGGGTTACTTCAGTATTTCCCAGTGTTAGTGTTGCTGTATTGTATTTCATTAGTAAAAGCTTTTTTTGCTTTTCTTTAAATCATTGCTTCAGGTACCTATTTCCACCCCTACCCTCCCCCCTTGTATTCCACTAATCATTACTCAGTAGTTAAAAAACCCAAACCTAGAACATGATGACCTGGAGTCTGTACATTTTTCTCCAAGCTTGTGTTTCATTTCTACTAGTGTTCTGTGACATCTTTCTCATGTAGGTAGACTTAGAAGTACTGCTGCTATTAACTACTGACTAGTGAATCACATGCCAGCAATTTGAATGTGCTCCCTTCTCAGTTATTAAATGACTAAGATTTCACAAAATCCAAATGGACTTTGTTAGCATAGTACTGATAAGTTCAGAAAGAAAGTAATAAGAAAATACAAGGTTGAAGT